>NW_022990346.1:642789-1066543 GCF_902827175.1 Gymnodraco acuticeps | reverse complement strand
AGAGAGAGAGAGAGAGAGAGGAGAGAGGGAGAGAGAGAGAGAGAGAGGAGAGAGAGAGAGGAGAGAGAGAGAGAGAGAGAGAGAGACACACACGCACAGGCAAATCTTTACCATGCATACTGTATGATAGCAATATTTAGCATCTTGAATATCATATCCAGGTCAAAGGTTAATGTTTTTCAATCAAAGTTGGTTCAATACAAATATTAAAGTTTGTCCTATGGAAGTAAAATACATTACAGAGTAAAAAGTTTGACTTTTGAGTCTGAAATTATCTTTACATGTAAATGTGCTTGACATTTTCAGTAGAACAGTTCTTACATTTAACTGTGATCTTAAATATAATATTTTTTTAAAGTGTGTTTAATACTGAGTCAGAACTACAAAAGAAAACGTTTAACCGTCTAATCATACAAATGTTGTCCAAAACTTTTATTAAACATTTTAATCCAAACGTCTAGTGTAATGTCGCCTGATGCAAAGTCTTTATAAGTTTTATACAATTTTGATTTGATGAACATTATGAGATTAAAACACTGATTCTCTTTGGATTGGGATTCTCAAACGTTCTTGTAATGTTAAGGAGAAGTAGCAACAGCAAAACAGCATACGCTTAAACCATGACTTTGCTACACATCTCATCGGTTCTGCATGCCTCTGTCTCAGCTAGAACAAACTTACAGCGAAGCACGTTTTCTTTGGAAAGCTGTGGGACCAAAATATATTCAAAGAGTCTCAAATACCAACCCCCCACCAGTGTACTTCATTCAAAACTTTGGCAGAGCAGCAGTCGGCCAAGGACAGAGATGTCAAGCCGAATACAACAACAATCAAACACTATCAATATTGATTCACCGTTTGGCTGGTTACTTATTATTTAAGCTATTTACAATAATGGCAACGTTATGTAAGGTCCATTCAGGAAAGAAACTGATCTTTTCTTTTAAAGTATTAGACGTGAAAGGGTTGAAGGGTGAAAACAGAGTGAAGGAGAACATTTTAAACAACTTTTTTTTTAAAAAAGAGGAAACTCAGCCAGATCACAGGCTGCAATTACCCCTGCGTGCCGCGGTGATGGAGGTGATAACGTACGCTCTGGGGCGAACAGAAAGCTGCCACTCTGAACCTCAGCTCACCCCGTCTCCCTCCACCTCGAGCCCAACGCGGCCGAGCAGAAGTCCTCCACTTCTTTCAAAGGGTTTTCCCAGAGGTCAGGCAGAGGTCGTGTACAGGAAAGAGCTGGGAAGTGCACGACGCAATCAGAACATCTAATTGCAAAGCCTGCTTCAAGTTTTTGGGCTTTTCCATTTTAGTTGATTTTTTTCTGTTGTTGTTTTGGTGGCTGAGACTTTTTGGCCGAGATCCTCCATGCAAGCTTTTACTGCAATGAGAGGACTACTTTCTTTAAAATATGATCAAAGTGGAGGTCAGTTACAATCAGCTGTTGCAGGAAGCAGATTATCTTTCACAATTTAAAACAATTTTCTGGAAAATGTGGTTAGAATTAAAAAGGGGCTCAAAATGCATAGTGTGCAAACGTTAACACAGAAATCAAAAGGATGAGCCACGACATCATCCATTATGTTCGACTTAATATAAATTAAGGGTGGCCTGGAGAGTTTTCATGTATACAAAGTTATGCATACTTTCAGTCTATCTTTGAGGGCTGACAAATATGGTATAATAATAATTATAATAAGGATATGAAGTTGAAACTGTCTTTGTTTGCACCCTACTATGTTTTTTTGCATGGTATCACTGCCAACTGTTAACAACAGGATGGTGCATCACGTCACCCAGCATGTGAATCCTTATGCCTTTATATGATACTAAGTAAAGTGGGATGCACTCCAAAAAAAATTGCAGAACTACCAGTGGTCCAAAACACCAAAGCGTACCTTTAAATACTCCATCTCACCACATGCATAACAACACATACTGTATGGTTTGCCTGTATGTGCACACACACAAACACACACACACAAGCACACAAGCACACACTCACTTACAATTCACCTCCCTTTCACCCCTCTTCCCTGGGTGGGAGTCCATTTCCGTCTCCTGATACATAAATAAATAAAGGGGTATATAGTGCCCCAGGACTGGGATGGAAGAGACGGAGTGTTAAAGCAAGAGGGAGAAAGAAAAGAATAGTGGCGGACAGATGGAGGAGGAGATGAGGAGGGGGAGCTGTAATTGTTTCCCAGCTCAGGGAAGTTCAGTCCCGATGCAACCGGGCCGTCTCTCCCCACGGAGCCCACCTCCCCTCTCTCCCAGACACGAGAGGGAGGCCTCAATCAAACATATGAGCCACAGAACATGACCTGGCAAGTTCAGCAGGGAAAGAGGGGAGTAGGAGGAGAGTTAGTGTGTGAATTGATTGAATTACACTTGGCCAAAAACACCATGTGTGGGGCTGAGTGGAGGAACTGCGGCTAATAACAACTCTATACACTGATTAAAGCAGTTGTTACCACCGCTGTTAACATTGATGATACTCTGTTAACAGTATAGCAGTTATAACAGTGTGTGCGTGTGTGTGTTGGATGGAGTCTTCTAGAAATACTGAATTAAGGACGAGAATTGAGGTTAATTTAGTTTGTTTTGTTTGGAGCCAATCTAATGGCGGGTAAATGAAAGCTTTGCCCATCGGGGACTGAAGGAGTGAAACAGAAGAAGTGAATATTTTAAGCTAATACATTTGTCTTCTAGGGATCATATATCCTTTCCCTTTCTCTCTTCTCATCCCTCACTTTCCCATGGAGGAGAATAATAGCTCAAAGCACAAAAAATAATTAAGCTTCCAAATGTAATTATCTAATTTAAAATGGCCGTCCGCGCAGAAGCATTGTACATGGTGGAAAGGGTGCTTCCTTACGCTAATACTCGCTGTAAGTGTTGTTTGTGTTCGTATCTCTCACAGTCGTATCAGTGTGGGCAACAGAACATGCCAATCATAAACAACCCAAAAGCTACATTCATTAAACAGGACCCATGCTATTCTACATCAGTGAAATACAGTAACTGCATCCATGTCAACACAAAGACTGCACTATAATATATCAAGGTCCCAGAAAACTTCAGATCTGCTCTCAGTTCTTGAAACATTGTGTGTGCAAGTTAAACTTTATAGCTTGCACTGCATTGTTATATCTATTCCAATGTCTAAATGTCTCACCTTCTATTAAGTTGACTCTTTTTAGATGTCCTTCGGTATTATTTTATATATTTTCTTATTGCCATTCTGTCTTAAAGCACTTTGAATTGCCTTGTTGTTGGAAGGTACGATACAAAATATCTATCCTTGCCCTAAATATAATAGGAGTCAATAGATGACGCACTGACTCACACACCTATTTGCTTACATTTGCATTGGTCTTATTTTTGGACTGGGACATCTAGACCACATAAAGCCTCTATTGTTCATATGAATTCTGCATGAAAGGCCGCGGGGTCTGCTGGAAACATACGTAACTGTAAAATAGAAACTGCCATCAAGCATAAAAGTAAAATTGAAGATTCAGTTTTACTGACAAGACTGACTTGACTTTTTAAACTCAAGTATAGTACAACATTAGTGACAGAGTGCAATAGCCTTGTTAAAAACTGGGCCATAAAAAAAATGTTTTGTCCTGTAAGAATCTAAAAGATCCAGGCCAGCAGTCATCTCCAAATCTCCAGCATCAGTGGGATATTGCGGTTTGAATGTAATTAGTCTATGACCACTTAGTTCAGGCTGTCACTGCTAAGGTCAAATGAATAAGCCTCCATATTTGTCTCTAATCGAGCCACTAATCTGAAAGATCTCAGAGCCTGAATCAATCCTCCATTCTGCCTCTATTGATCTCATCTCCTCCGTCTACCATTTTCACTCCCGCTTTTTCGTCTCTGTCTCCTCCCCAGCATGCTTTTTGCAGTAATAGATACTGAAGATGTCAGGCAGATTTAACATTTATTGCTTATTTAAAACGGCCTCTGACCCACACACAATACCCTCCACCACGTCCCCGCAGACATGCGTTGAAAAGAGAAAGCAGTAAATGTTAAGGGGCTGTCACTCTTGTTGTTGCAGTAGCCATGAAATGATCAAGCTTGGCTAATGGCAGCCTTATCTCTGCACCAGGTTTAATATGGCTTTTCAAAGCCTGCTTCTCCAGGTGGGAGTTATGTCATTAAGCTTCTATATTACACTGAGACAGACCACAATAACCATATGGTCGGAGTTCAGAGTGAGATACTGAAAGGTTTTCAAAGCCCGGAGGCCTGGACCAATGCATCAAAGTAGGACAACCTGATTGTAAATGTCTACATGTGTCCGTTCCTCCCGTGGTAGCAATTATGTGCATGCCTATTTGTGTGTTTACAGTCAGTTGCGCCCACGTTGCTTCAGCTATTGCCTGCAGTGTTTTCTCAGGCAGCTGAATTGAGTGAATTTATTATTCAACATGTTCTAATTAATCAAATTGCACACGGCTGAACTGCAGCACTTCATTCATATGTATACAAAAGCAACTGAGCTTTTGAAAACCCAGGGGGGGAATCATCCATGCTACAGAGAAACAAAATACAGCGGGGGGAGAGTGAACGCAGGCCTGAGCCACAGCATCACTCACACAGTCCAGGACTAAAAGGCGGAGGAAAGAGAGGCACGCAAAGCTTGACTCATAAGGGCAAGTTTGTTGACAACTAGAAGGGATTTCAGTTTGACTCGGCTCTGTTGTTCTTAATAAAATGTAATAAACATGCAGCTAAACAAAACAAATGTAGGCTGAAGAAAGGTGCATAGTATAAGCTATGCTTTCTACCCTCCCGCTTCTACTAATTTTGTTTGTTTTTCGGATGTATAAACTGTCTAATTGTTGAAATAGTAGAATAAAATTAAATAAAAAATAAATAAAAAGGTAAGCAGACAAATGCAGCTTTAAAAGTTATTGGGGTAAATAATGTGCATAACCCTACTACTGTACTGTACTGTATATGCATGAGATGATGTGGGGAATGGACATTATAATTCTCACTAGTGAATATAATTGTGTCTTTGAATAAAAACAAGAATGTGAAAATAAATGTTTGACTTTATAATAAATCTTGGACTGAAGTTGAGGTTAAAAAAACTGTTTTCTCTAAGGTTTCCAATACAGAGTTAAAGTGTTGGTTGGAGAGGATTTTCTCACCTGACAGGAATCTGCACTGGACTATACAAATAAAGTGTTAGAAAAGAAATGAGGCGAAACAGAAAAGGAGGAGGAATTCGTCCACTGACAGAAGAAGAAGGATAAGAAGAAACAGAGCAACACGTTTGTGTTTGTAAACACAAAGAATGAAGAGGAAATAAAATGTTAACAAAGGGAAGGAAATGAATGAGTCATCTTCAACATCCCTATGAGTCAGTCATCTAACACTTCCCGCTGAAATTCCTTCTTTGGAATTCATCAAAGCTTAAGATTCACGGCACATTTGATCAAACAGACTCTGTGATTATAGAGAGAAACACGCAGAGAGCGGTCAGACCTTGACAATAGCCATCATGTTGTGGTGAGTGTGGTATTTACATGAACTGTAGGCATCCAAATCACTGCTGCGAAAACACACAGTGCCAAACAAAAACATACAGTGCTGCAGTGCTAAAACGAAATGTGTCAACCTCAACCGCTCCGAGACGGTGGATGAGGGACAAACTTCAGTTTTCATTCTTAATGTTTACAGAAAACAAAGCCAGTAACACAGTCTGTGTACTGAGGGTGTTTTACAGTTTGTATTCATCATGTCAGTGGCAGTTCAGGCCGTTACAAAGCATTCATACTTTGTTTAGCCTGAAAACACACTTTCTCTCTACTTCCTACTACTGTTTGTTATTCTGTGTTAAAGCTATTATTTATTATGAAATAGTCTTCAATGTCCTTATTGGATGGGTTACAAATCATTTGTTCTAGGGCTGCCACTAAAAGAATACTGTGTATAAAAAATCAAGCAACAGGGGGACTTCTAGTTTTGTTTTGGTTGTCTCTTCTAGTTTTGTCATATTAAAGGTTTAACAATGATGATTATTTTCTTATTTGAGAACCTGAAACTGAAAAATGTCTTCCTTTTTTATTTGGTCAATGACTTCTGATACTTAATGGATTACAATAAGCTTTGATGATTATGTCATTTCGATCTCTTAATTAATGACGGATCTGGGATTCATAAGCTACACAAGTTAGGGGTGAAACTACCAAAAAGAAAAAATGCCAGCCAAAAAATCTTCCTTTCTTTCTAGATGTTATGCAGCTATGCTTCCCAGTAGATTTGCTTGTTGTGGTTTGAGAATGTTTTGGTGTTTCTGTGCTGCTCATCTGTGTCTAAACTTCATCTGCCCTCATCGCTGTGTGTGATAGCTCCCCTCCTCGCCGTCTGAATCACAACTCACATCAAAGATCTGCTCAGAGCATCAATCCTGCCTTGGCGCTGGCTGATAAAGCAACACCTCATCCGTAACTCCAACCACATCCCTCACTTCGGTGCAATCTGCTCGAAACCAGCCTGTACTTGTATGTCTGGGTTTTATTTTTTCATGAAGCAAAACAAAACTGAAGAGCAGTGCTGGAAGGTGGAGAGCTACAGCAGAAAAGAGAAGGCCGGTCAGAGAGTCACACACTGAACTTTCCTGCTACGTCTGTGACATGAAGAGATCCAGTTACATGCTTTAACTTCTGTCTGGGCAAGTCGGAAGCATTCAAGACACCCAACCCCCTCCCAGATATTGCTGATTAAATAAAATAAAAAGCAAGATAATCGAAGCTGCATTTATATTTATGAAATCTTATTCACAGGCTGGTGTACCGCGGGGGGTGATGTCTCGTCCCCCAAAATCATTACCAAACAGTCGGCCTGACCCCATGCCAAATGCAGAGGGAAAAGGGTAAGGAGGAAAATAAATAAATCCTCAATCTTAATGGCTCATTTCCGAGGGACACTACCCAGACAACCCCTCAACCCGGATCCTCCATTAAATCTTTCCATCCACACACACTCGGAGGAACGCATAGAATTCAGGAGTGTATCTAATCCGATGTTTCAGACTGACGGGTGAGAGCAGGGCCGGTGAAGCTACCGGCCAAAACAGGCTGAATTCATGATTTGTTATTTCTGTGCTTGCTCGTCTGTTTGTTTTTGTGTCTGGGAAAATTAACCGAGAGACTATACAAACTGAATAATTAAAAAACATTTAAAGAGATAAGAAGTAACAGTGGTGTTTCATTAATTAGTGTAGCTTTTTTCTCAATGATGTGATTTAAGTGAGTTTCAATAATACTTATTTATTTTGTAAAACTAAACTAATAATTGTTAGTGGACTTTGCAAAACATAAACACAAAAACAACCATATAACCCAAAAATAATGATACAAATGTTAGTGTAACCACTATATTACCCTATAAGAGAATTAGCAAGTATGTGTTCACATCACATCAGATTATTTTATATAATGATGAAATGTTGTAATTTCAGTATTTTGAAGGTACTATCTCTTAAGCAAAAACCATCACCCTATGAAAGCCATAAGATGAGGTGGAAAGCTTTACAATAATTATTATAAGTGGACTTCAACTTAAGGCGACCTTTTCTTATTAGAAATGAAATCATTTTCTTTAGAAAAAAATTATGAATTTCTTCAGAGTTTTTAACACATTTAGAAACGGTTTAAACCTCATGAACGATTGCACACATTGCACACATTGGTGTAAAGAGAGATTATTTCCTTCTAAATCGCAGTAAGAATCTGATCATTTCTTTAAGCTATGTTACAATGTGTTATCAAGCACACATTATGGATGCTTTGAAAGGAATTGTTTGAAAATAAAGTAATAAACACCTTAAAATGGCTGTAGATTAAAAGTGTGTCATATAACGTGTGCGGCTAGCTTCCAGCAGCGTTAACCTACATTATTGAGAGTTGTAACAAAATAAACATTAGCCATTTGATGCTTCAGGACGCAGATGTGAAATCAGATGAAGAAAATAGAGAGGGGAGATATTTTTCTCTGTGCTATCAGTCACTATATCTGCCGTTCAGTGTCATCCTCCAATGGCCTCTGCTCCTGTTGTCTCCTCGCAATGATGTTATGTACACACACCTGATGATTAATATGCAGCCATGAAGCAGTGAAAAGAGGAGCGACGGGTAGAGAGGAAACAGAGGGGAGAAAGGCCTGATGGGAATCTTTTCGGGACAGTAAACACTGCATGAATTAACCTATCAGAGCTGACAACGTGAGGCGTGATCAGCAAACAAATGGAGAGAGGGCGAAAGGAGAAAGAATATAGTATATACACAGATTATATAATTTACTTAAAAATAGGACAATAGAGCTTTTGAGAATGTGTATATATTTAAATATAGATGTATCCTTTATTGGTTCAGCTTCAGGTCGTTCTTAGTGTTACTGCTATTAATAAAAGTCATTGTTTTCCAAAATGCTGCGTCTGCATGTGTGTAATAGTGTGTTAAGTGCGTACTCAATGTCAATCAAAGCAGTTTCTAATTAAGAGTTGCTGTGCAAGGTTAGCGATTGTTGCCAGGGAAGGAAATCACTATCAGCGGACCATTTTCATATGAATGAGCTTATTTAATTAAACTGAACAGCTAATGAGAGCCTATATCAAAAATAATACAATGTTTTACCAGCCATGTAAGAAGGGAACAAAAAAAAACTGCGATGGTGACATATAGAACGAAAAGGAGCTGAAGAGAGAGACAAACGGAAGTGAAAGGCAGGCAGATTAACTGGTTCTGAGCAGAAAACAGATATCTGTTGTCTTTGAACCTGTAATGTTATTTCTGCGCCGACAGAAGCTCAAAGAATCCAGAGGCCCAGATTGAGTTAGACTTTGGTGCACAAAAGGAAACGAGGAGGAGAAAGAGAGAGAGAATAAATGTCGACTTGCATGTTGTAAGGCTGAACCACGTCGGAGAGCGAGAGAAGCAGGAAGGGAGATCTCAGATGAAAAGCAGAAAAAAAACTCTCTTCCATTGTCGGAGTCTGTGTTGGTGTGTGTGTGTGTGTGTGTGTGTGTGTGTGTGTGTGTGTGTGTGTGTGTGTGTGTGTGTGTGTGTGTGTGTGTGTGTGTGTGTGTGTGGTGTGTGTGTGTGTGTGTGTGTGTGTGTGTGTGTGTGTGTGTGTGTGTGTGTGTGTGTGTGTGTGTGTGTGGCTGTCAGGCATGCACGCATACTTGTGTGGCTGCTATAATTTTTCCATTTGAAGGTTAATTAACGCTTGAAGTAAAAGCTACAGGACTGCAAATCAAAGACAGTAAACAGTCTTCCAGCCGCCTCAGGGGATTATTAGAAAAATAAATGAAAGCTGCGTAAAACAATTAAAATATTTGAAATGTGAACTTTGAGAGGCAGTTTTCTCTCCGCTTCACTTTGATAACACTAAAATGAACAAGGACAAGTCACTGCTATAGATCAATAAGAAAACAAGGTATACAAAAAAGTGAATAAAGAGTCAACTGAAAAATGATGCGTACGTTACATTACATTTCATTTAGCTGACGCTTTTATCCAAAGCGACTTACAATAAGTGCATTCGACCAAGAAGATACAAACTTGAAGAAAACAGAATCATATAAGTACATCAGGTTTCATAGAGCCAAACATTTCAAGTGCTACTCAACTGGCTTTAGATAAGCCAGTTCTTTATTAGTATATAAGTGCTTTGTTAGTAATTCTATCGCTCGAAGTGGAATCGAAAGAGATGAGTTTTCAGTCTGCGCCGGAAGATGTGCAAGCTATCTGCTGTCCTGATTTCAATGGGGAGCTCATTCCACCATTTTGGAGCCAGGATAGCAAACCCACGTGTTTTTGCTGATGGGAACTTGGGTCCCCCTCGCAGTGCGGCTGCAGCGAGCCGTTTGGCTGATGTAGAGCGGAGTGCACGCGGTGGGGTGTATGGCGTACAAAATTAGATACATTTAAAAATATATTACATTTCTAAAAAATGTAAGATGACAACCTAATAATCATAGAGGTTCCCTTTTTTGATACTTCAAACTGAAAACTACAGATTAATGCAGGAGCCAGTGGGCAAGCAGCAAAAAACACAAGGGGGAGGCACAAAAATGCAATTTAGGCTCCTTGAAAGTAGAAGAAGTGACAAAGTGGGTGTTATGTTAGTGGTTTGGAGGGCAGTGTGTTTGTTTGATTTGGGGCTGTGCTGCGTGCATGTCAACACCCTCAATCTGGAAAACCAGAGGGATATGGGCTAATTAAGACGGGAGACAACCGAAGGGGCAAAACAGGGAAGAAATCAAATTAAAGGAAAGAGGGGGATTAGTGAGAGAGGGAAAGTGCTTTCTACTTTTTTCTAGAGTTTAGCTCAAACATTTGAGAGGAAAAAACAAAGTGGGGCGGTAATCGGGAATGAAGTGTTAGATGAGAGCTTTTGCTAAAATTGACTTTGGAAGTTATTTCAGACCACATTTGCATCACATGAACCCCCCTGCCTTGTTTTTACATTCCCTTTATCTTTTGGTCCCTTTTTAAGTCTCTTTCCCTCTGTCTATGTCTGTCTTTCTGTCTCCTTTTAGTTCTCTCAGAGGAGCTGTCCCTGTCCCAGCCCCGGAGCTCGTATCTGATGGGCAGCGGGCCACTGTTTTCATAAACACAGTTTTTGGAGGGCTAGCATACATAAACAGCAGCACCACAGGCTGCAGTGTCAGATCTCCTCTAAACCTCCGTCACTCACTCTGCTCTTCTAAAAGCCCCATCAGGCAGTGTTTGGGCCAGCCTGACAGTCCCGGGCTTTCAGACGGGTCCCAGACAGAACCAGCGCCATGTTTGGGTCGCCCTGCCGACTCTGAGCCCCCCGGCCCGTCAGAACCCCGCCTGTCAGTCCAGGATTAACTCTGTATACACTGGTCCATTACAGTACACACAGCGTAGGCCTCAGGGCACAATAAATAACCTTTAATCTGATAACCTTGTGTTTGCTTAAAAAAGTATAGAGGGCTGTGCGGGTTTAAAATGGTATGTTAGCATCTTACTCTATGAAGAACCTTTACATCTCTAAACAGTTTTTTTTCTGATAAAAAAAAGAACTGTGTGTGGTTTCCTACAGCTGAGAGTCTGAGGTTCCTACGTGTGCTTTGGGTTTTCCGGGGCTCCAAAAACCTCTGCATGGCAGTGCAGCGGCTGTATAATACATACACACATTAAATGAATATATATTTTGTATTTATCCACCTTCATCACAATAATAATAATAATAATAATACATGGGACTTTTATAGCGCTTTTCATGAAACTCAAAGACGCTTACTTATAACAATAAGCCTACAGAACAATAGAATAACTTTTGGTAGGCTTAATCCTCCCTGTTTCAAAATCCAATAAAATAATTTAAAGCCGCTATTAATTAGCCATCGTCATTAAAGATGAAATGACAACATTTATCTGTAAGGTTTGGGACAACCAAATAACTATGACTCTGCTGTTCTGGTCAGCTAATGGAGCAATTTAGCGTCCTTCAGCGTGTACTTTTGGCTAAAGCTCAGTTCACCGTTCTCAGTCATTTTTGCAGCAGCAGCTGTTAATAGCACGAAAATAAATCTCTTTAAACCCGATGCATCACAGAGTTTACAGACAAAGTTAGTGACTAGCTGTTATAGAGTGAATATAGTGGATATTCTTTCACTATTAAGCACTTTTGTGTTAGACACATTGACGTGAATAAGACACTCTTTGAACTTCACTGATAAATTAAACAAGTCGCTAAATATATTTTAGGCTCAGCGGATTTGGGAAAGCTAGCGATACAGGCTTTAGACACATGAGGAGTGAGTTAGGACTTTGTTTATGACTATCATGTTTGATCCCTTATCTAAACACAACATCTACCTCTGGGTTGCAGCAGACCAAAAGGACTCCCCTCAAGACATTTCATTAGATTGTGAAACAAGCATGAAAATCCAAGAATAGCTGACATCTCTTTGACATGTCTTAAAGTGGAAGTGACTTTTTCACATGACCCTACACATCTCATGACCCCACCAGCAGCACTTTTAGTTGAACTGCACCCCCAGTTTAAAGCGCACGTCCCTGAAGCAGCCTGAAGTCTCCTCAGCAGTAACACAACGCTCAAAAGGGAACAGCTTCAGGCTTTTCCTTCAAATTCATTACTATGTTGGTTTAGCATAATTATAGCGAAAAATGTTGTGCCGACAAACGACCTCAAACTAAAATCCAGTAGTTTAATACTAGTTTAAACTCTCCACTGAGCTGAACGCAATCTTGACAAAAATTCAGACTAAGAGAGTATAAGTCGAATCAACTGAATCCTATCGTTTTGCAGAACATTTTTATTTTCTTGGGAAAAAAACCCATTTTGAAAGACTTCAATGATGTTGGCATGTGTTATCTGGGATGTAATGTTTAACTTAATTTACATTCAGATAGTTTTAATAGTTATAAGGGATTATTGGCCATTAGATAAGTGACTATCAGTGTGTAATATGACATAACTGTCCACTTCATTAAATTAAAATAGAGAACAGAGTCATTTATAACATACGACTTGGCTTGTTTGATCATTTAAGCATGTACTTTTCTTTGTTTTCTGTAGTGTGTATTTCTTTGTTCTATTTCATGGGAGTAAAAAGGATGTGTTATTATCTGGTGTAGTAGAATAATAAATAAAGGGAGGCTGTAGGAGGTGCTTCCTCACTATTTTGCTAGTGTGAACATTTATCTCTGCCTCCTCCTCTTCTCTACAGTATGTGAAAGTGAGTGACAGGGTACAGGCTGACATTCTTTAAGGTGATGCTTGATGCTGCAGGCGACCTCTGACCTGAACATCTGGACTCTGCTGAGCTCAGCTGTAATGATCGCTAGTCTTCCCCCATCAGCCTCTGCCTTTCACTGACTGTCCTCTCGTCCTGAGGTGACGAGGAGAGAGATGAGAGGTTGACAGCAGCAGTGAGAACAAAAAAAACAGTTGTGTGTGTGTGTGTGTGTGTGTGTGTGTGTGTGTGTGTGTGTGTGTGTGTGTGTGTGTGTGTGTGTGTGTGTGTGTGTGTGTGTGTGTGTGTGTGTGTGTGTGTGTGTGTGTGTGTGTGTGTTTCAGGGTATGAAAGCAGAATATCAATACATTGCTTTTATTGAGGTGCCAGCACTAATTAGCATTTTCTTTGTCTGCGTAAATGGGACTAGAATAGAAGTGCAAACAATACAGTGGTGGTTTTGTCTAAAACTAACTGACACACTTTGACTCAAAGAATCTGCACTGATATTAAAAATAGGTTCATTTAGAAATGTGAACAATGCCATAGAGAGACAAGTTCATTTGGAATTTAAATATAATTATAACTAACTCTATTAACGCTGTAATACCACAACTCATCACTAAGTGAGGCAGATTGAGATAGATTTGTCTCGACATTATTTGTATAAGCAGATCTACAATCCATGTCTGACTGTGCAATCTGATTATATAAATGCAAACCCACAGAATGCAGAAAGACGTTACCAGCCAGTGCTATCTGACAATGAAGCCAAAATACATTATATTTAAACAGCATAAAATGTTTTTCTCCCAAAACTGCGTGTGTGTTAAATTAAATTTGGGTTTAAGTTCAATAAACCAGTTTAAAAAATGGTTTGTAAATTGAATTTATTTATTCACATTTTCTGATTTGTGTGCTGGCTACGATTATTCTATCCAATAGCAGTTACAACAACTATAAGCAGCAACCTGACCAGCTACACTGCACGCACACAATAAGGCATCAATAAATAAGTGTAGTATCATTAAAGTCCCTTTGTTGCTAAAACTTAATGATTACTTTGAATGCAAGACACTTATATTTTTGATGATCTAACAAACTAAAACAACATTTCAGCAACAGTGAAAGCAAGTCTGACATTGCACATCAATAAAGGTGTTATTGGCAGGCCTGTATTTACGACCAGGATTTATAAAAAGCATTTTTTTTTTATTATTCACAGCTGATGGGGGGTGGGGTATGAGATAAGCAGCGCCGGAAATGGAGGAGGCGCCTGAAAGAGGCTGTGGCGGTATTAATTAAACAATGCCCTTTTTAATCATAGCTAATTATATTTGCAGGCGAGGGTTGAGAGGAGCGAGGGGGCTGAGGGTGATTCTATCTGCGTCTGTGCTCATTAGCACGGTGGAGCTGTCTGATACAGCTTCTGTCATCATATAATCAGCAATAAACATAATCTATGTCCGAGGTGATACTGTTACAACTAAGACTAACACCTAACATAGCTGGTAAGAGATCAACCACACATATACCACCAAACAATACAAACTGCGAATATAATAGTGTGAAGTAAGACAGGAATATATTTTAGTGATGAGAGCATGTTCGCAGCCTAACCATCTCCCCACTGGTTAAATTGTTAATTAATGTTCCACCCATTTATCAGTCAAACGAGTCTTTTCAATCTCTTCTGCCTTGAACCACAATTTAAACTCTATTCTTGCCCTCCTCCTTCTCCCTGTCAATTTTCCTGCCTCTGTTCCCTTCCCTGTTTCTTTCTGCCTGTTATCTCTGTTCATCAGCGACCGTTTCACATCTATAAACATTCGGGAGCTCAAATGTTGACCCTTGACTCCTGGCTGACCTGGAGGTCACCAGCAAAAAGGGAACAGGGGTATTGGAGGGAAATAAGTCTTATCTTAAATCTTGTCTTAAAGACTTTTATTTTTGCCGCTGCTTTTAATTGAACTATTCACATCTTAAACTGCACTGTAACTTTTATCCATGTATTTTTTCTTTTAATGTTTATTTTATTATCTTTTCTTTTTAATGACTGATTTTAAATGCCATTTTCTTAATGTCTTTCATTTTTTGTAAAGCACTTTGAATTGCCTTGTGTTGAAAGGTGCTATATAAATAAACTTGCCTTGCCTATCTCTGGAGTGAAAGAGGAGAATATATGGAGTCTTATGGGGAATTATTTGAATCAAGCCATAAACGCAGGTCAAGATGAGCATGAGGAACAGCAGGTGTGTGTGATCACGTTCCCATGTCAGGTATAAACCTCTTGCCCTGGCTTGGTGACTGTGTGTGTGTGTGTGTGTGTGTGTGTGTGTGTGTGTGTGTGTGTGTGTGTGTGTGTGTGTGTGTGTGTGTGTGTGTGTGTGTGTGTGTGTGTGTGTGTGTGTGTGTGTGTGTGTGTGTGTGTGTGTGTGTGTGTTGGGAGGCGAGGTGAGAACACACTCCCAGATGCAGTCCCATAGCCTTCCTGTCTTTAGCCTCCTGCCACAATCAGCTACGGCTCTAAAAGCAGCTTATGAACTCACCTAAGCTCGGAGAGACTGTGGTGTCTCTCTCTCCCCACACACACTCTCACACAGACACAACAGGATTTGCAAGCATGTTAAAACATAGTGGGGAAACGCGGTACACAGCCTTTGTGTTAATGAAACGTGAGAGGATCTTTATCAGACAAGGCGGTGGAAAATCATCATCTTCTTACGAGACTCATTGGCAAATTGATTCAGTGTTTACAGTTATATCAAGAAAGAACTCAAATAAGTGTGTATGAAATATTTTAGTTTGAACATATTCTTCTTAGATATTTGATTTGATATTTATTAAATGAATAAATTGTTTTTTTAGATCTAAAATACTTCAACTGAGCGTATTGCATCAATGACATCATATATGTATATGTGCATGATATTATTCTACCTGTGAAATGATGACATTAAGTTAAATATTTAGGAGCCTAAAAGATGATTTCTATGAGTGTCTCATGAAGAGACGTCAGGCCAGGAATGGGCAGAGAAAAAGGTTTTAAATAAAAACTAGAGAGAAAGAGAAATTGGAAAGACAGGAGTAAAAAGCTAAATCATTTTTTTCCCTGTCTGGTTTTCTATAAGAGGAACGAGAGGAGATAAGACTAAAAGGACTGTCACTCAGAGGAACAATCCTTCCAGTGTCCCCTCTTGCTCCTGCGGCTCCTCCCTCCTCCCTCTCTCTCCAATTTCCACAGATTCCTGCTAAGATAGAGTCGCTGTTCACAGGGACAGTTTGCTGACATCATCCGCTACATACCGAGCGTCCTGCACTCTCACTGCACTGCCCCACGACACTTCTGAGACAGGATGGACACACACATACACAAAACACTGACACAGGATAGGACTGGCTGATGAATAGCCCCATCAATATGTATTTTCATTCTTACATGTTTTGTTACTCTTAACAGTTTTTTCCTTTTTTACTAATTCATACATGGTAAATGAGAACATTTGCAAAACAAGAGGATGTCACGTGTACATAAAACATCATCAATCTCTTAATACTCCAGTGTACGCTTCATTTATATTTATTCACTCTTTTATAGCCACTTCAAATCCAGTGACAAAATGATTATATATTACACAAAAAGTACACAATTACCAGAGATTATTTTTGTAAGACCATGTTTTGCAGACCAGCGTGATATCATTCAGTAGTTTCTAACAGCATGCCTCTGTAGTAAGTTCACTTCTTATGGATATTAGTTACCGTTGGGATTGTTTATATATCGAATTGATTCTGGAAAGAGTGTAAGTGTGCATAACTCTCTTAAAATGTGCCCATTATGCTGTAAAGTACAGATGACAGCATAAACTAAACAGAGAGAACCGCAGGTTAGACACACATTAAAGTGTGGGGTTCCCTATGAATGGGAATAGTATCTCTTTTGACTGCTGTACATATGCCGCTGTTGGTACTGCACCAACAAACTGCAGCTTGCTGGAGTGCTTCATATTTCAAAAGTATATATTTTGTACATAAACACTGTTTTGGGTTTTTTGTGGGGTTTGGGCCACAAGTATCTCGTCCATTTTTTAAGTTTTATTATGCAATATCAATGTTCACACAGAAAATATCAGTCAGAAACACATTTTCAGCAAAGGGTTGCTTTATTTGTTTTTCTGAAATCACTCATTCATCTTAAGAAACTTCTAGACTGGGATAACCTCTATCCTCGGCCAACTGAGGCTCTACAAACTGTCAATAAAGTCAAATGAAATGACAAGGGGAAATATTGCAATACGAACAAATCCTTTTGAAATCACACAGTCAATAAAACCCAAAATAAAACATGACCCTTATCCCAGCCAGAGAGCAAGAAGCGAGTGTAGTGACCTGTGGAAATCCTGGAGTCAGTATTTCTGTAATTCTAGCTGATGTGTTTTTGCCAATCAAGGCTCAGCGAAATCAGAAACATAATGAAAAAGAAGTTTACTGCAAGTCAAAAGAATTCAGACAAAACAGTACTGATTGGTTAAGACAACTCAAAAGCATCGGGAACAAAAAAGCTGCTTCCACCCTTGTGATGAAGCAAACTGGATTAAGTCCATCTCCATGAAGGGAGACAAAAAAAGGAATTGTTTCACATGCGTTCAGCATTCCACAATCATTGCATTTCAGCAGACTGTCGCCATCACAGGAAAATGATCATACCCCTGATACAGAGGCCAGTATTCCCTTCACCTCTACATGACCTCTGGGACGGCCCCGTCTGAAGCACTAGGACACCATGACAGGGTGAAGTGAGGGCAACACTGGTCAAGACTGGACCATCTTTTTATGGGGATCGAAGACATACCGCTTGAAATGCAAGTGAATGCTGACAGGCTGAGAATCAGTTTTGGGCTCCTCTTCATTTGCTGCTCCTCCTTTGCTCCCACCCTTCCCTTTCTTCTTAGAGGTGGAGGATAACAACTGCTTGGTTTCTGGGCAGAGACCCTCTGAAGAAAAGATAAACAGGCATGTCACGTAAAAAGGTTGATTACACAAAAAACAATCGTTGAATAAACAAATCCCCATATGTAATACATCTAGATTATAACGGTCCTACACTATGTGCAGCATTTAGGCCATCTCTGTACGTATCTCTGATGCTTGATACTGATCTTTTCTTCCCTGTTATGTGTGCAGAGGCTAGGCGCTGTATCAGTGGAGCCTGTTCAGTGTGCTGACCTCGAGTTCAACTGATGCCTTCATCCTCCTGATGTAACGGATGAAAATGTGCAGAGGTCTCCTCAAATATCTGCGTTAGTCTGGCTCCTCCTGACTCTCCTCCTCCTCAGCCCCGCTGAGCTGTTCCCTGTGAACGCTGAGCTCTACATGTTCCTCTATGCTATCACACTCTCTTGTCTTTGTTTTGCACACGGAAAGTTAGAAATGTTCTGGGTAGACTCCTTTACACGCTGGCTGTTTGACGTCACGCACAATGGCGCCAGCATTCTTCTTGTTATCGTTATGCCAATGTGAGGGTTGTTATGGTTGCCGCGCAGACAGAAATCTCTTCTTGTTATCTACCATCAGCTGACAATGTCCGCTTACCACCACGGAACACACTCACACACCCAAACTTCAATGATGCGTGTTCAGATACAAGTGATAACAAGTTCACCTTTACACGTTTGTCCTCAAATAATTTACTTAATACAGGGTTCATACACTTTTTCACCAATGACTTTTCCATAACCAACGCCGTTACCTAATTTTCCATGACCAAAAAAATTACTCTTTTCTCAGCGGTACCACTGAAAATGGTTTATTTTAACATGGAACAGGAAAATAACGTCTGCATATGAAACATGTTGTGCCTATCGAAAACAAATCAAATAGGCTTACTAGCAACTAAAATCTCTCACCAGCAAAATACCTCGACAGTTAAATGCCATTTTACGTTTCATTACTATACGATACAGTATTTATTATCATTATAGTATTACTATTTCGGCGATTAGCTAAAATATAAATTATATTTGATGCAACTTTAGTTACATTTCCATGACTTTTCCAAAACTTTGGGAAACATATTTAGTTTTTAATGACCGTACGAACCCTGTTAATATTTATATAAAGAAATGTCTCCGTTCTCTTACATAACAAGAATACTGTTCATATTTAAAAAGAGAACGGGACATTTGTAGCATTGAGCATTTGATTAGAGGCACACTCAAGGCAGTGTCCAAAATATACGAGCCAACTATGGTTATAAAATGGCGCTGATTACTTAAGTGGCCAAGTTGGCAGCAGGTTTATTTTGGAGGAGCAATATCATACCAGGTTTAAAACAGAGAAGAGGAGGGCCTGATAATCTTACTGTCCCTATAAATCCATAGACAGAAGATTGCCAAACACAATCTACATCTATCTTCTCTAATGTGCAGATTTACAGATTTCTTTATTTTATTTTTTGGGTCAAACAATGGTAATGGTATCCCCTTAAGCCAGGGGTGGGGAACCTTTTTCCTCTCAAGGGCCATTTCAATGTTTTCAACATCCTCCGAGGGCCGTACATATTATTGACCTCTGCTTAAAAATACTAAAATCACAGCCCACTAATTTCACCTTTCTTTCATGCTGTGCAAAGAAAAAGCAACCTTTTAATCCAGATATTTTACCATGACTCACGCATGCATGTGCACGGTTGTGGCATGACCACCAAAACAGAAAGATATGGACACAAGATGTGTGCAAATGTATTTAGACTATCCATGTGAACATGATTTAAGTTGGGGGGACCTAACCTCCTCTAGGGGGGTCCGGGGGGCATGCTCCCCCGGGAAGATTTTTTTTTAAATGTTGAAGTTCAAAGCATCAATCTGGTGCACTTTGAGAGCAACATTAGTAGATCTATGGATACATCTCTCAACACCCAGATGAAACAGAACTGTAAGCAGATTTTCTTTTTCTTTATGGATATTTTACAAATCACTCCCCTTTCAAACTGTATTCTTGTTTATTAATAACAACTTTTTTTACTGTCATATAGTATTTTATACCTGTTTACTTTATTCTCTTATTTTTGTATAACTATAATGATCATATAAAGATGTGCCTTTACCTCACTGGTTGTAGAAAAAGCTTCTTATATTCGTTAGCATAGCTAGCTAACCAGATGCTAATAACAACAAAGTTATTGACTGTATGACAGATGAACAGATCGCCACTGGGCTTTCAACTAAAGACACAGCCACGCAAAAACTGCAGCATGTGTACGGCTCCTTATCGGTACTGCAATTTTTGGAAGTGCCGGAGCGGAGCTGCGTTCTGGTGCTCACTGCTCCCTGTCAGAACTACACCCCTGTCAGACGAGACATATACCACGTGATGACACGTTAGGCTTGTGTTGTGTTCAAGGACTCTGACCTTAGCCAGGAAAAACAGTTACTCACTTGTTTAATTATTTTGCGGTCTAGATTTCTTTAATTTTTTTCTTTTTTGCGTGTGTTTATAAATTACCTCGAGGGCCACACCAAATGGTCTCGCGGGCCGTATACGGCCCGGGGGCCGGAGGTTCCCCACCCCTGCCTTAAACTGAAGGAAATGTTGGTGAACATTTGTGGACCAAACCATTTTAATTGAATAATAGAGAAAACCAGAAATAATGCAGATATGAGCAGAGTGACAGAAAATCAAGTAAGTCTACATGAAAGCCTTCAACCTTATGTAAGCATCCTTATTAAAAGACTGAAAGTAAAAGAGATTTGGATAGAGCAACGCAGAAACGGGTACTGACAATCAGCAACAAGTCATGCAAAGACAAATATGTATTTATATTTAAAAGGAAAAGCAGAGTTGCAACATGTACATACATTTGAGAAGTAAATAAATTGTAAAGCTTTAAAAATGTCTAACTGCCAGAAAGCAAAACGTCAGAGTTAAAATACCAGCAGTAAAGATTAGCTGCACCTAAGACATTATGACATTGACGTTGGTGAAAAGTATTGTAGGATATTAGATATATTGCCATAATTTCACCTATTTTTGCCCCAAAAGGGAGAAACTATGAGGTGTTGTGTTTATATAGTGTTGGGCGATATGAGAGTAAGTACTGTGAATAAATGTGTCCACCAGATCAGGCAACACAGTTTCCACAGGGGTATCTATTGTCGCATGATTTCTAAATCTTGCTGATTCACGATGTAACGTGGGTTGAACAGACATGAGAGCAAAGAGAGGTTGATACAGAGCAGGAGGAGACATCCCACCCAACTCATGATGAGGAGGAACTCTATTACCAGACACACACTGTAGTTTCTTTGACAGTGCGTTTAGAAATAAAGATGGAGCATATCCTGTTACACATTGTGTGAGTTTTAAACTGCACGTTGTAACGTCAGGCTGTTATTTATTTGTAGTTAACGTTACATTCTGTAGCACTGGAAATTATACTTTGTTTTCAGGAAGCCCAAATCTAAAATCCCAAAAATATTTGAGTGTTGTCTTATGTAAACTGGGTTTTTTTGTTTGTTTTATATTGAACGTTCATAAAAACAAAGTATAAAATATGTTTGTTAAATTAATTTACAGAATAATAAGGCTACTACATTGTGATATGTGACATCTGTAACCTGACATGAAAAAGTATGTTCACGTTTTTGTCAAGTATGTGAGTCAGTGAAAAGGATGTAGGTGAGGTTCTCTTTCTAAATGTTTTTGTTTTCTCTTCCCTCCCGGTGCGGAGCAGTGGGTCCGAAGCAACAGAAGGTAAAATAAACACGGAACAGACTTCCCCCGGAACACAAGGCAATCCCCGGAGGAATTCTGGGAATGTGGCTCAGGATGTCGGGCCTACCACTCTTACCGCATCCTGAAAAACTGTCCGCAGAGCCCCCAACGTCCAAGGAAAGATGAAGAAAGTGCTCTCGGTGTGAGTCTTGATGAAGAGGGAGGCTATGCAACATCATCAAAGTCACAGGAGATTGATTTGCCTGACTCCGCCTGCATTAAACAGTGTCAGGAGCTACAGTAGTGGGATTGGTGGTGTCAAGTCTCACCTGAGGTTGTTCTTACCTTGCACTCGAATCTTGAACTTCCCGCTCTGTCCAAACCCACCCTCGATGACACCAGTCTCGCCCGTTGACAGTGTGACCTTTAACCCGATGAAGAGCTGGAGGTTGGTCTCCTTCTTGAACAGGTTGCGGCCAATCACAGTGTAATCATCGGTCACCTGAACACAACAGAGAGGAAGAGCGCTCCATGAGCTGCAGGACTAATGACAGTGATTAGAAGCACTTAAATGGTGTGGAAGCATGTGATCTAATCAGGGCTGTGAAAATGTCAGGATGTGCTTTAGTTTGATCTCATATTTCCTTCCTCTAATCTGGGTCTTGTGGGTTGTCATGATTTCACTGTGTCAGCATGGCGGAGTGAGGAAGAAGAGCTGATCTTCAGTCCTGTGTCCTCATCAACTGCACTACTCGCCGCAAGCCGCATTCCTCGAAGCTCGCCGCCTGGATGTCTGGCATCCTCTGTTTCATCCCCCCTGCACATTTTATGCTATATTTGTTTGTATTTCTTTCTTATCATCCATCACTAAGTCGATTTTACCCGCCACTAATCTGATAACATGAGGGCACCGCTCTGTCTCCGACTCACCCCCTCGCGCCGGCTCTTCCTCTCTCTACTGCCTAACCCTCATTCATTCTTGAACATTTGACCCCGACATCCCTCAAGCATGACTGATGCGCTGATAAAAAAAATACTGTTGCTGTTACATGTCCAACAGCCCGTCATATCTCAACAATGCCAGCAATGTGTTCTTTTACTCAAAGTCTAGAAACATAACTGGCTCTTTCTGAGAGACAGATGAAGTACACATGTAACTTTACATGACCGAGGACTGACCTCTTCTCACACGCTGTTTGACTCCTGAGTCACTGACTGGAGCTGTCAACAGCCTGAGGTGCTAACAGCAGGAAACTAGTTCACACACTTGACCCCTGACCTGAGTCTGACCCTACACAAGGGCGCACAGAAAACCTTAACTGTACAGTGCAGTATGACGAGTCATAACAAAAACATAAACTGGGAAGAGTTAGAGAGTTATAACACATTGAAAAACTCTTATATCTTATGTTGATTTCCAGAAGAAAACAACAGCATTAGATTAGATGAGATATGGATCGGTATGAACTGGAGCTCAGGATTGAGGATGGAGCGTGACAGCAGTAAAACAACAACAAATTACAACGGCGTGTGTAAGAGAGAGAGAAAACGCTGAGTCTGATGGACTCACTCACACAGGCATGTGGGTATTCCTGATACCGCCACTCAGGTGTGTCCAAACAGTGCCAACGTCTAACCGCTAGACAGGACGAGTGGCGTCAGTCTGCCACCCACACACCTCTGTGTCACAGCACCTGCTAAGGCATGCATACACATTCATGCCTCAAACACTGATCACAAGGGCGGCGTGTTTTTGTGTGCCTGTTTGTGACTGTGCAATAGGGGCTCTGTCTGAGAGGCACGCTCCATTGATGCCAGCAATGACAAACATCCAAAGAAGAACCAGAGCACTACAAGGTGATAGAAAGGGGCACGGGCAACACTCCGGGGTAAGGAGAGAGGACAGTAAGGAAAAAAAACTATTTAAATAAACGTCTGAGAGTTCAACTCACCCGTTCCAGCTGGCCCTCCTTGTGTTTGGTCTTGTAGATGCGCAGGCGAGGCAGGGCAGACTCGGCATAGCCTTTATCTTCAAACCCTTGGAGGAGACGGCCTTGGAAGGCCAAGCGGCATGCATTGGCGTGGATGTCTGTGTCCAGCTTTGAGCCAATCACCAGGCAGAGTAAGGGGCATGTGACTGGCCGCTCAAACTCCAACAGGGCCCATTGCTCTGGGTCACACCCTGGACTCGCCTCTCCCTGAGCGATGACATATTCATCCTGGTGGAAGTACTCCCTCTCGAAGGTGAAGGGTGTATCCAGCGGGCAGGGCTTTGATGGAGGTTGGTTAGTGACTGAGGGGGGCTCTGAGGCACCCAGGGGTGGCAAGCCAAAGAAGGTAACCCTCGCCATGACTGTCTCATGACCCACGGTGATGTGGAACTTGGCTCGGGTGGATAGAGAGCCCTTGAAGTAGCCGATCTTCCTCACAGAGATGAGAGCTGCATAGAGGGTGCGCAGGGACCCCGGGGTGCACACCACACCCCGCTCTAACAGTTTGGGGTCAAACTGTGTCACGCACACACCCACGCGATCCCCCTGCATGGCCCCCGACACCGGTCTCCGAAACATCTGCACCGACTTTATCTTCTTGGTCACCTGATGTCAGAGAGCATAGAAATATAATAAATAATCATATTTTTCATAATCAACACAGATTTCCAACAAAACTCAGAGAAAGATTTAAAGTATGTTACATTAAAGCTGCTAAATGTGCAAGTGTTTTTCTGTTCTTTTTGGTTTGAATTATTTATATTTGAAGTTGAAAACGTAGAAACTATACCATGGAATTCCGCATAAGATTAAATAACTGAATAACAGTTATACTTTCAATGAAGACCACATCTCTTTAGAGTGGATTAACGTGCATTTATTATGCTTTTTGATTACACTCATGATACACTGCATCTACGGTGCAACACATCCATTGTCAAAAAACAAATACATATTGATGCATCAATAATAATGCATGCTTAATCATAATGTTTCATTGTTAGAGGCGGGTAAAGAGCGATGTATTTTCATTAATTTAAAAGCATTTATGCTGCATCATCAGTGACTATTGTGTGTCTTCTTTAGCAATAAAACCCTTAAAAAGGGACAGCTCACCCTTAAATTACATATTCATATTTTTCTGGGAAGCTTCTCTAATGTATTTGTGGGTGCTTTGAACCAATGTACTTCTAACAAGTGAAAGCAGACCTGCACGGCCGGTATTTCAAACCCTGCAACTCACATCAACAACAAAATGTTGATCCTGTGAACTGTACCTTTAATGTATAAAAATGACATAATCAATCATGATAGAAAAGCAAGTTTAACAATAGGTATTTGTTCCTTTTCTTACTTTGCATGTATCATATTGTTTCTTTATACCTTAAAGATACATTTCTACAGTAGGACCGTATACCATTTACCACCAACAATCAAATGAAATTATGAGTATAAACATTATTAGAGATGCATCAATATGTACTATACTGTTGTAGTTAACACATACAATGATACTTATGATACTGCATAGACTAATATTATAAGATATGTTATATTTATTTATTAATTGTATCAGTTTTATTCCACTCATGGCAATTATTATAAAACAAAACATTGGACACTTTAAGCAGTTTTTTTTGTAGACCATGAGTAATGACTTTCATAGAAAGTGATATGAAAGTATCTCCACTGTACAGAGATGTGTTATAATATATTTAAAGGAAAATTGAAATGAAATGCACATACTTAAGTTTACACCTAATTAAATATGGACCGCTAACAGTTAAGCTACTTCTTTCTTTAAAATATCACAGAGCTACATTTAAAAATACTACATTGCCCATAAATGCACATATTGTTTTGATCAAGTTGGTCTTTAAAAATATATTTATATCAAGTTTTGTTAACTTAATTAAAGATAGTGATGTTTTTTTTACTGTACATCCACAAACCTTGTTACGAATGAACGATTTAAAGTTATCTGTCCTGCTACATGTTTATCGTTCCAACTATGACTTGGGTATTTGGCATACCAAAACATTTTCTGTTTGTTTTTGCTGTCCATCAAACACTGACCAACACAGTGGTATCTGCACAGGTTAAGGCTCCCTATCAAATGACTGCTAGTTTAGCCATTTGCTGCCACCTAGAGGTGAACATGAAAACTGCAGACACAGTTTTCTGAGCCTGGCTGATGGTGTGCATCTGCTCTGAATTACCAAACTCCTGGGCCGCCAACCCCCCCCCCCAGTCCCCTCATCCTCTCCTCACATTAAACTGACACATCCTCTGCACCCACTCGGACACCCCTTCCTCGGTCTGCCCACTTCCACTCAACTCCTCAACTTCCGAATCTCTGTGGTTTATCGAAAGAATTTCCAGCACTCAGTTACCTGCTTGTAAATATCAGAGATTCAGAATGAATGTCCAAGTTTTATAAACATACCTTTAGTGCTGGGATTTCCACAGTGTCATTGATGGCCAGCGACCCCTGCAGGATGGTGCCTGTCATGACTGTTCCCTGACCACGGATAGAGAAGCAATGGTCCACAGCCATCAGGAGGTCACCTTTGGGGTCTCTCTGGGGGAGGTACGTCTGTTTCTTCAAAAGCTGATACAGACCACCAAGAGGGCAAGAAGAAAAATATATTTGATCACACAAAAGATAACCACTGTCATTATTCTGCAAGGGTACACGATTTTAAATGTTTTTTCTTTATTTTAGTTTGGGTGCTTTAGTATCATTTCCTAAAGAGAATATGAATATATTATATATGATATATAAAACAACAAATACAGTGATTAACAGTTTGCCTTTAACCACCGCCATGTTTTACTTTCAGTGTTTACTTTGTTGATTGAACAAATAATCTATTATGTTTTTTCCTCTGAGAATTTTCTTAAGCATTTTATCACCAATTGACAATGACATCTGACTCGCAGCACTTGTTCTTAAGTGCATAAGTGAGAACTTATGTGCACTTTTGAGCTAAATTAGTAACAATGGAGGGGGACCAGTGTGTTTCCGGAATTTACCTCTATTAACTCTGGCACTGCTTGTGGCTCCTCTGTGTCAGGAGCCTCCGGGCCCCCAGGCTTCGCTGCCACAGCAATCACTGGACATTCCTTAAATCTGGCCAACAGAAAAACAGTTGTATTGAAAATATTTCATGCTTTGATGTTGAAGTAATGGATAAAGTTTCTTTGAATAAGAAACAAGTGGGTCTGACAGACAGACACTGGAATGCAGGCAGGGAGACAGAATGTGTAATGAGTGAGGAAGTCTGACAGAGATTCAGTCCTGCCGGCCACCGGGAGTACGCGGGATGCCATAACCCACACTTCCACAGAATTCCCCACCATATTATTAAACTTGCATAAATGCAGACCTGGTGTTCTCCAGGGTTTTGTGCAGCCTCTTGGTCATTTTCTCAATGGCACTCTGTCTTTTGTTGGGAGGCAGCAGGTCGATCTTGTTGAGAACAACCACCATGCGAGGGCAGGTCAGCTCTCCTATCAGCAGACACTCTGCAGTCTGAGTCTGCACGCCTTTCACCACGTCAACCACCAGCATCATCAGGTCAATTATTTGGGCACCTAGAGAAGGCAGAAAATGAAAAAACAATAATCAATAGGATGTAAGATATAACTGACTTGGAAGAAAAGCCGCAAGCAACTATGAAAAGATGTAGGAACTGTGAGTAGAGACTATGAAGCCGACAACAGCAATATAAACAGGAATGGATATAGATACCTAAAAATAACAGTTGAACAAGAAGAGAAATTAGGGGAGGGGTGCACTGAAGCAAAGAGATGAAAAGGCTAGAGGGTTGAAACCAGAGCTGCAGCTCACTTGGTTGTCTTTCCTTTCCCTGGCACACTCTCTTTCCTGTGTTCTCCTCTTTTCTCTCCTTCTATTTGGCTCCCTCTCTTTCCTGTGCTCTCCCCACTTGGGACAGAAGGGGAAGTTTAATGCATACCCCAATCCCCACACTTTCCTTCCTCCCTAATCTACAGCATGTGCCACCCCACTGGCTCATCGATTTAATTTAGAATGTGTGCAACCCTGCACAGCAGTATTTATTAAGTGCATTTAGTCTGATTTATTACCATGACTTTTACTTATATCAGAGTCTGTATATTACACTCTTTAGGTTTTAATAAGTCTGCTTAGAGAAAGCAGGTAATAGAGAAAGTGTCCCTCTGAGTTATCGTTCTCATGTATCTGGTCTTGAACCCACTGTAGTTTAGGGCTGCTCAATTAATCATATTTTAATCGCAATTACGATTTTGGCTTGCAACGATTGTGAAAACAACACTATAAAAATAAAACGATTATTTATTTATTTTTCAGTTGAATTATACTTAAAGTTCAGGGTAATCAACTGTTAAAAACATACTGTTCACATTTTATTTTTTTCAATAAATGGATGTTTTCAAAGTAAATGGATAATCGTTTTTAATAATCGTGATATCAATTATTGACCCAAATAATCGAGATTATGATTTTTGCCATAATCGAGCAGCCCTTATTTCTAACAATCCCAACATCTAAGTCAATATAGCAGGATCAACCCAGAGGCTGGAAGAGAAAAGACTCCCTCTGCTGGATAGGTTCATGTGTGTGTGATAACAGTGAGGAGGATGTAGTGTAAGCACAATGCTACTGTCACCATGACTGCAGCATTTATTAGACGAACACAGACATTGGACATTCGTATTATTTTGTGTTCTACTATGATCTGTGATTGACACACTGGTACTTATACGTAGTACGAAAACAGTTTAGGTGAACTTTATAACCTTCACAAAATGTAAAATGTATGTGTTAGGGCTGTTGTGTTGGACTGCATGTGTGTGTACTTAATATACAGTGTGTGGAACTGTGTGTGGAGGGTGAGGTATGGTTGCTGTGGCCTCAGCTTGTATTATATACCACTAATATAGGTCACCAAATCGTGACTTTATCCTATTTGTTTACCATTCTTTTATTTGCTGTCATTAGCAGTCTTGATGGAAGTAGTTAGATGTTTGACTTTAGTGAAACTGAATACCACACTGTGTACTCTGTTGTAAAAAAGTCCTGCATTGAAAATATAATTGAAGTATGTAAAAATGTACTAATGTACTTAAAGACTTCAAAGTAAAAGTGGTCAATGTAGAACACAATGAAAATAGTATGTTCTGTTAAACAGCTAGTCGATTATATGACTAATTGTTTCAACTCTACTGGTTTACGATGTTAGGTAGTGTAGTTGAATGTACAACAACATCGTAATCTATAAACTAACTAGTAACAAAGTAGAAGTATAAAGTAGCATTGAAATAAAAGGCTCAAGTAAAGCACCATACATGTGTACTGTACAGTTCTTGTGTGACTGCACATAGTTACATCTAGCACCAACACACTTGCAGAGAATTCAGAGAGCTCACCCCCAATGATAGTCCGAATAAGAGAGGCGTGTCCGGGACAATCCACCAGGGTAAACTGCAGATTGTCATACTGCTTCTGGCCTTCGCTGTCCCGCAGGTGGTCGGGAAGCTCCACCGTGAAGGAGGAGAAGCCGAGGTCAAGCGTGATGCCTCTCTCCCGGGACTGCGGGTTCTTGTCGAAGGCAGCAGTGGAGGCGGTGCTGCTCAGCGACCTGGCGAGCGATGTCTTCCCGCTGTCGACATGTCCGAGAACCCCAACGTTGAAATTCAACGTTTTTGTCCGACTGTCAGCCGACTCTGACATTTCTACACCAGTTGGATGTAATGTTAACCGGCTTGCGAATGTTGTTTACTTCGAGCTGGACCTTGAACTCAGCTCCAGCGTAAAACTGAGTTATTTGCTGTCTTTTCATTTGTTGACACACATAAAACACCTTCAACAACACGCTTTTGTTATAAGTAGTGGCTTACAAAACATATACAGCTATAAAAAAGACTTTAAAGTTACTTTAGCATTCAAACACATGAGATAAACGTCTTCCTCGTTGTCAGTGCTCTCCGTACTCGAGACAACATGCTAAAGCGGAACGGTTGTGTTCAGGAGCAAACAAATATAAAACAGCGGTTAACTGACTTGACATCAAATACACTTCATTAAAACTTCAATGTACAATTTCAATGGTGTGATGAATCCCCTCTATCAATAAGTTCTGCATTCATTCGAGACTCTTATTTACACTTTGACAAGTTTCTAGCCGTTTCTACTACGACAAAAGCAAGTGAAACACAAGCGGAAATGAAAATGTCGATGACAATGAATGGCGTGGATTACAGCCAATGAATGTGTCGCGTCAGCCGACATCAGCCAATAGTTTTACTTGACGGAGTTGGGCGGGACTTCCGGGTATCACTTCCGCTAACTTTCCCTAGTTACCCACATGGAAACCAATTTCCCTGTGTTTTGAGTTTCGGCGCCGATTGTAGCAGCGATAATTGCCTGACTCACGGGGATATTTGATTCGCCGTAAACCAGCCTTACCGTTTTTACTCCTCATATTTGTAAAGTAACAGTAACTATGAAGATCGAAGAGGTAAAAAGCACCACTAAAACTCAGCGGATCGCCACTCACAGTCACGTCAAGGGACTGGGGCTAGACGAGGCCGGGAATGCTAAACAGTCAGCATGTGGTCTGGTCGGCCAGGAGGCTGCAAGAGAGGTAATGTTCATGTTTCACTGCACTCGCTTTACTCTTGTATTGTTTAGTGGACCGCCACTAAGCGCTGAGGATATTTTCCAGCAATGATTTTGCTAAGAGCATGCAGGTGCACCACCAAGCTAGTTCCGTTAGCACTGTGGTGTCGCTGTTTCACACTAAGGTCAGAGGTGAGCTAAAGGGAAAGCACCTTAAATAGAAATCACATTCATATTTTATTGTAAGAGAATGCATGTACTATTAATAAGTACATATTCTATTTATATAAAGAGCATATTCACAAGTTGTCTACAGATATATAAATCTAGTCATCTTGATGTTCTGATTTCCAGTCTAAGGAGACACCTGACTTCTTAGGGATGCAATGCTGTCTAAAATATAGTATCACAGATGGATAGATTGGCCAGGGTTTTATTGTACTTTGGGGACAAAGCAGACATTTGAGTATAGTATCTAAAAGCTATCAGCTTTGAATTCAATTGTAACTTGACTCAGACTGGGTATCCCACAACCAGCTACTTGTATTACATTCAATTCCTGTTTTCCATTGGATGTCTATATTCATTATGTTTAATTGTTTCCACTCTCCAGGCTTGTGGAATCATTGTCGATCTGATCCGTTCAAAGAAGATGTCTGGAAGGGCAGTGTTACTGGCAGGGCCACCTGGTACAGGAAAGGTAAGTGTGTAGTGTTCCTTCAATGGCAATAGTGTCAAGGCTTTTATTGTCATTAGTGCATAGCTACAGTGTAGTTATGACAATGAAAATCTTAGGTCACAGGCTCCTCCAACAGTGCAACACAATAAACAGATAAAATAGTACAGGAAAATAAAATAGAATATAATAGAAAGTGCAGAATAGTTTATATAATTGGAATATTGATATATATATATATATATATATATATATGAGTTGCAAACAGATGAATGTTATGGATGTTCTTTCAAAAGTTCAGGTGTTTAACAGTCTTGTGACCTGTGGGATGCAATAGAGCAGTATTGCTTAGTTTAATGTTGCTGTAGATGCTGACTCTTTTTTTATTTGATCCTCCAGACTGCCCTCGCGTTGGCTATGGCACAGGAGTTGGGAAACAAGGTGCCTTTCTGTCCCATGGTTGGCAGTGAAGTCTACTCGACAGAGATTAAAAAAACAGAAGTATTGATGGAGAATTTCAGGAGAGCTATTGGTGAGTGTCACTTAAATAAGAACTGGCTCCTTGGTCATCACTTATATCCCCCAAATCAGTCAGTGGAACTGAGGGTTTGGTAGACCCTGATCTGTCAGGGCCTATCAAAAGTCTCATCGGCTGAACACAAGGGCCATTTTTATATATGGGCAAAGATTTTATCAAAAGCAATAATAAGGCCATTTTAAAGCAAATGTTTAAATGAAGGAAAATGCAGATAATAAACAGATGTCATCTTATCACCAGACTTTCTCTTAGCCGAAAAAGGTCTAATTTAAAACCACAGCAGGGTCCATGGATTATCCTGACCTCTCCACTTCATACAGAGTATGACTAGATTACACTCAGATTAACCAAGATTTATTTTCAATTTACTCTTCCTCTCTTGGTGTCAAACAACTTTATAGGGGAAGGGAAGAGTCATTGGGCAGAGAGAGCATGGTGTCCTCCTAACACACACCGTTCTCATCAGCTGAAAGGCGAACTTGACCGGGTGTATGAGAATGTTGTTGAGAAGGAAGGAAGGCTGATAAAGGGACAGGGTTGGTCTGACTGCTGATGGTACCTGTCTCAGGGTAGGAAATGGAGCTTAGGTAGAGGGAGAGGTGGTCATCAGCACCTTTTGCTCCTCCCCTAGAACAGGATACAGAGGGGGGTGGGGGTTTCATTTTGAAGTTGTCATCACTCTGCTGATAAGAGCGGACACTCCTCGCCTTACTCTTTGCTGTGTGACCCTCCCCACAGCAGATCAGCCACCTGTGTGCTGCTCATACTCCGTGCCGGTCTGCATGAAAGAGCAACAAGACTCGGATCATATTACACAAGATGATGCCCATACATATTAGTGGCACACGCACACATGCTCCCTCTCTGTAATAAAATGCTTTTTTCAGTAGACTGAAGGAAGTGGCGGCTTAGTTGACACAGGAATATAAAGACCAGATTGAGCTCTCACTCTGCACTGCGCCTGTGAGTGACTGTAATGTCGCCCACATTCAGGACTGCGTATCAAAGAAACAAAGGAGGTGTATGAAGGGGAGGTGACAGAGCTGACCCCCTGTGAGACAGAGAATCCCATGGGCGGCTACGGGAAAACCATCAGCCACGTCATCATTGGTCTGAAGACGGGCAAAGGCACGAAGCAGCTCAAGGTCAGACTGGAGCTGTAATCCTTTCCTTTCTTTTTTCTATTTACTGCATCTAAAGCACACAAGATGGTGCACTTATACACCTAGTCAAAGTAAATACATTTATGTTACGTTGTCATTTTTTAAGGTACTTTGCACATGTGTTTAACTTGCATATCAGCAATAACATTCATCTTGCAACCAGATTGTGTTCGATTTGATTCTCTCTTCCTCCAGTAGTATAGAGTATTCTTAAACCCTTTTTGTCCCCAACACTGACCAGTTGTTAAGGAGCTGTTTCTTACATGAAAACGTTTTGTCTTGTTTCCTTAGCTCGATCCTAGTATTTATGAGAGTCTTCAGAAAGAGCGAGTGGAACAGGGAGATGTCATCTACATTGAAGCAAACAGTGGAGCTGTCAAGGTATTTGTGATGTCTTTCATGTGTTCATCCCTCCCTACTGCTGTCACACATTTTATAAAAGTAGAAAGAGATGTAAATACAATGCTTTAATTTAGTGATAAGCCACAAATGCAACATTAAGACATATTTGATCAATTCAAATGTCAGTGTATTCTGTCATCTTGCCTGTCTTCTTCAGTCCTTCATGGTGGTGTCCTTTCATCTCTTTCAGCCCTGCTGCATTTCTCCTGTACTCTGAATCAAGCCTTTCTCATTCCTGCACCTCTTCATGCTCCCTCTATCTCTCCATCTCCCTCAATGCTTCTTTGACAGGCCACGATGACGGCTCCTTTAGTCGGTGCAGGTGGGCTAGGGGCGCAAATCAGGAGGGCTGGACAACACATTTGTTACTGTTGAAAGCTGTATCATGACGTGCCCTCTGAAGCCCTTTGATCCCTCAGCTGCTCCTGGCACTAGGTTCAATCATACACCTGCTCTGGCTCCATCTCTTCTTTCACTGTCCAGAGCAATGTGGCCATTACTCCCTGTGGGTCAAATGTAAATTAATTGTATTAATACATATTGTTATACTGTGTCTTTACAGAGACAAGGTCGTTGTGACACCTTTGCTACAGAGTTCGACCTGGAGGCAGAGGAGTATGTGCCGCTGCCTAAAGGTGATGTCCACAAAAAGAAGGAGATAGTCCAAGACGTCACACTGCATGACCTTGATATTGCAAATGCCAGACCCCAGGTATGTTACTGCAAAAGCCTTGTCATTTACTGTAGCTGCTTACATAAACAAAATAGTACCAGTTTACAGCTATTCCCTACAAGTTTACAAATAATTACTGTTGCATTTCAGGGAGGCCAGGACATTCTCTCCATGATGGGACAGCTGATGAAGCCAAAAAAGACAGAAATCACAGGTAAAGGAAACCTGAACGCGTCACAGTCTAGTCTACACCCCCAGCTGGATTAGCGACTAGTTGACTTGTGTTTGATTCATTACCGTTTTCTCTTCTGGTTATAGATAAGCTTCGTAATGAGATCAACAAGGTGGTGAACCGCTACATCGACCAGGGCGTAGCTGAGCTGGTTCCTGGTGTTCTGTTTGTGGACGAGGTGCACATGCTGGACATCGAATGCTTCACATACCTCCACAGAGCACTGGAGAGCACCATCGCCCCTATCGTTGTGTTTGCCTCCAACAGAGGAAACTGTTTAATTAGGTAGGAGGTCTAAAGCGTTTTGGGAGGAAAGAAAATACATTTTTAAAACACAACAGATATGATATTTTTTGATGTAAAATGTGTAGTATTCAAAGTGATTTGTTTCTCAACAGGGGAACAGAGGACATCTGCTCTCCACACGGGATTCCTCTTGACTTGTTAGACAGAGTCATGATAATCCGCACAATGTTGTACACATCACAGGAGATGAAGCAGGTGAGTCTAAGTACCTCCAGTTCAGTGTAGAACATTCAGGAAACCAGAAACTTTTTCCCTAACAATAGGGGCGTTTATAAAATATTGGGAATAGTAATTAATACATAAAGTGACTGTTTTTAAATTGAAAGCCCTGATTATTAATAAAAACATAATATTGCTGTTCCAAAGAGAAGTGGCCGGCAATCACTTGCATGTCCGGGAACTTCTAACAAAAAAATGGTTGTCCCTAAATCCCAGTTTTTTTGGTGCCTTCTGACATTTCTTAGGGTGTCACTAATGATGTTGTGGTTTGTAGATCATCAAGATCCGTTCTCAGACTGAGGGGATCACCGTTAGCGAGGAAGCACTTACACACCTGGCAGAGATCGGCACCAAGACCACCCTCAGGTAAGACTAAACTTTGCAGAGTGTGGGTGTTTCTCAATCGCGAGTAAAGCTGCTGCAGAGCCACTATTTCAAGCATACTACGTCATCGAGTGCCGCCGAAGTACTGTTCCATTGTCCAGCATACTTGGAAATCTACCGAGCCCGGCGTACTCCGTTTGGAGAAATATCGAGGCTGCACATGAGTAGACTCCGCGGTCTTAAAATCCCCACAATGCTTTGCGCACTGCCCAATTTCCAAAATCTGTGGCGGAAAATGTAAGACGGGGCCTCTCATATGACGCACACTTGCTAGCCTGTTCCACTCTTTGTTTTCCAAATGTCAGGAAGTATTCTTGACTCGCTTCTGAAGCAAGATGCTCGGCAGACATGTGCTACCAAGCAAGCGTACTCGACATTGAGAAACACCCTGTGTCATAATGGAGTGAAGAAGTTGGCAGCTTTACATTGATTGCCCACAGTGGTTTCATAGAAAATTATTTTAACACCTGAACAGGCAATTATCAAGTAAGGTATAGTGTTTTTGTTACCTAAACATTTGTTTTAATATACTTCAAGAAACGTTTGACTCTTGATAAAACAGTCTCCATGTAGTTCTGATGCCTTTTTATATGACCATTTCTATATACAGTAGTTATTCTAAATGTTAGTTATCGGTGCCACTGGTAGTTCTGGTAAATTCAGATGAAACTCCTTCAGCTAAGTATCATACATTTATTATCAGTATCATACATTTAGGACCTGCAACTTCTCCTTGAAGTGGCTTATAGTGTATATACATGTGAGATCATACTGTTACTTCCTGTTTCCTCTCAGGTACGCTGTCCAGCTGCTGACGCCAGCCAGCCTGCTGGGCCGTGTTCAGGGAAAAGAGAACGTGGAGAGGGAGCAGATAGAGGAAATCAACGAGCTGTTCTACGACGCCAAGTCTTCTGCCAAAATCCTCCAAGATCAACATCACAAATTCATGAAATAGACTAATATCATCTTTTTCTTTCACGACTCAAAGGGCTGGTGTTCATCCAGCTGTTAAATGTTTGGCTTTGATTCTTTCTTTTTTCTCAATCTTTACCCTCCATGTGGCTCATTCTAGAGTTGCCACCTCATCTACTGTAGTAGTTTTGTTCTATTCAAGTTGTATTCATTCAGTACGTTCATGAAAATATTTTTTGGAATAAAAAGAAAAAAATAACTCATTGTCATTTATATTTTTTTAACGGTTTATTACATCAATGGACAATTATAATATTGCTGGTACTTCTGACAATGAAAAGTAGAATGGGTGAGACGGAATGGGAAGTCTTGTCACAACAGATTTCCAAAAAAAGTCTTGCCGTTTCTCTCCTATTTCTCATTATTACCCTGTAGATAAATGCTTTGTGACAAAAACTGCAATAATTAAAGAAAACACCAGTATATTGGAACAAGTTTTTCAATGTATTTGTTTAAATATAATACAAATGACAGTACCGTTGTTATATGTTGAGTTGTGTATTTCTATTGGCTCATATTACATTTTTAAAAATCTATTTATTTATCTTTTGACAAAATACTTCTTTGCTCTTAGTCTTTTAACTTTATATTTTTAACATGAAGGATTGTAGTAATTCGACAGATCTGAAGTCATCAGAGCAAATGTTAGCATTTAGCTCGCCAGACCCGCCACTGTGTGTCCCTAGGAAAACACAACTTTTTCTTACTAATCTTATTTCTTTTTTTAAATGAGTAGAAGACCACCCAGTAGAATCTTCCTTTATGTCTGGTTTATACAAAGAAACACGCTGAAAATGTGTTAGCTTTCTCATTAGTTCAGGTAGAAATATTGAACAACTGAAGAAGTTAACTATCGCTATAATACACATTTCATAACCAAACATAATTAAGTGTTTAACACAGGCTTTAGAATATTGAAGAACACCAAAAAAAGAGGCTTTTACCGAGGCTTTTAGTGGCCTAAAGCACAGCTGGAAAACCAACAGATTCCAAACATGTGTTGTCCAATCATGGTCAGGGAGCCTACTGCTTCTTCCTGATTATTGGTGGACCTGCGCGTGCGTTGAGAACAGTCTCCGTTCCTGCCCTTGCTCCACTGAACACAGAGGGAGCTGCTTTACCAACTTTCTCTGTGAAGAAGGACAAACAACAATTTCATTGTTAATGTGGGAGAGAGAAGGGCAATGTCATTTTGTAGATATGCTCTGTATTATCACACACACACACACACACTTTAAAAAAGTTGTTCCCTTGATGCTTTCACGCAGTCAGTAACTGTCAATCAGCAGCTCTTGTTAGAAGCTTTCTTCCAGTTCAGTCCACCAATTTCCATTTCATTTTAAGTGTGTTTCTTTCTGTATTTGGGCTAGAGCTGGGTCCATGACACACACACACACACACACACACACACACACACACACACACACACACACACACACACACACACACACACACACACACACACACACACACACACACACACACACACACACACACACACACACACACACACAATCCCACTGGGAGACTGTTTGAAAAGAATCTCCCATCATTAAACCCCCCTGTTCTCTCTGTATATGGAGTGGAAACTTCAGCATCATGAGGAAACGCCCCTCGCACAAACTCACTGCCATGGTGTGATTTAACCAGATGCAGAAAGAAAGCTTTCCATCTGTAAGACTAGTGTCAAATCATGATTCCATGTGTGTTTATCATGGTGTTTATGTGCGTGTCCTCACCGCACTCCTGCATAACTTCAGTCGTCTTGCTCTTCGCCGGCCCACTTCTGCCAAGTTTGTTTATTGTTTCATTCAAATCCTCTTCGCTCATCTCAGGACGCTGCATTTCATCTTCTTCCTGCCCTGGCTGGAAGGAATAAAAATATGAGACATCACACATATGAGACTTGTGCAGAAAGTCTTTAATAATATAAGAGAGTGTCCTCCTACCTGAGACATGTTGGTTGAGCAGTTGTAGAAGATATCCTCTCTTGTCAGCTTTCTCTCTCTTTCTCTTGTGAGTCCAGCCCAACATACACACACTGGCATATATACACACCCTAGCAGTGATTCTCCAGAGGACAATAAATCTGTTCTTGAGACTAATAAATGACGTAATAGGTGTATACGCTCCTCCTCCTTTCTGTCTCTGTGTTCTCATGTTTCTGCTGTCCTCCCTGCTGCTTCAAAAGGAAATGATGAGATCACTGCTAGTCTGCTACAACCTTTGGCATTACATTTCCTCTAATAAATCCCAATGATGTAAGAATATGGCAATGTCTCACTCTACATTCACCACCTGGTCATTAGCAAGCCAAGCCATTTGGACTCAAAGTTCAAAAGGTATGACTCAAAAGATAAGTAACTTTCTATCAAGCTTCCCAATAAAGTTAGACCATGGCTGACTCAAGTGCAAATACATGTTCCCACCCCTTCCTGCTCATTCTCCATAATTACATCATTATTCAGCCCTCAGGGACCCTTATTTCAGCGGCCATAAGTACAAAGGAAGGATTAACGAGTAACAAAAGGTGTTTCCAAGCAACATGTCAAACAATGGCTGAACTGAAACCTCTACGGTCCATAAAGTACAAATATGTTAAAAAGCTGGTGCATATTCCCTTACAAAAGATATGTGTAGCAATGATTAACCAACATTCTAATAGTTTTGTGCCATTATGCTTTGTCAGTGGAGTTCGAAACAGATGTCCCCCTGCTTATTTCCCTTGTCGAAAACTAAGCATGTGAGCAAAATAGTGGATGTTAAGTTTAAAATAGACTTCCAAAGAAATTCAACCTGCTTAAACATTTCATGTTTTTACTTCATAAGTAATTATAACACCACAAATATAAATGTATTTTTCTTGTTTAACTGTGTATGGCAATATTCCGTTAACAAAATCATCGTTCTCAAAATACATTCATTTCTAGTAGATCAGCATTATCTAATACAACATATATCATCATGACATGTTTGTATATATTTAAATGGGCCAACACAGGATCGAACACACACACACACACACACACACACACACACACACACACACACACACACACACACACACACACACACACACAGTCAGTTTAAAAAAGTTGTTCCCTTGATGCTTTCACGCAGTCAGTAACTGTCAATCAGCAGCTCTTGTTAGAAGCTTTCTTCTAGTTTAGTCCACCAATTTCCATTTCATTTTAAGTGTGTTTCTTTCTGTATTTGGGCAAGAGCTGAGTCCTTATGAACTGAATTAGCCGAGTCTCTGTGAGAAGAACAGCCACTAACACACCGAGAAGACACGCTGCTCCAACACTGATATGGACGAGCCTTAGCAACCAGCCGCTGTCACAGCAGAACACGCCCTGCAGCCAGAGAGTAAAGAAGCACAAGTTAGGGCTCTTGCACAGGCTCCACTACAGATTAGGCATAAACAACATCAACATCTCATGTCACGATTATCCTGCCCAAAATAGTTCAAATTCAACATATTATCCGAAATATGCCTACATCTTTAATAATGACCCAATAACTTACTGGAATCATTTGAACTAAGATTTCTGTTAGAAAACAATAATTGCATTGCCTCACAGATAGGACACACATTTTTGGTGAATATGCTTTTTAGTGAAAAAACAATCCCATGGTATAAATAGAGTATAAATACTTTTTAAAGAAACTTTTTGGGAGTAAGTTCTTTTTTTGGAAACCAGGCTTTACTTTTCGCTTTGCTACCATAAAAGCCAGCTAGACAACTTTATTGCGAATTCCCCAAAAATCATGTATCGTCCCATCCCTAAGAATGATTATATAGAATACATCAAACTGAAATGCATTGGTTGATATTAAGAGATACAACTTGTTACACGACTCTCTCGTACCTCAGACAGCGCTGTGACAACGGCACTGACAGCCAGAGCCAGCAGGAGGAGCGGGGAGGGCAGCAGGCCCCGCAGAGGTTTCCACTGACTGGACAGGAAGTAGCGGTGAATGTAAAGAACACTGTGCAAGATGCGGAGGCCCATGTTAAGGCAGTTTGCCAGTATGAAGCCCACACTGCCAGCCCACCATGTCAGCATGTAGGACAGGAACAGGAAAGACAGGGAGAGAGCCAGCATCACCAAGTTATACCTGAGGACAAAACACAAATAGGGATTTAACTTACAGGTTACATGAATAAAAGCATGACAATTACTAGAAATACTGAGACCTATGTAATTCCCCTGTATGACATTCACAAGCAAAAGCACAAACATAAAAGAGGGAGGTAGGTGCACATAAAATAAATACATAAGTTAATATAAAAACAAATAACATGCAAATATAGGAGGTGATATCCTCTAGGCCAGTGCTTCTCAACATGTGGTCCACGGAACACTGGTGGTCCGTGAGTGCCCCCTAGTGGTCCTTGAGTATATTGGTAACATTTCACATTTGAAATAAATAAATACATTAAAGTTTCCCGCACTCTCGCGGGAATATCTCCGCAATGGAGCGAGCTTAAGTTTCTTTCGATTGCATGATATAGCCCAGCGCAACACCTTCATCACACATGCCACTTGTTTGTACAATTTGCAGGCGATTTGTAATCTGTTCTAGAAAAACGATGTGATTTTGGATATTTGTGGAGTTAAGTGGTCCGCGAGTGTTTTTTTATTGGTTAAGTGGTCCTTGGTGTGAAAAAGTTTGAGAAACACTGATCCAGGCAGATGAAACTGATAAACGTGCAAAATATCCCGAAAATCTGTGCATCTAAATATTTTAAATAACATTACTAAAACAAATATACTATATTTGGAAATGGCAAGCTAACCTTGAGGGGAAGGCTGTTAAAAAGCAGAAGGCTGATAACCTACAATCACCCTTGGTTTCCATTGTGGTCAAGAAACAGCTAAAAGGTTTTGATCAGCTGATCTTAGGGGCTTGGCTGTAAGGTTGGGACATTATTTAATGTAACCGCAAGCTATACCACGGATGGCCATGTAGGTAGTTTATATCAAACTGAATGTATATTTCTACATAACTTACTTGTCAACCTCTCGTTGGCTCATGGCAGCAAATACAAAGCACTCCGTTACACCATTCACAGCGAGAAGGAGAACATAGCTGCTGTAGAATCGCAGCAAAGTGGGCCCTTAAACCAAGAAGAAAAACAAACAGAGAGCCGTGACTAAGAACGCTATACAAAGCTAATTTTGTCACATATATCCAATACAACGAGTTGGTTGAGGCTCTGTTACCTGCCCCACTGCTTAGCAGCGAGCCACCATAAAGGTCCAGAGCCAAGTGAGAGTAGGCGTAGCCGAACACTGAGATGATCAGACCGACCACCAGCACCAGTTTCAGAAGACACTCCAGGACCTCTGCTGCAATCGCAACGTCTTCCTGAAAAAGAAACCCACGACATCTAAGTAACCCAATGCTTCATTTCGTGGAAGACTTATTTTTGATTATTTTCAGGAATCACACCTGTTTCTGACTTTTGACATCACGTCCCCGCTCCAGCACTTTGGCAAAGAAGATATAAAAGCTTTCCTCGATAGGCAAGAAGATAAAGCGAGCCACCATGGAGCCCAGATTGTTGACGATATCATAAACTCCCTGGTCTCCGAAGCTGAGGACATTTAAGAAGGTCATGACGTAGCGCTCTCCCTCTGTCAAGATCTGCTTTAAGAAGGACTGCTTGAAGAAGCTCCATGTGAGCTGGGCCAGACTCCAATCAACCAACGGCTATGAACAGAGAACAAGATGAGCATTAGTACTGTATGGTAACACTTTTAACTTCCAGGTTGGTTTTATAAAAATAGATTATGAATATTAAATAGTGCTTTATTGAGTTGCCGTACTACCTCTCCTTTTGCTCTACGGGGCAAGAGATCTTTGACACTGTGCAGGGGGAAACCCTTCTCCTCTGCTTCTTTAGAGCCCAAGAAACGAATGAAGTAAACAGCGTAGCACAGCACCAGGAATCCTGTGTACACCAACTAAGAAAAAAACGGTTAAAATCATTGCATACAGAGTTAGTTATTACAGGAATAATGGGTGATTACCAGCAAATGTCTTACGTGAGCAGCAGAGAAGATGTAAAGGCCCCATTCACGGGCAAACATCACCATCACCACAGTTATGCTGCACTTAGCGATCATTGCTAAACTCTCAGCGACCACTTTCAGACGGACAAACATGTGAGCTTGGGCCAGGACCCAGAGGGGCTCGGCCAGGAGCTCCTGCACTCCTGACAGAGCAAATAGCACCACAGCAGGGCCGTAGTAAGGGATGGTCTGGGGGTCCGGGACCTCTAGCAGCCACAGCCATACACAGATCAGCAGGGCAGCCCACAATGCACCAAGAGGCAACCTGAGAGGTAAGAAAGACAACACAAGACACGCAGGAAAGCATCAAAGCTTAATAATGTGTTCTACTTTCAGACATTAACTTACATAAAACACTCCCAATAAGAGGTGAAATTGTATTATCGTTATAATGATTTTGCATCTTTATTATCGTGCAGTAGAACTAAACCAAATTCACAAGTTTAGAAGCACTTTACCCATTTCATAAAAGCCAACTCACGTCAGCCATAGCAGGTTGATAACTTGTCTCCAGCTGTGGTTCTTCCCAGAAACCCCACTTAGACAGGCTCTCCGGAAAGCTTCTCTGGATAGAAACACTAATGTGGAGTACAGGAGTGTAAGCCTGCACAATAAAGACACAGACACACAATGTTACAGCAGCTGATGCATTGCAATGTGTTGGCATTGTGCTATTTTTCTTATATAGGCTGGTTGCCCTGTTCTCACAACTCAGCACCTGTCAGCATCCTTACCTGACGTTGACAACACCTATCAGTTCTTTGGACACAAACCGCAAGGTAAATGCATTCAGGAAGAAGGTGAGGACACGGAACATCACCTAAGATAGAACACATTATATTAGTCGTCGGTAAATGTAACACACTGGGCTGATATATCCCGACTGTGAGCCCCCTGTACCTGTAACAACACATTATACGATGCAAGAGTGGATGCATTCTTCAGTACATCCTGAGAACTCATCCTGGACTTCCTCTGACTCGACTTAAAAGCGTTAAGTCAACAACTTATCTGCTGCTTTCTACAAAGAAAACTCAATATGGAGTCATGCTGTCAACCCCGTCTGTGGTGGCAGCTTTAAAACGTATAATGATAGCGCATTAATCCTAACGAAAAGTTTGAAATGAGATGTGGTGAACAGCAGCAGAGGCTAGAAGCAGCATACTAGTAGTAACACTTCCGTACACATTTTACGGAACTACGTTGCGCGGTGACGTCAGAGAGTGATACGTCCAATGAGGTGTCGCTAGAGGGCGTAACCTTCCTTTTAATCATCTATTGTAGGTCAGTGAAGTCTGACAGAAAAGGATAAATTACTTGATTCTTGTAATAACTTGCAGTGTTGGCTGCTTAATATGTATCTTTTGGAGATAAAAATAGCACATAAACTCATATGCATTTATGTTAAGCTAAACTTAAACTATTCACCATTTCCTTTTTATTTATAGATTAATGGCAGACAGTCATGTATTGTGCCTACAATAACCATCCCTTTATTTAAATGTGATCAGTAGAGTTTTACCCAGGTCAAAAAGTAGTATACTTTAGTGTATTAGAAATATAATTTAAGTATACGAACAAGTATACTTTTACTTTTTGTGCTTAATTGAAAGTATGTTTAAAATGTACTTTTAAAAAGTGTAATTCAAAATAGATGTAATATAGTTCAATTTCAATGTACTAAAAATTAATATACTATTTCTGAAATACTTAAAGTGGTATTTCAGTGTGCTAATTAAAAGTGTTCTTGAATCTAAGTGTATTGTGAATTGTAAGTAAGTACACTTTCGCTACTACGTACTAAATCGCAAATACTTATAGTGGTCATTAAGTATACTGATCGAAAGTACAATTATTTTTTTGTATTTTGTTCCTATTAGCATGCTTTATTAACATGTACATTAATTTCACTTCATTAGAAGTGTATTTAAGTACTCTACTAAAAAGTGCACTTTAATATACATTTTTCTTAAATTGTACTTCATTGTACTTTTAAAAAGTACATTAACTTGCAAATACTTATAGTGGTACGTTAGTCTACTTTTGAAAAAGTTAAATATATGCAAGTCCTTTGTAATACACCAGGAGTATCCCACAGATACCAACATTCTATAAATATATTTATAGAATGTTGGATATCTTATTATTCCTACTAAAAATGTTATTAGAGAAATGTTAAACCAACATAAATAATTCTGCAATAAATATATTTTACATCATTTTACATTTTTATCATATACACAATGATATTAAAAACACATGTAAAATGATACCAAAATGAATATCCAAATGGGATTATTAAAATACAACAGTAAGAAACCTTCGTATTACGTGTCAGCTTGCACCCTCTGAAGTTGCATCTTGATTTGCGGATGTTTTTTATTTCTTTTAAATAGCACACCAGACTTGGGAGTTGATTGTTTTTTAATCAGATGTAAAGATGGAGACAGTAAAAAAAAAAGGACATCCTTAAGAGAACCAATATACATGTTACAGCAATATACATATACATTGTCTATTTACAGCATTTAAATGACTCCCCACTCATTGTTTGAAGTCACGTACCTTTACTTGACCTTTTGTACCCGACTGCAGCCCCCCTACAATGACAGGGCTTTCAACTCATCTGAGACCAGCTGTTAAAATGTGTTCTTTACATGGCACTGGAGAGTCTACCCTCACAAGTTCTTCTTGTCATTAAGACGTGATTAATCCAGTCAAAGACAAAAATAGGTAACAATCATCATTAATCATACTGTATGTATAGATTAACAGGGATTGGTTGCTCTGAGATTTGTATACATGCACTCAACTCATTCACACAAAAAATATCTACATTTTAAGTAAACAGTATAATTTATTCCTATAGGTTTCTATCCCTCAAATACATATTTATTCCCATTCGGGTTTAATTAACTGTTACCAAAAAGGAACATACAATGGCTGCAGATGATAACGCTGATGTCAAGTGCCAGGTAAGGATTTCAAGGGCAGGAGATTGAACTGAACCCCTGCCTTTGAAATCCTTATATTGCTCATATTATTACTCAAAAAGGCTTTAACGACCTAGACATATAATAAACGTGCACACAAACACAATAACATCAATATGTACAGTAAAAGGGCCCCGTTTCTACTTTCATTATTTCTACACGTACCCAAGGAGAATAGTTTGTGCTTAAAACAAGGTCACAGAAATACTGATAGTGGAACAGCTCACTGTACTTTTAACAATGTGACAGAACAAGGGGAATGCTCGTAAGCAGGAGCGATGTTACCCAGGTCTGTCAAATGTCATCACAACGTCACTTTTCCAAAAGTTGCTCCATCCTAGGGTTGATGAATGAAAAGCCAGCAAATGCCGCCTGATCCATGGAGTCTATGAAGTTCTTATCGCAGTAGGAGAGACGAGGCTTCTCGCTGAGGAACTCCCGGTCAAAGTTGCTGCAATCATTCGGTGCTTTCTGTAATTTGGTAAAAAATGGTTTTCAGCAAAATATAAAACGGGCATTCATCGTAAAGGATAAAGCACATGATTCATATTTTTTCATAATTGAATCCTCAACGACATGATTCTGGGGCTTACCACTTTGGGTTTGAAGGGGGGTTCAATCTCTTTCTTCTCTAAGGCCTGCCAGTTGATGGTCTTGAAGAAGGGGTGTAGTCGGATATTACCCACGACTCCTAATCTGCGAGTTGGGTCCCTCTCGAACAACTGCAGGGAAACAGAGTCAGTAAAAGTAAGTAACTGTTTTATAAAATTTAAAAAACAGCAGCTTTTAATACATAAATAACAAGATTCAACAGGATTTGAATAGATTTCTTTAACCAAAAAACTGAAGTATTCTCCTAAAGGGGTAGTTTGGATTTTTTGAATGAGGGTTGCATGAGGCTTTAATACGTACTTATTGTATAGTGAAGGGCAGCACGCTTTGAATTAGGAGAAACACACAGTATGGGCAAGGAGCTGAGCACTGTACTGATTTGGACGGGGGCAGCAGCAAAAAGATTTGTAGCCAACTAAAGGAAAAAGGCCAACAGTTACCTAAAAAAAAAAAATCAATATCAGTCAAAAACAGTATTTTCACCCGGCAGAACACTAATGCTATGTCCAAATCTGCCATGAAAGGTTTTTTTTTTTTCGTGATTCAGAACTAACCAAAGTTACACATTAAAAATAACTAACTAATCGAGACAGCTGAACAGGCAACTGGTCTGAAAGTGAAATTAGTGGGGTATTTTTGTTAAATGAGTCTGGTAGCTGTGACAAGAACATTGATTGATGTAACAGCTTTAGTTCCCTGTAGGAAAGGAATTGTTTTACAGCTAAATAAAACTGTAGAAATGTTACTAATAAAGCATACTCTAAAACTAACATACATTTTTGAAAACTTTGCTTAGCTCCCTTAATGTACAACTGTCTGTTTTTGCAATCTGGAGGCTTACTGGCAGCCTTCTACTGTAGGTATTCCAGGTTATACCATAAAGATGGAAAAGCACCTCATACAACCCCATGTCGCTTTAAATCCAAAACATAAAATAATCAAAAATGGAGACGCCAGATTAACCCAGGAGCAGAAATGGTGCCCTTTGACTTCAGTATTGAAAGGTTGTGATACAGACCCGCTCAAGCAGGTCCTTGGCCTCCTTGTTGATCCAGCGTGGATAGTGGGGGGTGTCCATGCGGATGGACTCAAACAGTTCATCCTCGTCATCTCCATGGAAAGGCGACTGACCGACCAGCATTTCATACAGCAACACCCCAAACGACCACCAGTCCACAGAGAATGAGTATTTCTGTCCCAGCAGGATCTGAGTTGAAACAAAGATATAAATAAGAATAATTTAGAAATTCAGTGACACATGTTTTTTATGCTGAATTATGAAACCAAATCAGGTGCACAGTTAAATATGTCAGGACAAGAAAGCAGATCTGAGTATGAAACACTATACCTCTGGGGCGATGTAGTCAGGAGTACCGCAGAAAGTTGTAGCACGATTTTCTCCAAACACGTTCTCCTTGCACATGCCGAAGTCGGCGATTTTTATGTGTCCCTCATGATCCAGCATCACATTGTCTAATTTAATATCTCTGGAAACAAAGAAAATCACATCATGATTGGTAAACATATCAAGTTATTTGAAGATGGTAATAACTTGGTAGTTTGCAATTATATAACGTTCGATATGACAGTTTTGGTTTTATCAGAATTAACTTAAAATGCCACTTAATGGTTGCATCTTTTAAATGGAAAGAGGATTTAATATGGGACAAAAAAAGAGTGCCTAAAAAGTTCAGCAAGTGGGGAATGTGAAATGAAACACCACTTGAGCCAGAAAACCATATCAGTGAGTTTGAAAGTCTTATGAATTAATTGTTGCATTTAATTGACAATTATTTTCAAAGCAGACCTTAAAATCCAAGTTTACATTTTATTAACAGGCAGCCGCTGGTTTAACTCCTTTTATCACAATTATAAAAATAGAAATGTTACAGACATCTAAATCTTGCCTTGGGTAGGTAATCAATCAATGTGAATATTTAGACCACTTTTCATGTTGTTTTTTTACTAGAAACTGTAGAAGTTATTAATGCTCTTACATGTTTATGTGATTTTGAGATAGCTTTTTACTGCAAGAAATGAACAAATTCACAGTTTCCTAAACAGTCCTTGTTCCCAACTGCATGACCACACAATGGTAATGAAACTTTAGAAATAAAATGTGTTAAAATGTGTGGGATTACTTAACAAGCGAGTTTGTAGTGTCCCCATTTACTTTCTCATTGCAATTATAATTGTACTTTATTATGGTAAAACATGAAAACGAATTAGTGTACATCCAGAGTTAATACACATTTTGATAATAATAATGAATACAGGTATTTCTGACCTGTAGATGATCCCTTTGGTGTGTAAGAACTGAAGACCACAGATGATCTCAGCAGAGTAGAACCTGGGGAGACAAACATGGCGAAGAGAGACAGATATCAACTACTCATCTCTGGTGGAAAGCTACAGGTCCGCACTGCTGCCATCTCACTGAGAGTTGGCAGCTGGACACTGGTGTCACTGCAGACTCAGTTCAGTGTAGAGCTGAATTATTGAGGAGGACATTTGTATGGAGTAGCAGAGAGGTGAATAACGCTCTGAAACCTGAGAGGCGCGGTTAGAGGAAAGATTAGCCTCTCTCTATCTCTGACCTGCTTCACTTGTCATCTGTGTCAAGGGAAACAAATGAGTCCTGAGATGAGATAGAACAGCCTCTGCTCTAACCCTGTAAATCCCTGTTCCTTGTAAATGCACAACTAACAAGCACTTCAAAGTTTTATCCACTGAGTATCTCTCACGTAAAACCCTTTAGAACAAGTTAGCAGGTGAACACATACAGTATACAGTTCATTGTACGATACAATATATTATCCAAGAAATCACAGTGCTAAATGATATTATAAAATAAAACCACAGAACCTGTGGTCCCATTACGCATGTCAACTCCTCTATTTGCTTATTTCAAACTATCGCTCTAATAAAGACTGGCTTAAAATAATGAAATAAACTCACATGACAAACACAAAATGAACACTTGGTCCCCCAAAGTGCTCTTAAACAAAATTAAACATTAGGCAAAGGGGTATAGAGGGTGAGTTATTCTTTGGTCATTTACTGCCAATCTCGTTTCTAAAAGATCTTTGTTAATAAAACTGCAAGGTAACAACATATTAGCTATTATATAACAGCTACATATAAGTTTAAAATTAGTTACAACTCCTCTGTCATTCGACCTGAACCCACAATGTGGAGCTGTGGACAATGATTTCATAATGTAAAAATTGAAGGCCTAGAGGCTGCTCTACCGCCTGAACAACTCCACACATTTAGTACAGAATGTAAAATAAAGTTTCTGTAGTATGCAACTCTCTACAGTACTGGGTCGACAGGTTAGCAGTAGCCACTGGGAGAACAGGCACTTTTTGCTGTAAAAGAGGTCATCTGAAACTCTACCGTTCATCAGATGCCCAAGGGAAAATACAATATAACCGAATGCATTGGATACTTTCAATTCCACTGCGACAACTTGGAAGCCAGGCACCAACTTCATTATTATTCTAAGATAATGAAGCAGCCCACTCTCTTTCTTCTCACTCACTAAGGAGGAATTATCCTTCCAGGCTGAATACAGTCACTGAGTGAGGAGGATTTTAGCGGATGCCAACACAAGATCAGGTGTCTGTGTTTGCTGAGCGGAGAATTACTCCTGTCATCTCCTGAGCCCAGGACAAAGTTTAACTACAGGGAATGCAATGAGAAACCCCATTGTAATGTCAGGGTTCAACCTGCTTTTGAAACACAAAAACCAGTATGTTCAAAAATAATACAAGTGTGTAAGAATGATAATGATACATGGATTGATAGTCTGGACATTCTTCAAGACAAACCACAAGCTTCACAACAGTGAATGCATTGAAGTCTGCTTTGCAATTTGTGACACTAATACAAAAAAAACATCTAGTGTAACAGTTATACTTATTTTTCTTTCCTTAAGGTGCTCAAAATGATTAAAAGAAATGTCTACAATTCCTTAACAATTGAAAAAAATACAGATGGTGGCACTAATGGTCCTTGAGGTCAACGATTTCTGTTTTCGACAAGGTAAAAGATAAAAAGTTGACACTATTTAAGTTGGAAAATGTTACACAATAGTAGGTGTAAAAGTACTTACAAAGAAATATTTCACTTCCGTCTCTGTAAATGTGAGACTTTTTGAAAACGTACTTGGCGCTGGCACATGTGCCACCAAGCGTTGGGCTTTAAAACACTCTTTACCGGTGTGCTATTGTTTTTTTCTGGAGGGATTCCCAGAGTGTGATGAGTAGAGAGGTGGGTGGTAGTAACCGATACCTCCCGATACAGACATAAGAGACTCACTGAGAGCTTCTTAGTCCATACAAGGCCAGTCTGCCAGTGCAGCAGCTAATAGACTCCAGCCCCAGTCCATCAGAGTTCATTATATCATGTAAACTAATAAAAAACCATAATGGGAGAGACATAGAGAGTCACACGAGGAGAGTAAACACAAGTTCTATCTGCTTTCCATCAGCTCAGTGATACTGTTCTGTGGGTCTCTGCACAGCTGCAGAGACACTAGAGCACTGAGCAATGATGGCAGGTAGTGTGTGTTTTTTCAAATAAAGTCAGTGTGTTAAATCTTTGTGACAGGCGTGACTCACATGGATCTGTAGAGTTCAAAGCGGCCTTTCTCCTGAATGTGAAACATCAGGTCTCCTCCGTTCAGATACTCCATCACAAAGAACAGATGCTCCTGTTGACAATGTTTACTTTGAGTATTGAGGATTCAATTTACACTAATGATGATGAATGCAATACATAAACAGTAAGACACTAATACGATGGAAGTGGACTACCTTGGTATGGAAGGTGGAGTAAAGGTGTGTGAGGAAGGGGTTTTCCCAGGCTAATGCCAAGACCCTCTTCTCAACCATAGTGCACTCCACATCGTCATCCATCAGCACGACATCTTTCTTCAGAGCCTTCACTGCAAAGTACTCACCACGACCCTTCAGCTCTGCCAGGAGAACCTGTGAGGTGAAGAGGAGAAGAAAATAATTGTTGACTGTTTTCTGTCTCATTTCAAGCATGAACCTTCTCTTGTCAAGAGATCAGAGTTACATATTTAGATGTATGCTATCATTTCAATTAGAGGTCTATTTTGCCAGTATTGCCTGGAGTGTGGTTGATTCACTTCTGGTTATCCTCTCACTCTTTGATTGTTTGTCGAAAAGCAGCCCCACAGTGAGATGGTTTTTAATACCTTTCCAAAGCTGCCTTTTCCCAGGACCTTGTGGAAAACGAAGTCGTCAACATTGATGCGCGTCAAATGGGTAATACGAGACTGAGGCTGTGGGTTGGAGTCCTCCCACAATCTGCCATAGGGAGATCCATCTGATGGAGAAACAATGACTAATTAGCACACGCAAAAATGGCTTATTCAAATAACTAGTTATAAACCGATTTTTTTAGCCCAACATCAGTATTGTCTGATAACTGCCTTGATACTGCCATGAGGACATCTACAAAAAGGGGACATTTGCCCATCACAGTGTTATTCTGTTGTGTCCCATCATTTTTATGCAGGCTAAATGTACTTCAACTTAAATGATTTGCGCTTACACTTGGACAAAGCTGGCCAAGTGTCTGGGCAAGACTCTGGCATGATGTAATAGAGCCAACTGGTGCCACGCACACATGTAGATTGTTTACAAATAAAAATGAAAGAAAATGTCAGTCATGTGGGAGTCTTTCACACCTCAAAGGAAAATCAGCCACATGCAGTTTCTATGACACCTTTCTATCTATAAATTCGGCGGCAATCGTATCTTGGAGAAATATTCACTTCCATTTTCCAGCACTATGTGCTCTTGCGTCAAAAGGACAGGGAGTGCAGGGAAATAGACTGTGCTGCAACAAGACATAGATGCTCCAAATATCTCAAGTATTAAGTTGAGTTATAAATAGTAGTCACAGTATCTCTAGAATGAAGTATAGTTATCGATAGTTAGAAAGTAAAGTCATTCTAAATGTAAAAGAAGGCTAAAATAAAGGTGGTTTAATTAATTAGTTTGATCAAATGTGTACTCATTCAAATATAGAATAGGGCTAGTGGTTTATGTATTTGTTATATTTCTATAGTTAAAATGTATCAGTTTTTCTAGCACAGAAGGGGGATAGCTCAGAACAAAAACACATAAATAACAAAAACAGAAAAAAATCATCCCAGTATTTCATAGAATTGGTGCATTTCTACAAAATTATCTTAGACGTTGAACATATTTGCATATTATTCTGTAAGTTTATAACTAGTACAGAGCCTATACAGCTCACATGAATGCATGTGACTACAGAGCAATGACTGACCATTGATATCCAGTCCAGAAAGCTTGTTAACTTCATCGTAGATTCCAATATCAGAGAGGTCAGCCAGGTTTGGATCTGAAAGTCGTGTGGATGATTTCTGATGCAAAAGAGAAAGTAAAAATAAGCATGAAACAGAAACACAAATAGTTCCCCAGCAACAATTACTCATCTAGCTGTGCTATATCCAATTTGCAAAGGATAAACAATGACTGTCTTCTTTGACTGTAAAAAGAGAACAAGGTAACTGAAAGGTTCCACATTGAGCCAGTCCTTAAACACACCAGGGCAGGAAGCTAATATGTTAGCCAGCAATAAACTGATTGTTATGTAATCACTACTAATCATATTGTGTAAAGCCATCTACAGACGTGCTGTGGCTGGGTTAGGACTGGTATTAATAATATAAATAAGCTGAAATAAGTGCTAGATTTAAATGGGGTCAAGGTTACAGCTGGGATAGGGGTCAGGCTAACATCCTGGTTAGGTTCACCACTGACCCTGTGTTGAAGATGTATTTAGGTCAATCACCAAACTATCTCCTAATATAAACATGTTTTATAAACGCTTTCTACATGTTTCTTGTCACACTCTTTTGCTTTATCCCGCACGTGATCTACAGCTTCTTCAACATGCAAGCAAAATGATAACCAATCATTTTTGTTACCATCATTTGTATTTGTGCCGGATCTTTTAGCAGATAATATAATGTAGACATGTAGTTGACAGGATGATGTTAACGTTTCTTTTTCGGGTTTTTTTCATGCACTATAACTTTATCATTAAGAAAACATTATTATAACTATTGTTGCTTTGTTGGTTTGTCATGTAACACTCTTGAACTCAAGATGCTCAAATTCAGTTTTACCAATCTCCCTTATACTCTCCTGTACTGAATAGAAAACAATGCAATTGTTTACATAATGCTTGTGTCTTTTTACCTAGGGCAGGGCATTGAAATGTTTTAAGATCTTATCTACAATTGAGTTTAGATTCTGGTCAACAAGTTCCATTAATGTTCCTCAAACTAATCTTGGTATACTAATAGCTGAGTATAATGTTGTGAAATATCCACAATATCTTAAAAACATTGGTATGATTATCTGGTATGGTACTTCAGAAAGACTTGTCATTGAAATTCTTTGGATTTTACTTTGACATGAGACTTGATTGAAGCATTCATTGAATGACTTGTGACAGTCTGCATGAACTCACCTGGCTGACTTGTGTAAGTGCCTCAGCTAGTAGTTTCTGGTTGATACCACAGAGGTTGGCCACCTTATCCTGACACTTGTGATGGACATTCATGGCACAATCTAAAAATGGGACAACAAAAAATTGTTTAAGAAGAAAGTACACCAACACTCCAACAAAGAGTGCATCATATTGGCACTGTACCTTCACACTTGAGTCCTTGTTTGACAAGACCCCACAGCAGACTTCCACAGTGGTCGCAGAAGGTGGGACTCATGTAGTTGTGGTTCTTGAAACGGTGGGGCATGTCAATTTTAAAGCGCTCCTTCTGGAACTGTGGGGACAAACGGGACACATCATCTCCATCAATAACCCAAGGCAGAGGATTTCTAATTAGTCGCCTGTGATAGCTCGCAGGCCTCCACACCTGCTTCATTTTCTCTTTCCTGTTTGCTTTATGGTCTGCTTCCCTCTCTTAGCTTGAACTGTCAGAAGTGACTAGACTGTTGGATATGAAGTTCCTGGTTTGTTGCCAGGTCTACCTCTGCACTGATTTAGAGTAGTTCCCTGAGACCACACCCCATGTGTCTGCTTGAATCAACCATTATCTAGATCAGTTGGTCTTTGATCATCTTTATCCAAAAATATTGATAATCATTAAAAAGCCTTCTGATTGGATGTGGACCCTGACTGGTGTCTTCTATTCCATTAGAGGACCATCATCCTTCCAACTGGTATGGTAGGATACTTTACTACAACAACAAAACACCAGAGTGAGAAAAGCCCACACTTAAATGAAATTGTGAGACATATGGAGTACGCTAACAGTACATGGTGTACTGCACAAATATGTGATACGTACCAAAGTATCCCGACTGTTGGCAGCAGTACCGGTACATCTGCCGATGATTTTGTCTATGCATTTCTTGTGGATGGCTGCATTGCACTCTGATAGAAAACCAAGATGAAAGAGATTTGTACACTTTGATTCAGGAACATATTGTGTACAATGTCGAGGCAAATGAACAGTAAAGTATGTAGTTTTCAATCAGTAGCTTGCCATTTCAAGAATTGCACAAAGCACAGGTGTTTTTATATTATTGTACACTTACGTCTGCATTTATAGCCTTGCTTGTTGAGTCCCCTGTGGGAGGCAAAGTTAGTCAAATAGGTCAGTCTGTAAAGTTGTTTGATCATGTGACTGTGAATGATGTGCTGATTATTCACTTAGTTAGTGATAACGAACAGCTGCAGTACAACCAACCTGATTTCTGTCTTAGGGTTTCCTTTTTAAATAAACTTCCTCTCCAGATACCAAGTTTAGAAGCACATCTATAGCCATTAAACAATAACAAACAACTTCTAAAACATGAAAAATGGGTTAACCTCATTGGCTTTATCATTAACATTATTAGCAACCAGTTTGTCAAATGTTCTTCAAGATAAACCAGCCATCGAGTGTCGAATGCCTCCAAATATAAGGAAGTTCCTAAATACTGTTAATGTCACTGTGTCGTTCTGTCTGCTCAATCAGTTAATCTGCTCTTTGGTTTACAAGTTCCCCTTTAGTTGCCTTGAAGGTTTGTTTATAGAGCGGGAAGTAGGTTGAACTAACCAGACAAATTCTCGACACACAGAGCAGAAAGTGGGCTGTCTGAAGAACGTGGCGCTGAACTCATGGTTCTTTATTAAGTGGACCTTGGCCTGTTTGATGGCCCCACGTCTGCGATGCAGTGTAGGACCCTCTTCATCCTTGGCAGCCTCCTTACTCTCTGTAGGATACGAAGAGAAAACACACATCAGTCGTCCCCACCAATACTGCAATGGAAATAAACTGATAGCCTTAATGATAACCAATGAATTGTTCACATATGAAGCCTATGAATGATAAAGTTGATGAAGGGAAAACACTGACAAATGGCTGGACAGTGTTTGTAAGTAGGGATGTTTAAAAATCAAAGAAATAGCAACTACGATGAAATTATAAAAATAGGCCTGTCGCCGGCGCAAAGCATTTAAAAAACATGAGGAAACCAATGTGTACCCCATACTACCAATCTGGTAACATGGTAGTAGCTTCTAATACTACTACAAACATGTGACAATAACTGTTGTGGAAATATTTTCCAAGGCCCATAACTTTGACCCAGTTTATCAGTTCAAACTGTCCTGACTGAGCACACGCACCTCGTAACCTTGGCTGCTGTGCTCTCAGTGTTCTGTCTCCCTGTTCCTGCCTGTTGGCGTCAGCTGATAGAGGTGTTATGATTCTATGTTCCTGCCTGTTGACGTCAGCTGATAGAGGTGTTATGATTTTATCTTGTTATGCAGCAGTTTGATGATGCTCTCAGAACTAGTTAAATACATGGGTCTGAGGTAGAGTTCTTTAAAATTGACGTGGCAACCCACCCGTGCATTCTCACCGGGACTGCTGTGATTTGTGATGTGAATGCTCCGGCCGAAACTCCAATAAATCATCAGTGTTTTGACATCAAAGCTACTGCTCCTACCGTGTCTCCTTCCTGAGTCGGTGACTCCCACTGCATAGCTACACAGAAGTTTCCTTTACAATAACAATATGTCATTTTGTAAAATGATACCAGACATCTTCAACTAGTTCCCTAAAAAGATGTTGGGTTTAGGTTTTTTTTGTAAAATCCTGTTTGATTATCTGTCGTTGAACTAAAATGATTTTTTTAAAGAATCTGATGACATTTGGTAGGTTTTTTGGATATTACATTCTAGAAATGAATAATTATTAAGAAAAAACATGTTGTGTTGTTTTGTAATATTAAAAATGTAGTGTAATAACGGAATAATTAGGATATAAAACCAACCAAAGAGAAGATTTGGTGATTATATTCAAAATGTTAAGAAATCAATGCCAACCAGAAAGCTACAGAAATTAGCTACCGAAGCAGAGAAAAAAAAAAAAAGATTCCAATGTATTTCCATTACCTGAATCCACTTCTTCCAGGAAATACTGCACTGCCATCATCACTTTACCAGAAGGATGAAGATCCACCTGAACACAGGAACACTCAGTTAGACACACAGAAGGTTACACTCAGACAGCCTGAAATATTGCGCTACAGGAAAAGAGGACAATCTGTAATGACCTACCCAGAATTCAGCGCGCCCGTTGGCTTTCTTACAGCGCTCAGCAAGGACAGACACTCCCACGGTGACCTCAGCCAGCGGCTCCTCTGCTGTCTTCATCAGCTGTATCTCCAGCACACGACCCTCGTAGATGTGGGCATCAAAAAAGGCTTTCCAAGCCGGGAACATGGTGGGTTTCCGCTGTACCAGGGCCTTACCTCGTTCTAGGGAAAGGTAGATAAACACAGGGAAAACAAATAAGTATTTTGTTTTCAAATGTAGTAAATAAGAAGAAAGTTGCAGAAATTACTTCCGTAAAAGACGGTGTATGCTAAGGAAAAGTTTCTCACCGGTTGTCAGAGCTTCCTTCATCTTGATTGCACAGAAAGGCGGGTCGGCCAGAGGAGGAAGGACGCCCAAGTCGTAAGCATTGAAGGCGATCCTCAAGAAAGGAGCCATGGTGACGACTACCAAGGTCACCTGTTTTTAGAAACAGACAAACACTGCGTTACCCTGGTGACATTTATATATAATTAGTTAAACACAAAGCAAGTTTTGCATCATCTTACCCACTTCTCACATCCCAAACACACTCATTACACACAAAAAGAGCTGGAATATATGACAATAGTGACACATTGGCAAGGGATCAATAAAATCCTTGTGCCGGGCACAAGCTGCTGCATTCATGATTTGCTGTTTGAAAAGCTCTCATGTGCCACAGATGAAACCACAAGTGTTTCTGTTTCTGTTTCTGTTTCCAGTGTTGTTACAGTATGTGCAATGGAAAAGGTGACGCCCATAAGTCTCACACATGAACTTCAATGGCACTTCAGTCGCACCCATGCTGTCTTGCATGTTTTGTCCACAATTTTAAGTATAAAATACAACCACAATGTCAATGTGACAGCCTCTGTTAAGCTTCTGTGGCTTGTTTAGTTCCCTGTCACTGTGCCTGTTTGACTGTGTAGCTTCTAAAAGGCAACAGTGGAGGTGTTTTCCTGTACTACAAAGGCTGAGCAAGCCTCAACATGTCGCTAATCCAAACACAAGCATGCAGTGCACCACAGTAGGCCTCGCTGGTATTCAGAATACTGAACTCATAACCACCCACACTGAGACCAGAAAAGTAAGACACAAAAAAAGCAAGGGAAAAGAAAGGTTTGCACAAAGAGTGGAGTGTGATGAACGACCATATTCACTCACTGCTGCTGTGAGCTGTGATGTCAGGGTTTTGGGAGTTAATCAATAGCAAACCCTGACTTATTGAGGGCGGTAGTGATTGATTTCCCAGCAAACTGTCCATGTGCAGCTTCGATTGTTCCATCTGTTCAATTCAGTAGTTATGTCCCAGGCACCAGTATAATGTAACTTGCAAACTATACCTACATTTTGAATGCTCCTTTTAAACAACCTACTAACTGATAACTGCAGTAATGACCAACACAAAAGTGTTGTAAGTAAGTTGGGGAGGGGACTACACATCCTCCACTGTGACAGGAAAAAAGAGAGAAGTAAACAACAGTAACAATGAGCGGGAGCTTGTTCAGTGAACTGCTGTATATAGGGTTGTTATGACCAGAGATGGGGTCGTTACTAAAAAAAAGTAATATATTACATATTACATATTACTTTAAAAAAAAGTAATATATTACACTACTTCGTTACTCTCTGCATAAAGTAACTCGTTACTTTACTCGTTACTTTACTCGTTACTTTACTCGCAGGGCCGGCCTGCCCCTCCCTACAGGCAGATCACGCAGACTGCGGCGCACCTACAGTGTAAACGCGCCACAGTTTTGCCTCTGCGAGACTCCACTTGCACCCCCAATTACTATTGCATTAAGGAAGACATAACACATGTCTTTCTTTTTATATGCTCTAAAATAGGCTACCAGCCTACCACAACAAGCTAACAGTCTGTGAAACGTCAAGACACTAATGAATGAAACCAGTTCAAGACGCATTATCCTAATTACTTATTTAGTATTCCATAACTTAGTAACAGAGATGGTCAAACTAAAGTGGTAGAGACATGGCAGAATTCCTACAATGAAGCGGGACATTGAACTGTTCACCCGTGAGAGGGCGATCAACAAAAGAGAGCGAGCGGCCCCGTTGAGGGAGTTTACAAATGAAAAGACTCAGCCATGTTTATGCAGCACTGCACGTGGAGATGTGGTCTCGCAAATCGCGCAGATTACATAGGCCTACATGTATATAAACCGATATAAACCTGCGGCGGAAACCCCTCTTGTCTGTCAGTGAGTGTGATTATGTTATAAAAGTAACGAAGTAACGCGTGTCGGGACAATGTTAGTAACTGTAGTGTGATTACTGAATTATAAAAGTAACGTGCTACACTACTCCGTTACCGACAGAAGTAATATTATTACAGTAGCGCGTTACTTTGTAACGCGTTACACCCAACTCTGGTTATGACCACCTCACAGTGTAAGCATGTGCAGTGTCACTAACATGACAGCTCACAATATCATAGCACACCCCTCTCAGACTTGAATATGCACTTTTTTCTTCATGACCCAGGATATATAATAAAGGACGTGTCACATATTTTGTCCCATGCAGTAATCAGCTGCTTAACAAGAATTCAGCACCTTTTTAAACTTGTACACAATGTCCTTTATCAATTTCTGACAATATGTTTTGTGAGTTTATGACATATTATGTTTTGTTCTTGGGCTTGTTAAAAGATTATGTTGTGCTCTCTATGAAAAGCAAATTCCCCAACGGGCAATAAAGATTTCATTCATTCAATAAAATTGCAGCCAGCACTGTTACTGATGGTGATGGAAAACATTTCTCACATGTTCTTTTCTGAGTCAGAGACACATACACACGGTTTACCTCTGCTATAACATATTGCAACAAGTTTTGAAGCCTGAAAACTTAACAACTTTACAAAACAATACAATAGTCCAGAACAGCTGTTACAGTAATTTATACAAACACATGAAAATTAGCATCAACCAATCAGTGCATCTGATTTTCATCTTGCAACGTTTCTCTCTCTAACGGATGTGGTTGATTGTCACTTTCAGAAGTCAATCAGTTCAAGTTTCAGAAGACAGTTAGACACCTGATTTTTAAGATGCATAACTGTGAATATAAAATGTTATTTTAGGAAAGACTCCGTTTTATTTGCTGTCCAGACCTGCCCACATTCCTCCTCATCTTTGTACTGACAACATTTCTGTGGCCTGAACTGGAATTACATACAGCTACCGCACAATTGATTACTAATAGTTAACACTGCGTTTATAGCAGTCAAGTTATACTTGTTGACATATTAGTTAGTCAGTTGATTTGTTAAATGACTTTATATACGTTTTCTGTTTTAATTAGGGCTTTTTGATGATTGGACCAAATCACCCAATGTCGCCAATACTGTTTTAATAGTAACACTTATGGAGTACATGTTTGCCATGCTTCCTATTTTAAAGCATCACAATGCCAGGGGGGTAGGGGCAGACCTGACCTGTCATTATGAAGGGAATAGACACAGATGCAGTAAACACAGATATACTGTAGGCCTATGTGCTGTTAGTTTTACCCAATCTACAAATTACAAATAACTAAGTGTAAAGTGACCCTAAATTATTCATGAAGGGTCACACGTTTTGAGAGCTAGCATAGCATTAAGTGGTGGCCCGTATCGATCGGTTGACCGAGCCGTAACCCTTCACCTGTCAGTGTCTGATAAACTAAGAACACTTTTGTTTTTCTTCATAGCAGACCCTGGGACACCATAACATCTGACAGGTAGCAGGTTTGGTCCCATTTCGGTTTATTTTAACGAGACGAACAACGGAAAAACTTGGTCGCAAATATTATTTTATTCAGAGAAACTAGTCTAGTTGGTAAACGTTAGTGACACTGTTCTAATGGCCGTACAATATATGTTTACATTAGCCTACTGTTGTGTGTAGACGTTACTGTAAGTTACCGAACGTTTTCAGTCGTTAGCGACAACGGTTACAGTTTGTTTCCCCATAGAAATACGAAGAGTGAGTAGTTTGAGCAACTTTTTTTGCAAACTTCAAATATTAAAACAACCCAAATCTTGTCGAAAACTCGACAACATCTAATATTAATAAAAGCAAGCTCACCTCAAACTCGGTGCTGTCTTTATCGTCGCAGCCCGACGAAAGTTGCTGTCTCTCTTCCTCTCGTCTTTCGTTCTGTGATTCCGGGGATTGAGGAAGTGTGTGTGTAGCGCGCCCGCAGAGGCTTTCTCTGCAAACTGTGACGTTTACCTGACACACACACACACACACACACACAGAGAGAGAGAGAGAGAGAGAGGAGAGAGAGAGAGAGAGAGAGAGAGAGAGAGAGAGAGAGAGAGAGAGAGCGGTCTGTGCCCCAGTATTTCCAATGCACCCAGTTGCCCTATTTTTGAATAGAGGCCCTGTCAGTTATTACAGTTCTATTTTCCACTTGAGTTCACCTTTTCCCACAATTAGACTAGGTTTCAGCCACACACATATTATTTTTCCATTAAACCCCCTGGCTGATTAACATGTGTGTACATCACTGCAGACCTGCTGTTGCTCACTTGAATTGTTTTATATAAAGATCTGCATTGCTGGTGACGGTGCCCTAGATTACTGCTGCAGCATAGCTTGATATGAAGGGGGAGATATGTGTTTTTGTTTTCTTTAAACCTGTTTGGTTGGCAGGGGGTGGGGTCACGTGGAAGTGTGCTAGCTGCGGGGGTAGTTTTGAGGTTTTTTAGCTAGGTTTTTGCCAGCGAGGAGGTGGCAGATTTGGCAACCAAAGGATATGTTCTTATTCTAAGCTGACACACGCACTCCAAATTATCCATATCCTTTATTTATTTAATGTTTGCACTCATCTCACAAACACACCCTATACACATACATGTGAAAGGGCAGCAATTATCATCTGATGAAACTATAGTGAAATGTTGGCACACTACACCGAAATGAGGAATGCAGCAGATACATTCCTGCAGGGTGAGTCATAAGTAAATGTTTATGTGCAGTTTAAAGGTATAATCATGCTGAAATAGTGCAAAGTAAATTCAATGTGAATCCTGCCATGACCCAGCTGACTGTGCGCAGGTGTGTCAGTGTTGACTTACCTCCTCTGAGGATTTACATAACAGGCACATTTTGAGTCACGTCAGACACAGGATGTCTACAGTGGAAATTAAAAACGACATTCCCCGATTGCTCATCTCACAGACGCACAGATGCACATTAAAAACTCAGTGATCCATATCCCTGCTGTTCCAGGTCCACCTTGAGCAAACACACACACACACACACACACACACACACACACACACACACACACACACACACACACTCACTGCTGAATAACCATGAAGTGAATTGAGTCAACTGCATCTCCAACAACATTGAATGTCTTCTCAGGTTTAGGTGTCTTAATGTAGATATGTATACTGCATTTAATTGATCCATTGGATATCCATCAATATATTTAACTAAAAACCAAAAATGTCAACCGTCGCACTGGGAGTAAAGTCAAGGAATCACCAAAGTGTAATTTCCTGGACCTGGGGACTGTAAATGTCTGGAGCTGAGTTTCCTGGAAATATATTTGATTATGATGAATAATAAGTGACACTGTTGGCCCCCTCACCTGCAAAACGATACTCAAAAGGACATGTAGGAACCAGGAGAAGGGTCAAAAAGATTAAATACTTATAAAACAAATTCAAATAGACACAATTAAACTTCAGAAAGAAACAAAAAAACTTCAAGAAGGGACTGAACATCAATAAATAGACACAGAATAACACATAAGCTGAAGCACAGTAGTTAAACAGTATTAGCTTATATGGCACATTTGTAATTCTAGAGAGAAAGAATCTTGCTCTTTTCTGGACATATGAACATGGAACTCTGCTGGATCTCCATACCAACTGAGGCCTCTCTGCTGTTCATTTCACACAAACCTACTGGAGAGAGAGCATTAGAAAACCTACAGAGAAAAAGTTCAAATTGTGAACACTAACATGTCTTCTAGACAACACCTCATTGCTGAGATGGAGCTTGTCCATACTTTATCTAAACTGACCCCAGAGGAGAGAAAGGTGGAGGTCAGAAGACAAATGTATGTGGAGCTCAAAGCAGTGGAGATGGAGCGCAGACAAAGAGCTGCTCTGGGGACCCTGGCAAAAAGCGAGAGGGACAGAGAAGAGACTCAAAAGGTGACAGAAAGTCTCCAGAAAGTAAACATGGAGACAGACAGGAGGAGGCAGGAGGCCCCAAAGGAAAGACGGCAGAACCAGTTGAAGCAAGAGAGGCTTCAGTGGCAACAGGTGATACTGAAGGGAGTCAAAAGCCAACTCACAACTTCCTCGCTCTGAATGAAGAGCAGGAGAAGAGACGAGAGGAGGCTGACATCCTGACCCCCGACCTGAAGTCACCTGAGAGAAAGAAGAAGACTCTCCACAACAACTGGGTTGCAGAGAAAGAAATGCACAGTAGGCCTGTCGTTGATGACGCCACCTATTTCCTGTTTGCTGCCAAACCAAACCCAAAGTCTGATGGTATGTATCATCAGGGTTGGAAGGGATACGTTAAAAATGTAATCCATTACACTGAAAAAACAGAGTATCAAAATGTAAAAGTAATGTAACCTGACCTACTTTTCGTTACTTTTGGATTACCTAAATATGAAGTGCAAAGCAAATAAAAGAGAAAACAAACAACAGTAACTTGTTGTAATGCTGTTACATTACAAAAGCTTAATACATTCATCAAAAGCATAGATTGTTTTTTTGTTTAATAGATCAGTTGTCTACCTACTGCATTAAAAAATAAATGTATTTAAAATAAAGAAGAATTAAAGTAGCCTAAATATAATCTACCCATAATATATGGACCTTTATTTCAAAATGTATTGTAACATTTTAATCCTGCTAGTAATCTCTATTTTTTTTAAATGCAACAGTTATCTGATTACTTCTGTCATATTCCTCAACTGTGGCCTTGTGTTTAACTTTTAATTAACATGCAAGTCAACTGTTATCTTCTTTTATCTGAAGGAAAAACAGCTGAGGTCAGAGAGACCCTGCAGTCCATGCAGAAGGACAGACTCTCAGTTGGACCCTGGGTTGGAAAGTACCAGCAGAACCACGAGAAGAAGCGGGAGAAACGCCGGCTGAAAGCAGAGGCTCAACACGAAGAATACATCGCCTCCAAGAGCCATGGCCCCCAGCAATCCGTGCTCGATGAACTGTTGGACTGGTACGTCTGCTAAAATCAACCTAAAATCCACTTTCTAACAGATTCGTTTTATTGTTATTTACCTTGTTTCATTGTTTTCTTTATTGTTTGTTCTTTAGTAAAAATGGGTTGAACAAGAAAAGTGTCTACAAAAACTGGCTTGCGGAGAAATAAATGGAGACCGAGCGTGTCACTGATAACTCCAACTATCTCGTCCTTCCTGCGATTCCAAACCCAAAGTCTAATGGTATGTCTCATCAGGGTTGGGAGGGTTACTTTAAAATGTAATCCGTTACAATAACTAGTTACACGTCAACAATTGTACTCAGTAACTTAATCTAAGTATCAAAATATAAAAGTTATGTTACCTGATTATATTCCGTCACTTTTGGATTACGTCAATATGAAGTGCAATGCAAATAAAAACAAGAGAAAATAAACAACAATAAGATGATTTTCAATCAAGTGTATGTAACAATGTAACCTAAGAAAAGAGAAACCAAGATATTTCATATAAAAAATGTGGTAACAGTTAGAGTTCACAAATGCTGTTTAAGCTTAATACATTAATCTAAAGCATAGACTGTATTTCCGTTTAATAAATCAGGTGTCTACTACTGCATTCAAAAATAAATGTATTTAAAATAAAGAAGAATTAAAGTAGCCTAAATATAAACCATGAAGACAATTATTTCAGTACATCTACCGATAATATATGAATCGTTATTTCAAAATGTATTGCAAAAAAAATGTAACAGTAATCTGATTACTTATCTTTTTAATGAAATTGTAATCGAATACAGTTTAATTTTTTTGGTAACCTGATTATATTATGTCGTTATGTGTAATCCGGTACTCCGCAAGCCTGCGTGTCATATTCCTCTACTGTGGCCTTGTGTTTAACTTTTAATTAACATGCAAGTCAACTTGTATCTTCTTTTATCTGAAGGAAAAACAGCTGAGGTCAGAGAGACCCTGCAGTCCATGCAGAAGGACAGACTCTCAGTTGGACACTGGGACTGGTTGGAAAGTACCAGCAGAACCACGAGAAGAAGCGGGAGAAACGCCGGCTGAAAGCAGAGGCTCAACACGAAGAATACATCGCCTCCAAGAGCCATGGCCCCCAGCAATCTGTGCTCGATGAACTGTTGGACTGGTACGTCTGCTAAAAACAGCAGCTTGAAATCCAGATCTAACAGATTTCATTTTATTGTTATTGTTATTTACCTTGTTTCTTTGTTTTCTTTATTGTTTTTTCTTAAAATGTTCATTTTAAAACCTGAAATTGTTCTGTCTCCTCTCTTACATAAACGTTGGTTAAGATGTGTGTAAATATACTGACGAGCAGTGGTGGTAAGTAACTAAGTACATTTGCTCAAGTACTTTTTACTTTTGAGGTACGTATTTCCATTTAATGCTACTTTGTTCTTCTACTCCACTACAACTCAGAGGTTAATATTGTACTTTTACTCATCTACATTCATGTAGTACCTTTAGTTACTTTGCAGATATAGCTTAATGATAAACAATAAGATCAATACTAAGAAAATCTTTAGATACACCCAGATTTATTTCACACACTCTGGTACTTATACTTTTACTTAAGTACAAGATCTGAGTACTTCTTCCACATCTGCTGAAGTGATGTCTATGTCATACTTTGCGTGGTGATAGTCAGCAGCCTTGACCTTTCACAGTGACTTAAGGAAATTAATGAGCCTTACCAAGAAATAAAATATAAGTTAAATGAAACACTGTTTTTGTTTGGACTACGCAAAATTAACGAATCATTCGCTTTTTTCGCTTTTTTCAGAAAAGCAACAGCAATGTTTTGTACCTTATTAAATGGAGACAGATTCAATTCAAATGCATCACTCTAAAGTCAATTTGTTTTTAGTTTAACCATTAGAAGCCTGTGTTAAAGATAATAATAACTTAAATTGATATATTGGCTTTCATAAACCAAGGATGCTTATACTGTACATGTAGATGTGATACCAAAGGGACAACAAACCACTTTCTTGATATATTAGAGGATTTTTGTTTGCTTCAGAAAAAGTCACGGCATCTGGCTGCTGCTAAATTGAAAAGATAATACATTTACAACATAGGTAGTCCAAATGTTTGGAAATGCATGTGTCTGTAATAAGAAGATGAATCCACGAGGATGTAAACAATCCTGTGGGAGCCATCAGGGAAGTAGTATGATGAGAGTCAGGCAGGACCGCAGAGACAGGTTCAGCCACGACTCGAAATCCAGGACTCATGATGCAGGACTCAGGATCCAGGACTCAGGACCACAGCAACATGCACAGCCACGACTCAGGATCCAGGGCTCGCGATCCAGGACTCAGGACCACAGCAACAGAATCAGCCACGACTCAGGATCCCGGCGTAGATAGACACCAAAAAGAAATTTGGGGGAAGCTGGGTTATTCGGAACATGAGAGTACACAGGTACAGACAGAGAGAAGGAAGAAGTAAGGTGTCCCCCGACAGTCTAAGCCTATAGCAGCAAAACTAGGGGCTGAATCTAATCAGCCCTAACTATAAGCTTTATCAAAAGGAAGGTCTTAAGCGCACTCTTAAAAACGGATAGGGTGTCTGCCGCCCGAACACAAACTGGAAGCTGATTCCACAAATGTGGAGCTTGATAAGAAAAGGCTCTGGCTCCCATTGTACTTTTAGAGACTCTAGGAACAACCAACAACCCTGCATTCTTGGAACGCAATGCCCTAGTAGGACAGTAGGGTATAATGAGTTCTTTAAGGTAAGATGGCGCCTGCCCATTAAGGGCTTTGTAGGCGAGAAGAAGAATTTTAAATTCTATCCTGTGTTCTATAGGGAGCCAGTGTAAGGCAGCCAGAACAGGAGTAATGTGGTCCCTTTTTTTTTTAACACGAGCTGCAGCATTTTTAATCAGCTGAAGCGACTCATTATTTTATGTCAGAAAATGTGATTCCATATTTCATTTAGATTTGGCCTATTGAGAAACTTTGCACAGGTGCACCATTACAAGCCAATCAGAGCAGACTGTGTTTTTTGGGAGAGAGGCTTAGAGACACAGATGTTAAAACAGAGCGTTTGAGACAGAGGGAGACTGCAGCTATAATCACACAGATAACCATTGATTTAAGTATTGAAGCTTCATTTATTGAAAGGGCAGATAAAGTGGATAGGTCATTATGGATAGGTCATCGTTGAGTAATTATTAGGCCTGGCAATGTGATCAAAATTGTCCCCTTGTAATGCTCAGAGGCATGCCAATGGTGTTTTTCAAACAAAAAAAGTTATAAACAGTTACATAGCCTATTTAATGGCAAGCATCATGGCAGAGTTGTACATCTTTGGATTGCCTATTACCTCATTGGCCGCCACATTGTGATGTCAGACTGTGTTTCTCCATACATTGATTCTGTTTGGAGCTTTATTCCCTGGCATTCTCTACAATCCTCATTGGCATATAAGCACAATACTCATTTTCACTACCAGTCAGTGCACTATTTCTGGTCTTTATGCCAAGTTAAGCTAAGCAGCTACTGCTTTACATTGAGAACTAAACCTATGCCCTAACATTGTATACAGCTCTCTGACTAACTCTGTCCTAGCTCATATTCTCCCGACAGATTATTCCTCCCTCAGTAACAGCTGCTAGTCCTGCTGACACGTGTTTAAACTTCTCTCTCTTCTTATGACAGATTGGTCACAAGAGAATGGAAAAGACGATGCGACTCCATGTTCAGACAGCAGGGATAATAAATGCTCAGTGTGCTGAAGGCTGTGTTTTTTCTCAGTTTATCCTGTTGGGAGAGAGTGGGCTATTTAAAGCTTCAATGGAGGTGGAATAGGTGTAACATTGACTTGGCAGTGTAGGCTGCAAAGAGTTTGCAAAGTGGGACACAAGAGAGTGTCCCTCTATTTTTCCTTCCTCTACACTTTTTTTTCTCTATACCTCTTCTCATCTCTGAAGGGCGCAGAAAGAAACAATACGAGTTTCAGTCCCAGAAATGTCAAGTCAATGTCAAGTGGACACAGCTTTTTTCCCTTATGTGCTATTTATCTGTCTTTTTATTTTAATCTCAAGTTGTTGCATAATAAAGTCTTTCCTTAACCCCTGAGGAGCTTCCACCCACACAACACTGTGAAAGATGAGAAGGCAGCCTGTTGTTACTCACAATATCAACACAAATATTGCATCCCTTCTCAGACTAAAACTGTAAATGGCCACAAAGTTTGTCTCTAAAAGCAGTTCACATGACTCATGTGTGATAAAAACCATAGATGAGGAAGTTCATTTCAGTTACTTTGGCATCGGCTCTTAATGACTCCTGAGGTTGAGCACATATAACAGATCTAAATGCATCCGACCTTATTGAGTAGGCTATGTGTGTCATTGATTATTTGCTTCTCTCTGCATTGCTCCTGCCTGCAGCGATATGGAAGTAAGCTTGGGTTATGACACTGTTGCTGCCCCTCTGAAAAGTGTTTTTCAACTGGACTGTAGTTTAGTATTTACTCTTCACCCTGCTGAAGTCACCATTTTCCTGCTACTTGCTGATTGAAATCATGAGCATAGAATGGTGAACATAAACACATGAATGTCCTCTTTAGTGTATTACTAGACAAATCGTGCATTTTGCTCTGAGCACCAAACAACAAATTAAGAGGGTGAATTACAACAGAACGATTAAGGAAGGAACAAGTGAAGGAAGGGTGGAGAAATAAGGACATTTAAAAAAAACTGTCATTAGAAAGGATTTTTTTGTGAATGTGTGCATTGAGTTTTAACCAACAGCAACAAATAAAAGAAAATATAACTCAGATTTTATTAAAAGAGTTGAGCTACTGAGTAGAGAGAAGGGGAAATTGGGGCTAGGGGAGGGAGAGCAGAGTGATAAATGATCTGTCCTCTAAATAGAACGAGGTGTCTGCAACTTTTCATGAGCCCCAGAAAGCAAACTTTCTGCCTAACATCATTCTGGGTCAGGTAGCCTCGGGGGGAGAAGAGAAGCAGAGCAGGCCCTTCTTTGGCCGCACAGCACACCGGACTACACAGTGTGTCCCCGAGCAGCTCGACATGTTGTCTGAAACGATCTCTCACTGGCAGTTTCATCAGATCAGGACACACATTTACTACATACTGTATCAGTGCAGACTCAAATGGGGGCAGCTAATGTTTCCATTTTCAATGTATGTACTTCGCTCATGAACAAGGACACCGTGACAGGAAGTCAATGCCAGCCTGTTGTACTTTAATGTTTAGTCCACCTGCCATCTGGAGGACATGAGGAGTATCGAGAGAAAACACAGACACAGACTGTTTCCACCGGTAAAGCCTCCTTTACTTTGCTTACAAATAATAGTGTTAGAAATTCAAGCTGAATAAATCACCCGTTACAGTCCAAGATGCTGATTATGTAGATCAGTTATCAGGGATCCATGGTTCAGTCCAGGGGGAAAAAACATCTGTATTGAGTCTTTATAAAAAATAAGAATTGACATTATAACTGTACTAGGTATTTCAACAATAAAGACATAATTGACAATATTGAATATAGTGTGTAGGGTAAATTAAGTACAGTAGCTGAAGCTTTTGGCCTCCATGATGGAGTATACTCGTATTTCTTTTACTGGTTCAATCATTTTTAGTGCAAAAAAGCATAAATGGAACATCTCCAACAATACAGTGCAGCGCAAAGCCACATCCATACTCTATGTATCCAGTGGAAGAACATGTGTTGAAATGAAGGCCTAACTTAGCTAGCATAGATACCTTTTCACTGAAGTTTAGGGGATTCCGCATCTGGGCAAGTGTTCGTATTTTTCCAGCCTCCCAGGAAATTAAGTTTTGAAATATGTATTAATTGAAAAAGTAGTTAAAATCATAGAATATATTTATTTTCCAAAAATCTATTATGTTCCCTATGATTTGAAGGAATGTCTCTGATGAGCCGCTGGGGGAAATACAGGCCACATCGATGTAATGTTCCACACTGGCAGGTATCTGGGCCAACGCCTCTCGTGGCTCACACCTGCTATAACAGCAGGCAGGGACACTGGAGGGGGACAAAGTAGGTAATCGTGTCCTCTTTCAAAGAACACCATGTCCTCTTTTTTTCAGTCCAGCCAGACATGTAACATATTGCAGACATAATCAAATGTCTTTTTTATTACTCCCAATTGTCTCGTTTTGGTTTCACAGTCTGTCTGTAGCAGAAGAAAGGTGGAGGACTTCCATATCTGGCAACCCACCCGGAGTGGCTGATACTATAAAACGGTGGCTTCCTCCATGGCATTTACCCACCTGTATGAGGAGAGGATTCAACATTAGAAGAGAAAGAGCATGAACTGCAGTATTTGTTAAAGAGTATTTTCAGTCTGCCTCACAAAGACACTCCCAACTCTGTGCCTGTCAGCATGACATATAGCTACTTTATTAACTGAGCTAATTATAAAGCGTGCTTCTGGATTTGAAAAATGATTGTATTTTGTCCTAGAGGAGTACTATCTTTAAAAAATGTATAAACTCCACACATTGCTGATATCCAATTCTGGCCCAATAAAACAATGTATGACTCACCAAGTGATGTTAAATATAGGAACATGAGCAGAAGATTATCATCAGTAACAACACAGTGATTCATCAGACTAATATATTCAAATTGTCAATCTTTAAAGATTTAGAAAATAGCTAGAAGACCTTCTTCTCACCTCTGGGCTGTGTAGGTATCCTCAGCTCTAAAGGAGTAATACAAAGTGTTTTTGTGGTAAAGATGGAAGACGTTGGCCTCCTCCTCTCCCCACTGCTTCTCAGGTAGCTTCACTGTGAATCCCAGCAGAGGTAAACTCTCGGATGCTACTTTCTCCTGCAGGCAGACAATTCATCAGATGAATAGAAAAGGATTATTAATGACTGTCCAGCGATGTTAGTGTGGGCATTTCAGCACTTTTGATTCTGATGACCCTTTGACCTCACTGAGTGAAGTCTGTTTAAAATAATTCCTTAAAGCGAACTTTGTTTTTATGCATGCCTCAACATTGAGCAAAAAATGAAATACGTTTTGATGCATTGAAGTAAAGAAGGTTCTATTTAACAACAGCAAAACTATATCAAAGTGTCCGCTAACAAACCCCTAACATACTGTAACTTGTACAGTATAATTCAAGTCTCATTTGTATAGTCTTGTGCTCAATACACCTCAAAAATATGCATTTTAGCTCAAAGCTTACTACTTAAAACATGCCCCATAGACTCACACCCTCATAGGTGAGCTACTCATCTGTGTGAGTCAAAATAGTTTTAAATAGAAACATTTTTAGCAAAAATGATTGTCTTTGTTAAGTAGAGAGCATAAGACTATAAAGATGAGCCTTGCAAATAGACATTTTTGATATAGTTTTGCCCTTGTTAAATGCCTACTTCAATTCATCAAGACTCTTTCAGGTTATTGATTCTTTCTTCACCGTGGAGGCGAAAATAACAACGTTTTCTTCAAGAGCTCAAGGTAACTTGGGGTCGGTAATTGTAATACAAATGGTAATTTTTTGGGTGAAGTAAAGTGTGAATTTGTGCTGTTCAGGTTAAAGGGGACTGCATTTTTCCCCTCACCTCTTGGGCTCGGTAGGTGTAAAGCACCTTGTCTCTCAGGAGGAACCAAAGTCTCTTCCAGTTCCTCTTGGTTTTCTTGCTGCGCTGCAGAGCGCCACTGATGGAGCCTTCCTCTGTCACTGTCACCTGCACACAACGGGAGCAGGATAAATATAAATGTTCCGCATACAACATGGCTGTCATCCACATCATCAACTACTCAGTAATCTGCACTGTGCCATGAACATGACCCCTTAATGTTGCGGGCATACCTGGGTAATGGACATGGTGCCTTTCCGATGTCTCCAGATGTTTGGAGGATGGATGTTTTGGAACACGGCAGAGAGAGGACGACTGGAGCGGTTTGGACGAGGGCTACCTCTTACTTCTGCAGACACATCTCCCCCTGCAGAGATAAAAGATGCAACTTTAATCACAGCAGGGACGAAGACAAGACAAAACGCTATACTGAATAACATCATGGCAGGTTAAGTCAGCAAACTTGGTGCCTGTACAGCAGTGACTATATAATGAACATATGCATGAGTAACAATAGAAACAATTGAAGTGACTTTTTTTCCACCACATTTAAACATGTTATTGAGAAGATCTTTAGTTAAAAAATAAACCTCAGCTACAGTGTTTTACAGTTGTCTATATGTTAAAAGCTTACTACTCAAACTGGAGGGAACTCTCAAAACTCAGACATGCAAGACAGGTTTAAATTCAGTTATATATATTTTAGTTTGGGCTTGTTTCATAGCTTTTACATGATCCTTTTCCTATACCCAAAGACTGTTAATGTAAGTAAAGATAACTACTGTGCAACAAGTACTGTATTAGTAGCCCATGACTTTTCTTTTACAGTGCTAGTTCCTTTTTGTAAATAAATGTTTTCTTATACAATAAACGTTCTGTCAGTCGGATTTCAGTCCACTCTAAGTGGGGCCAAAGAATAGCAATACTGAATGTGTGGGCAGAGTGAAAATCAAAGGGATAGATGAATTGTAAAAATGTATTCAAACAAAGTTTCCCCACCTCTCTTCTTTAGCTCGTTGTAACAGTGATCACACACTTTTGCCATGCGGTCTTTCATGTATTTCAGTGGGTATCTGTTTCTGGAGCAGCTCCGACAAACAATCTGTGTCAAACATAAATTAAACCACAAGCAGATTAAAAACAAACACACATTTAGCACACTCTGGTCAAAGACACAAGTGGTTGCCTCGCCTAACAGAATATTACAACAGATTTGTATAGAGCACTGCGTTTCATGTATGTGTGACTCACTCTTCCGCAGCCATGGCAGTGGTGTCTGCGCAGAGTGAGGCTGAAATCGGAGGTGCAGTTCATGCACATCATCACTTGTGAGACTGGGACGAGTGTCGGGGCTTTCTCTCCCAGAGTCAGACGCAGACCCTCTCTGGCCTGGAACAAATACACAGAAACAGAGAAACATGTTGGTGGTCATTGATGAAAATGACTTATAACATCAATCTCATTCTGGCTGGGTGAGGATAAGCATGACAAATGTAAGGGAGATGACTTAATGGTAGATACTACAGTTGAAGTGATTAAAACGTTCAACTTTTTATTATCCCCAGGAAACCTCCCAATATCATTACTTACAGTTATGCTGCAGTTAGTTACTTTAATAAGAAAAACTTTAGGTCATATTTGCTGAAACTGTTACAATTTCTTGACCTTACTAATTGAGTCATCATGTTCCTCTGGTGAAACGTTGGTGCATCTGAGTGCTAATAAAGTGGGGTTTACTGGCTCAGAGTATGAAACAAACTCATTTCTAGAAAATTGCCTTTAAAGACATATATTGACAATTTCCAAACATTATGGCAAAGCACAATGCAAAGCACTACAGGTGAGTAGGCTAAACAAATATCTACAGGGATAGATATTACCAGGAATGTCCTCGGCTATATTTATTACATTTAGGAAATCATTTATTTGATGGTTCTACGTAGTTAGGTTAAATATGCAAATGACACAATTCCCTTTTTCAAACTTTTGGAACATTTAAGAGAAATGTTGCTCACCTCTCCTGAGCAGCGGTTGAAGGCCACAGACCCCCTTTCATGTTCACTCACAGTGCGGCTCAGAGTGTAAAACCAGTCTTCTCTTTCAAGGAAGGAACTGCAAAAAATACACAAAAACATCACCACAGTATTAAACACTAAAGTACTAAACACGTTGATTTTGCAAGTAAGTTTTACATTGCAGTCACTACCATCACAGATACTAGCTATTATTCGAACAGCATACAGTACAGTGACCTACGTTGCAGACAAAGTGATGGAGATGTCTGGTACTTCAATCCTCAGTGCGTTTTGGACATCATCCATTATGGGTTTACTGAGCTGGGAAATCAATAAGCAGCATGTCAAGACCAGGAAGTAGAAGTGTACAGCCTGACAGTTAGAAAATAGCATATGTATTTACCATCTCACATTCCTTTTAAGTACAGGAACATCTATATATAAATACTTGTATGGCCATAGTTTATACACATGTACTGTCAGAATTAACTACATATGCTTTTGTGGGATTTTGAAAGGATATAAAACAGATCAGGCAAATCAAGGAAAGATGCGGACCTTCATGCCAGTGAGTGGCAGGTTATTCTTCAGTCTGTATTTCCCGTCCTGCTGAGGGTATGTGTACAGCAGCACATCATTCATCTAAAAACAGACGCAGTAGATAAGCACATGCAGATCAGAGGACATGTTAAGAGGATTAAAAAAGTAAAATAGCTGTAATAGTCAGCTGCTCACTCTATCACGTTTGTACGTGCATCATTTCTCCAGTAGTGGGCACTGTTATACAAAAATATACTTCAGTGAGTTCACAGTTGATTCACTGATTCACCCCCTCCATAAAATAATGATTTTCATACTTCACTTGGATGTTTGAGCTTCACTGTGCACAATAATGGAAGTGAAGAGAAAGCTGTGTTAAATTCATGCACCGAAGTAAACGATTTTCTTTGTGGGGTATCTATAAAGTGAAAACCCCTAGCTGGAATTGTTACGATCTAACATGAATAGGTTACCTCTGTAAACAAATAACCAAGCACTTGATATCAAACTGGATCATTAATTTCTGTAGCATTGTTACAGTGTGGGTTGTAAGAATTTGTTATGAGACTAGAAGACCATGTTTTATTATTCTGTCTCAAAGATTAACAGCTCGGAAACATGTGATCAGCAGCAGGGTTTATAACTGGCATGATAAAAGTTACGCAGCGCTGATTACCAACATTTCTCCAGAAGAGACATTTACAAGCTTTTTTAGTGTCGAGGCCAGACTGCAAATTTAAAAACGCCACAGGAGAGAAAAGCAATGCTCTATGATCATGTTTTATGGATCATTTGTGATGGGGTTTCATTTTTCTAATCTCTTTTGATTTTATAAATCCAGAACGATCTCTAGGTATTTTTAACCATGTCTTTTATTTAATACAGGATGTTGTGATGACCTTACTGTGACAGGCGGTGAAATATGACACAAATACATTGTTAGTTTGAACACACAACATTAAACAACATTATTGATTAGATCCTTCTCCCTACTGTACAACCCAGTTTAATTTAGCACAGTCAGCTGACTGCACTGTCTTTATTAAAGGTGCTTAAGACACATCAAACTAATAATGAACTAACAGAGTTTAAGTAATAAAAGGTCACAGGTGCACACGGATAAGGAGCTGGTGTTGACCTTCCCTGTGCTGTCAGTAAAGAACTGGCTCAGGAAGTCAGCATTCAGAAACATCCTGCCAGGAAACCTGCTCTTAATAGCTCAGTCTGGACATAGAAACACAGCAGACAGAAAATGCATGACTCTACATTTTACACAGAGATGTCTTAAGAACCCTAAATGACCACTGGCACAGGTGTCTGTTAACTTAAAACTACAAACAGGAAGCAGCATTTACCAAAAACAGATGTCGCGGCTGATGACTCTTCCTGCTGACCTTCATCAAGGTGCCCTCCTTCACAAAGACCTGAACAGAAAAACACAGGACCAGACTGAGCACTTCACGAGTCATCTGACCATGACACAGAGGCCATCTGCGGTAATTAATGTTGTTTTAAATCAGGCTGGGGATTCCCAGCTGAATGATTGTTCAAAGGGCAGCACAGGGTGGTGCAGGGCAGACAGGGTGGGCTGGCAGAGAAACAATGCTGTTATCGGAGTCATGGAGTCATACCCTGCCCGGCTGCAGCAGGTCCCGCTGGCCTCGAACACTGTACTCTATGTTGACCAGACGCAACAGGTTCTCCTGACACACAAAGACAGATAAAGAACAGGAAGAGAATTGAGGTAACAAAAACAAAACAATGAAAGAGTACTTAACCTGTCATTTTCCTGTGAACCCTTTATTTTGCTTTTCTTTTTTCTCTACTGTCTTCGTCTGGATATGCAATTGTTATTGCCATATTAATGAGAAAATGTATTCGGTTGGTATGTATTCCTATCTGGAACAATTGCAACTATAAACGTTTTCTCTGACTGTGTACTGAGCTAAATGCAAGGTCAACATCCTAAACCCTCTCAATAAAAACTCTTTAGATACATGCTTATGTTTGTTTGCATACTCCTGAATGTTGAAGGCTCCAAGCTGTGAATATGACCCAATTTAAGAGTGGCAGCTTTGATAAAAGCTAGTCGAGTTTTATGTATTTCTAATGTCCATTTAGGGATGCTATAAAAAATGAGCTCTGACTGTAAATGCAGAGATGTGTGGCATTGGTTAATTGCTATATCCCTGTCCCTATACATTTTAAATACTTTTTGTAGTCTGAATGGTAAGGAAATGTGCTTCAATGCTTCCTCTCTTATCTCCTTTAGCCTAGGTAAAACTGGACCATCCTTTACGAAAGGAAAGAGATAATGCTAGAGCAACACATCTCAATAACATCCGCTCTTGGATTGGAATAATTGAAAACATCCTTTGTAGGAGGTGTGATTTTGTTTGGAAAGGAATAAGTTGAATTGTACATCAGTGACAATGTTAAAGTTCATGTGTTTTAATAAAACATCCTTAGTATGTGCAGTCTGTTTCTTTTAGTACCTCGTTTTCTCTTACCCTGAGTCCTGATGAATTCCTTTACAACTTGCCAAAAACTCAACTGTGGTTTCAAAGAAAGTGGATTATCGTGCAAATACCTGCTTATTAGCACTAACTTAGTAAGCTGTGGTCAATGGTGATGTAGTGAATAGGTTTTAGAACTGTTCCTGCTGGTAGCGCTAAAGCAAAATAGGTGTACCACCAAAGCCATTATGGTCCATCCTCTTGAGACCATGAATGTCTGTACCACATTTGATGTCAATCTATCCAATAGTAATCGAGATATTTACTGCACCAAGCCTTACTAGATAGAAACAGGGAATGGTTATATGGTAAGAATGTAGTGTATGATTTATATTGATATTATAACTTAAGTTTTACTTTGATGAAAATATTCTCATATTTCTCCCTGTGTTTATACTTAGTCAAACCTGTACTGTGAAAAGTAGAAAGTGACGCTACATTTACTCAGAGAGCGGTTAACTTTCCTTCATGAATAATCTGTTTGCATAATGACTTAAACTTTAGGGGGATGACTGGGCAGGGATAATCTGAAAGTTATAGTAGACCTGTATGATAATATCTACAGAAGAGTCTTTTGGACAAACAGAAACAACTCATATAAGTACTAAGGTTAGACATTCTAGAGATATGTGTTTACATGTCTGTGTGTTTATAACTGGCCATTGTTTAGGTTTAAAAAAACGTGTGTAATTGTTTATTCGTATGTTTGTATGTTGGGTTCAAGAGTTACATATGCCTACATGTGAAACTTACCCCATGTTTCAGGCTGTCATTCGCTTGATCTGCAATGTCAGACACTACAGCCACAGCAGCTGTAAAAGACAAACAGAGAGAGGGGAATCAGGAAAACCCTATATGAACTGCCTTTGTTCTGTTTTGAAATGTTTATTTAGCCCTGTGTTGAAGAATGATAATAAGTGTTCTTTGAAACATTGAGGAAATAAACAAAGAAAAAATACTATGCATGAGAGAAAATCTAAATTTCATGAAACAAATTTCCGGGCCAAAATACTTAGAATATCACCACGTGCTGATTATCACCAAAATGTACTTAAAAATTGCACATAAACATACTAAAATCGCCTAACCTTACATTTTGATAAAAACATTTGTATTTCATCAAAGACAGGACACATACCTCTTTCACTTCTTGGTAAAAAATAAGGTAATCATAAATCATAATCTCATCGTGAATCCTGTATTTTTCTAAATCAGTCTCAATGTTTCACTCATCTACAATGATAGCGAGCAAGAGAGCTTTTTACAGTTGTTTGTGAATATTTTACCGACAATTTATTGTGGGTTTTTTGATTGTATGTCTCTTTCTTTTTCTTTTCTATGTAGAAGGTCACCAAACATAAAGCCTAAAATGAGAGCCTGGACGTGACAACTTCTCTGGAGTCCGGGGGCTCCCTTATTAGAGATAGCAGATGGGGTTACTGCAACTGGTTTTCTCATGAATTACACATCACAGGCTCCACACAGAAGAGTTGTGAAATGACTGTTTGGTGGGTGTCCACCACAAACAAAACATCTAAACTGGCTCTCTAATGGCCGTCTCTCAATGCCAAATGAGAGCCAATACATTCCCAGAGCACACAGAGTCACAAACACAGGCCAGTAAAGCCTTTATTATGCTCAAGCGAAGCACCGTGGGGCGGCCCTTCACAGATGTTGCCCGAGCTACGAGCACACACCAAGGCATGCTTGTTGCAGTATTCTCCATACGGTGTGTACAAACAAAACATTCTGTGAAGAAGCAGAAGTCAACAAGTGCACAGCAAAATGCCAAAGCGCAAACCTCAATGCTATGGAGGAATCGTATATCAAATATTCATGGCTTTACTCTATACAATCAAGAAAGGAGTGAAGCATTATAAAGAAAACAAATATTTGAATCCTTGGGAGGTTGAATATCCTGTATACAATAAGGCAGACATATTAACTCAATTATTGGCTTTTAAGACCTCCTGGATTGAAAATGTTCAACGCAAATTGGCCTCCTTGAAAATGCTGGGACATGTTAACAATAGAAAATTATTATTATTTAACTTCTTAATTAAAGTTATCTGCTTTGTCAGTAGGTCTGAAATAAGAGTAAACAAGTGCCTAGTTACTTTTTGTTGACAGTACCTTGGGTGTCTTTATATTCCTTGGAATCAGGAGAGAGGTTGTTCAGGTAATCTGTAGGAGGAGGTGAGATCAAATTATGTTGAATTAGATTTAGATTTTTTAATCATAAAGTATACTTAGTCGTTTACAAAAGACTCACCAGTGAGGAGCATGCGGTACTGAGCCACACGCACGATGACCTGCAGCAGCTGATGTTTCAGAGACACTTTCTCCCCAGCTGGACTCTGCTATTGAGGGGGAAAAAAACAATTCAACATTTACACTGTATCTCTGCCGCACACACAGTAAGGGCCAGATTTATTGTAGAAATCTACATGGACTTGGCCACAGAATATGACAGATTAACTCAAACAGCCGGTGGTTCACTGTATGTAAATAAAAAGTGGGTAAAGAAAAGAAAAGAAAATAATAAGACACTAGAGCTTTAAGCAGAACCATCCCGTGTGTGTGTGTGTGTGTGTGTGTGTGTGTGTGTGTGTGTGTGTGTGTGTGTGTGTGTGTGTGTGTGTGTGTGTGTGTGTGTGTGTGTGTGTGTGTGTGTGTGTGTGTGTGTGTGTGTGTGTGTGTGTGTGTGTGTGTGTGTGTGTGTGTGTGTGTGTGTGTGTGTGTGTGTGTGTGTGTGTGTGTGTGTGTGTGTGTGTGTGTGTGTGTGTGTGTGTGTGTGTGTGTGTTAGCAGGTGTGCATGTGAAAATTAGCACAACAATTATTTTCATTACTAATTAATCTGCAGATTATTTCCTAAATAAATCATTGGTACATTTCAGAAAGAAAGTAAAAACCCAAATTATTTAGTTCAACATAACACAAAAGAAAAAGAAGCTGGAAATATCTAAAAATCTAATAAGAGCATGTTCTGCCATTTCTGAATGAAAAATTGATTAATCAATTATCAAAAAGTACCTGATTGTTTTTCTAGTGATCAACAAACATTGCATCTTTAGTGAAAATCCTGCATGTCTCTATGCATCAACACCCTCTTTTTCAAGAATCACTTTATCTTTAGAGCAAACTGCCGAGCACTGCAATTCTTCCTGCCAAGTCTTCTCATCTGTGGTTTATAAAATGGACGGAAAATATTAAAAACTCTTTTGTCACTGGCTGGGTAATATTTGATGGCTCAGTGGATACTGAACATAGCCTGCAGTCTCCCTGTTGAACTGTAAGGCATAATATTATGAATCCTACTTAATTTAAATGTTATATTGCTTCCCTGACTGACTGGTTTTAATTGAGGCCAATTATTTCTCCTCACTAAAGTGTATTGTTTGGGTATGTTGGAGAATGCAACCAACATTATTTTAAGATCCCCCTGTTTTTAAAGAGACGTCCAATTAATGGTTGCACCGAGTGGCTCGTGCCGACATAAGTGGCAACTTTACATCTAAATCTGCGTTCTATGTTTTTCCTTTGGTTGCCATGACTGTTTCTTTTAACACAGTGTGAAGTAGATGTTGCTTTAAGTTAAATCATACTTGTATTCACATACAGTAGCTGTCTGCCTTTTGCTTTAACCTTTGAAGGGTTTGCATATTTTGCTTTAAGTCACAAGTGCTCTTCCACACGCACACAGACCAATAACAACACTTAGCCATCCCCAATCTTTGCCACAAATAACACACTTTATCCTTGTCATTGCACACAAACAAACACACTGAAATCTGCTGATAAGAGATAATGTAAAGAGATAAGCGAGACTCTTGATGCTATCACAGATGTTGAAAGCATACTGTCAAAGTTATATTTAATAAGAACCTCTGCAGCTTTACACCACCTAGTCAATTGATGAATATTAACATATTTTAACCATTTCAAAGGTTCACAGTACTCCTGTTTTCCTGTTGTTCACACATGTAAGCAGTCTGCAAACATTAACTTGTACCGTATAGTACTGTACAAAAATAAACATAGTTAATACAAGTGTAATCTTTTGGTAAGCAGAGATATTCATAATGGTTGTATGCCTTCCCATGAGAAGAGGATAAGGCTTTTCATTTCCAGAGAATATAGATAAGATATCTACTGATATAGTGCTGTTTGTGGGTGTCTAACTTGTAACATTGTATAGTTTCAAACATAGATTTCCTTTGACTGCGGTAAGTGTTTAATTTTGTATTTTGTGATTAGAAAAAGAGAAACACTATGCTGTAGGACTGACCTCAAACTGGTGAACAATGGCAGCAAAGGCAGGTGAAGTTCGGCAGCTGTCGTCCAGCAGGTTCATACTGCGATCATAGTGGCCGATGTAAGTGGTGAAAACCAAGAACTCTGCCTTCCTGGAGAGGTAGATGTCTGCAATCCTCTGGCTCTCCTCCCTGAATGATGGCGACACAGAGGGGATGAGGGAGAAGATGTGTTGAAGGTAATTTGTATTAGCACCTCAGTATTAACAGAGCTGGACAAAGTTCGTGTCTCACCAGTGTCGGATCCGATTCTCCAGCTCGGTGAGGATTCGGCGGTGCAGGGTGTAAACATCAGGCAGCTCATTGAGAATCTCACGAAGCCTCTCTTCGTCCAACACAGGCTCCCCTTCGTCCCCGACTGCTGCACCCACTGCTTCTCGAAAGTCCTGGGATATGGGCAATTGTGGAGGCATGGTTATTTTCTCTCATTATGTTTAAAATCTCACTCATTTTTGCATTTCTCCCCTGTTTTACCATCCCTTTTATAATAGTGTAACACAAATATATCTGAGATCAGGAAGTACATGATATATTTTATCGAGAAATGTTTTCACTGGTAAGGAGACCTGAGCTGAGGTGGCATGGGTCAGTGTCTCTAAAATAGGACATTTGCGGAATTGGAATTTGTGGGCCAAGTATAGCAGCAATACAGCTGATATCATGGATAGTACTGAGTACAACTGCTGTGATATCTAGATACATAGAATAGAATAGGGAGGGATGAAACCCTCTACATGGTCACACATGCAGAGCACACAGCACACACAGTGAAATGTGTTCTCTGCTTTTAACCCATCCTGGTACCAGGAGTCTAGTACTAGGAGCAGTGGGCAGCTATTGTACAGCGCCCGGGGAGCAATGGGAGTGAGGGGGGAAGGGGGGTGTCCGGTGCCTTGCTCAAGGGCACCACGGCAGGGCAGGAGGCGAACTGGGACCTCTCCAAGTAGCAGTCCACACTCCATATTCTTTAGGTCTGGTTGGGGACTTGAACCGGCGACCCTACAGCTCACGGTCCAAGCCCCTACTGACTGAGCCACTGCCGGAAGTTATTGAAATAATGAAAATAAAAATATTACAGATCACTTACTTCCTGGAGGAGCTTGAGGGCTTTCACATGTCTGCGGACAGAGAAATAAAAACACAATCAAACAGTGAAGTGTAGGGTACCTGATTAGTTTGAATTAGCAGAGATGTTTCATTTGACATGTTACTTACAATCTTTCTGTATCCACCAGCTCTTTTGCGACGTAAAAGGCTCTGGATCGGCCATCAGGCTGTAAACAGTCATATTTTTCACTTGTTATAAGCCCAGGGTTAGGAGGAGCTGAAGCATGTTGGCACCAGTTTAATCAATATAGCTGGCTGCCCTCTCCACATTGTCTCCAAGGGGCAATCAAATTCTAAATAATGAGGAAAACCTAGCAGTAGCCCATTAACCTCCATTAACCCACATTAAAATCCTTCCTTGTGAGAGCAATTTTGCAATTGCCCAAGGTGAAAAACAGTTCACTTTGTTTAACTTGTTTGGTTTTATCTCAAATTGTTATTTCAATCCACCCTTTGGAGAAGGGTGACAAAACAAAGAAATAAAATGATCATTATAATAAGTATTATATATTAACACGATCAATTAATCAAAGTAAAAGTATTTGAAGATTTTCATTTCAATTCATGTCTATTATTAAGTCACAATAATTGGCTACATGAGGTAACACAATGGATATCTAACCCATGACCACCAATGAAAGCCCTTGCATGTGCATGATGCAAACTTGATGTCTTCAAAATAAGAAATTCAATACAGAATATCTTGAATATTAAAACAGAAATCTAAAAGTCTAAAACATGTTAAAACATTAACTCACCTGTCTGTCATAAAGGCTGTCTGCAACTCCCTCTTCCTCCTCAGAGGTGCGTCCTTGGTCTTCCTCGCCCCCCATCTCTCCCCTGACATCGCGCACTGAGACAGTCTGTGGAGCGACGGCCACTGAACACACGTTGTAGGCTTCTGTGTAGGCACTGGTGACGAAGAAAGGTGCTATGGTGAAATACAGCATGGCTACAAAACATACAAATAGCAAGTGAACAGGAATTGGGATATGTCAACACTGACTCAAAAAAAAACTTCTGCAGTATAATATATCCAAATGTAATCCAGTGTTTCCAAACCATTTCAGCTTGTCAAACTCAAAAGGAAAAAAGGATTGTCAAAAAGGATTGTATAATTGTTCCCCGTAAATACAGGTTATACCTTGGTGTGGATATTTCGATTTTAAAGAAATTCTAAAGAAACATTTTGGGAAGTACATTTTCATGCCTTCCTTTGAAAAGTTAGATGAGAAAATGAATGCCACTCCTATGTCTATTAGCTAGGCTTATCACAAAAGCTGGAAACAGGGGAGAACAGGTATCCTTGCTCTGGCCTAGGGGAATAGATCCATCTTTGAGCACCTCTAAAATTCACAGATTAACAAGAAACCTCGGAAAAAACGTACATTTGTACAAGAGACATAGGCAAGGCAAGTTTATTTTTTATTTATTACATAAACATTCTTCTTTTTTTCCTTTGATCAACTTTAAGGTATCAACCGAAATAACCCCATCCCAATGTGATGACCCCTCCACACCACGAGGGGGTGCCGTCGGCTGTGTGTGTGTGTGATTGCAGGATCCAGTGCCTGATGAGCTGCACCTGTCTGATGAGCTGCACCTGTCAATTTGCATTAAATTATCTTCAAACCCAGATCAAGAAAGAAACAACTATTTGTATGGTTTGGCTCACAGCCAATTATGGCAAGCACTCTTTGATGTATCGTTAGAATGGCCAACTACAACAGTAGCTACAACCAATACTGTAGTTAAGTCAAGCGTGAAGTATTTAATGGAGTTGACTTGACAAGATGCCACCAAAATATTGGAAAGCACAGTATGTCAATATGACATGCTGGTGGCAATATTTTACACAACTAGATTTTCAACTTCTATTCACATGATGGGGATCAAATGAAGCACTCGGTTGGTATTGGTATTACTATGAGAGTACTAGTATAGAATCCAATCTCAGTGGTTTAATAATATAAGCTGTGTTCAGCGCCCGAACCTCCATCCATGTGAGAATAAATCAGATGAGTTTCATCCAAACCATCTTTATGGTCCTCTGTGGTTGTCTACTGAAATATCACTTTAATAAACATATGCAGCGTTAGAAGAAAATGTGAATAGATAAAACATTGCTGGTCCTATAAATGTATCATGAAAGGCCTGCAGTGACAACTGTACCCAACCAGGAACGCATATCGGTATTTTATGCTACAAGATTCTCTTCTGCAGGAAGCCATAATGAATATACTAATAGCTGCGGCTCAGTGGGGAGTGTAAGCTATGCAAATAAAAACACGTATTTAAGTTACAGTAGTGATGTAGTCGTCCTTTATGTGACCGATTGCCTTTCCAATGTTCCTGCCATGTTTTACTCCGAGCATCGTTGGATTTAACCCCACTGAGATGCAAATGAGCTAAGTACGAACAGCATATGTGAGCAGTTCAGATCCCTGCATCACACACATTAGAGCTGCACGGCCCATTACTGTTCACTGGATCAAACTTTGGATGAGACACCAGGGTGGTTTTCTACATTAGGGTTTTCTAAGACTCTACAGAAACTGCCTCTGTAACCCTCACAGTCCTGCTGGATGAAGGCTCGAGGTGAAATATGTGGAGATATATTACAGTAGGAGATAAAAAATATCCATTTCCTTTTGCCTGAGGTTCATCTGTGACTGTGAGCCTGTATTTCTTCTGATGGCAGTGATGGGGCAATGATCTCCAAACTATGATCAGCTATTATTGCTACTTCAGGCTACTGAACAACAACAGTCTCAAACAGTGACTCTGCTCCAGATGTTGCTTTGCTGGATTGCAGGTGCTGTGATTACTGAAAGTTTAGAGTGTAAACTAATTATGATCATTTAAAGGTTTTTCGTAAATTAGCCTGAGAAGCTCAGAGGCATATGTGAGATCTCTTTATGTATAAGCAATGTTATAAAAATGAGCTACTGCTTAATGATTCATTAAATGTTCTAAAAAACCGTTGACGTATTACTTGAACTAACAGTAGTAGGGGAACATTTGTCAGATTTCATGTAGTCAAGACGGTGATTGTATGCAGAGGAGTACCATTAACATATGCAATACAATAATGAAAGAAAAAATAAGAGCCAAAAACATTATTTAAAAAGGCACCTTATTTACATATACAGTATCCTGTGAAAAATAACATGCCGAAATGGTTTTCACTACACCTATAATAATTCACCTGCAGTGAGCCCAATTTGAAGGCCACAACAGTATAGTATTTTCATCATTAATCATTTTAACAATATTTTCTGGATTTATCAATTAATCATTTGGTCTGTCAAATGTAAAAAAATAGTAACGCCAAAAATAATGATTAAACACAGACAAGCAAACAATCCTCACAACCAAGAACAAATAAAACAATTATAACTTTAGAACCAAAATGATTAATCCCTTATTAGAAACATGTTTCTATTAATTACCTAAATGGTAAAACACTTTAAAAACACCAAAAAAAAGTAAGGATACAATGAAGATATTGGTATTATTATGTCCATTTGAATACAAAACAAAATAGGACATTTTAATATCAAACTAAATGACTTTTCTTCCAGTTTTTTGGATTTTTTTACAGTTTCTTTTGCACATGCAACCACCATGGTAAACATGATGAGAGGGAGCACTGCAGTGAACAACTGCTGACTACAGAACATACTGAGATATTATCTCGGCCTGTTGTTCCTAGAGAAGAGCAATGACTCCAAAAGGCTCCGTCTATTAATCATCCTGAGCGCCCTGTATGATATGGGCACAGCTAACAGGAATGCAGGGGGGGATGGGTTAATGTCAGCCCAGCATGGCTGATCATACCAACCAAAAAATAACAACACAGCAGGAAGGTGAGAGGACCTGCAGCATCAACAGGGTCCATTTTTCACCTAAAATATGATTTATGAAGGAAACCAGCACGTTTTCCCTTTGATCCAAAGACCCCCACCTTCAAGTCTACCTCCAGCGTTTCCTTCTCTACCACCCAACATGCCCCAACAACACACAGATGCATCACAACTGAGGCTTCGTACATCTCACTGCATAACATGCGGGAAGCCGCTGCACTGTCCTTCCTACCACTGATCACCACTTCCATGTCTGCTGTGATCGCAGCGTCAGGGGACTCAACATAATAAACAGTTATAAATCCTCCTCCCTATTGTTAAACCCACACAGTGGCCGAGCAGTAATAAAAAAGACTTGTGCTCAGTGTAAAAGATGGCAAAGGTCACTAATATTATATTGAGCTGCATCAATCTACATGACAATGAAATTGCACAAAGACACATGTTTTAGCTTCACTAAGGACATGACAACATAACAATCATTGGATTGAGAGCCATGAAAAAGGCTGAATCCTAATTTATTTGTGATACCTAGAGTGCTTTTCATTACACTAACTTATGCTTCCTCCTGTGACCGGAAAATCCTACATTTGAGAGATCAGAGGAGAGAGGAGGCATCTCGAGGAGAGAAAGGAAACATAGGAGTATCTTTTTATCAAGTGGTGTGGCATATAGTTGTGGCACCTCCACTTGTGAAACACAGCTGTGAAGCAAGTCATAAGTTAGATATTTTTCCTCAGACTGGTTATGGACCAAACTATTTCTCATTTGGCAATTTCATCTCCTCGCTCCTGACGTCTCTTTTTCGTTCTCTCTCACACTTTCTCGCCGGGAGGAGAAAGATGCAAGGAAGAAGCAAGAACAAAAGCAGCGATAAAACACATTAGCATGAAAAGCACCACTAGAATTTCTCTCTAGCACCAACAAAAGATCATCATTTGACTTTGTCCATGCCTTTGGTTGATGATGAAATATGCACTAAACTAAGATGAATAGGTACGGACAAACTGCTGAACATCAGCATGTAAACATTGTCATATTGAGCATTTAGTGTAACCTCACAGAGCTACTAGCAGGATTTTATACTCTTTTTGTTGTGTTTACATACCTTTCTGTTTCCTCTTCAGGAGGCTGAGTTCTATGCTTGAAGCCAGGGAGGCTGCTCATGTCCACGTAACCATCAGTGTCGTTGGCAGAGGACAGCACCCGACTGGGGCGGTCAAAGAAGTCTGTGAACTGCGGCTGCAGGACGGGCCTCCGCTGTGGGACCTGAAGGTTCTCGTAATCCGAGCTGATGGCGGGAACATTCTCATAGTCTGAGGTATCTGCGTTGGGGAATGAGATGGAGCGAGGCTTGGTCAGTGGAAGAGGTGTGAAAGGCACACGGGAGCGGTCCTCAAAGGACTCCACCCGGACAACGCTGCGATTGAGAAAGGCCACAGAGTTGCCTTTTATTTTGCTATCTCTGTAGAGCAAGAAGGTTGAGGGCGACTCGGAGGAAACATGAAGTTTACTAGCAGAGCGAGAGGTGAGCTGTGGAGAGCTACTGACGCTGCGTCTATCCAGATCCAGCAGTCTGCTGGGAGTGTGGGGGCTGGACTCTCCTGAAGACCTAAACAGAGATGGGTTGACATCCACCACAGGCTTGCTCTCTGTTTTCCGCCTAAATTTAAGCATCAGGAAACGCTTAATGGAGGATTTATTTTTCCTGTTTTTCTCCGGCGAGTCTCCTTCCGTGAAAAGCGATGGGGAACTCTTTGTGATGGGCCTCTTGGTGATGTAGGCCAGCTCAAACGGAGGAGGGATATCCACTACAGATGTGGGAGTGGACAGGCCACTGGATGACAGAGCTGAGCAGCGTGAGAAGCTTCCGGATGAACTAATGGCACCTCCCTGTCTCGGGGATCCATCCCTGAAGCTGTGGACACCCAGAGGCATGTCCTGCCCCTCCATGGAGAGGGAGCGGGGGTACAGGGACAAATAGTGAGGTTTGCTGTAGCTCTTGTGCCGTGTTGAGCTCATCATGGGGCTGCTGCTCAACGCAGGTTGTCCGAATCCACTCATGTAGGGCCTCTGAACAAACTGCATCTCCACGTTATTATTAATGCGGTGTGACATTGAGCAGGAGCGCATCTCTGTTGTCCTCTTGTGAAAAGGGAACACATTTTCCCCCTCTGAGTAATGCCCTGGCTCCTCATAGAGATGCTCTTCACTAAAGTCCTGCTCCGTGTCAGAGGTGTTGTCTAGAAATGGCACTATGTGACCCTCCAGGTCTTCCTCGAAGACATCCGAGTCACTCGGTGAAAGCAGCTGGCTTTCCGAGCGAGAAGATGTCAGCGAGGTGTCGGTATCTGTTGGCACTGAGATGGATACCAGCCTGAACCTCGGCTGGCAGTCCAAATTATCGAGAAAGTCCTCCACTGTCTGAGTTTTGGGTTCTTTAGTCCCTTTCTGATGTGTTCTCATGTTGTTTTCATCACTGTTGTAGAGGCTGAACTCAAGACTGTTATTTACCACCACGTAATCCTCATTTCCCACTTTCTTCTCATATTTCCCAGTTGATACTCCACTGCTGTTAATAGACAAATGTGGACTCTGTGGTAGGTCATGAGCTTTTTTGTTCCTTGGCATCATCTCTCTGTTAATAATGTCTTCAGAAGAGACGTAATAAGGCTCATGAGTTGGTTCCTCTTCAAGGGCAACATGCCTATTAGCTGTTCCACAGAGCTGTTTCTGGTCTTCGGGGATAAAGTCATAAAAACTAATGTTCTGTAGGTTGTCGCCCTTTTCCTTCATTTTATTGCCACTTCCAAACTGCAGGATGTTACAAGTGATACCACAATCAGGAGCAGATTCCTCTTCTGTCTCCTCTATATCGGTTAGAAATACTTGTTGTTGTGTGTAAGTGTCCTTTGTATTTTCTCTGCTGAAAACATCAGGCTCATCTGTGAGAGATTCACTTAAATCATCAGCTGTACAGTCACCTGTTTCATCCTCCTTGATCTGGAGCTTTTCCCGCCTGTCACTCATGTCTCGAGCAGAATAGCAGCCTGCGTCCTCATCAATGCTATTAACAGAAATGTCTCCCACTGAGAGGCCATCTGTGTCTGCCAGCGCCTCTCCTGCGTCACAACCGTCAGCGTCCATGTCCTCCGTCACGTCCGTGTCAACCATGTCCACCACGTCCTCAGAGTCAGCAGTGAGTCCGGCATCACTGACCAAAAGTGTTTCCAGGGAGTCCACGTCCTCTGTAACAGCGCTGTCAGTTAACCTCCAGTCCTCATCCATCTTCTGAATCCCATCGTCTTCCTCTTCCCTTTCCTCCTCTGTTACCTCTCTGTCCTCTGCACCCTGGACATCTTGTAGCGGGGATACGAGGATGTTGCCGTTAAAGTGTTTCTCTGCATCCACCACATTGTTTAGACCGTTTTCTGTCTTGTGCTCTTGGTCGACCTCGCCATAAGAACTTAATAACCCGCCATTGGTGTACCCTCCCTGGTTGCCATTAAGCTCTGGTGTGACTTTAGGTTTGGGGGCTATAAAGGGTTTGGGACCCCTGGCTGCGGACATGAGAGGGGAGGGCAGCTTCAGGCTGGCGTAACAAACAAATCTTGGCTTTGGAGCAACAGAAGGCTTGGTGCAGTCTGAAAGAACAACAGGAAAAGGAAACTGTAAGATTACATGCTTTAAAATAGCTTAGGTCATGTGTATTGTGTCCCTGTGACCTAAAACTGCTTAAACTTCACACATAATATTAAAGTAATAGTGTGTATTAAAGTCACATTGCAATTCATTTGTCCTGAAGTCGCAGTTCTTCACAAAATGTGAATAACATTTGTTGTGAACTAAACTGGCAAAATATCAAATGAATATCAGCTGGGAGTATTCCTTTGTACTTTTCAGTAAGGGCTACTCAAACTTAAATATGGTTATAAAAGGACATAAGAGACTTAAATTGAGTAATGTTTGCTTTTACAATCCTTAAAAAAGAATCGGATCCTTAAAAAAATCTAAGGGATTTCCCTGACTCACTTCCTGTGATTCAAGCGAGAGAAACCCCTCTCAGGCTCCATTTACTGCCTAATAATACAACTTAATCTACAGTGACAAAAAGCAACACATGTCATGTATGTACATGTGCCACATTTAACTCATGCACAACATATAATCACTTTAAAATGACCTGAGCAAATAAGGGACATTAGGACCACCATATGAGTATTACTAGTATTGGACCTGTGAATGACTGGTAGATTATTACAGCCACATAACATTAGCCCACTAGAGATCAATCACTTGGAAAGCTTTTTTAATGGACCAGAAAGGGAGAAAAAGTGAGTAAGTTGCCAACATTTCCCTACAGTACCTCTGCTCTGACATTAAGAAACAACGCGTTTGAACTCTTTGGTTTGTTTCACATCCTGTTGCTACCGCTGGATTCATGTTCTATACAATAATGAATTAAAAAAATATATATATGAAGATATGATAACAAATAATACACATTTCCAAATTCATGCTTAATACTCACTTTCTCAAAGTACATTAAATATCGAGCACAAATAGGAATTTAGGCTTTGAAGCAAAATCACTCTTCCGTCTCAAATAAATCTCACCTGTGTTCATTTTTGCGATGCGACCATGTCCAACATCTTCTCCACAAGAGCAGGTTCGCTACACACAATGTTAAATAACGTGTGAAAACGGAGCCAAACTCATCCGAACTGTACAAGCAGAGAGAGAGTCTGAACCACAGCTCTGTCTGATCCTCCTCGAGAGGGAAACGCTGCTCAGCTGATCGCCTGTGCGTCCTCCGGCGCGCAGGACGCGACTGCAAACCAAATGGAGAAAAAAAAGGAATCTCGACCCGCTCAACACAGAACAGGATGTTACAGCAGCAGCAGTCAAGTGTTACACATGTTAACACCAACCTACAACTGAGGGATGCTTAATATTTGTAATATACTGCAAAAGAGAACATGTTAAAGGATGTGATGTGGACGTTTTGATGCTATCATATTTCAGATTATGAGTCATAAAACCTGTTCATGGGAATTTTACTATTCACTACAGTATGTGAAAAATAAAATGTGTTGAATAGAAACTAAAAAGACACTTTAAGATAAGAAAATATGTTTTGCTTTTATGACTGGGAGTTTATAATAGTTTAAAGTTTTGTCTCCAACCTTTAATAAGAACCACTGAATGGTTGCCAGGTTGTGAAAAGTGTGCTTGATTTACGACATTCATAGCTGCAGACTTGGGGGATTCAAATATTTAATTAATTACATATTAATTCATTAACGTTTTCCCTGTCAGTGTTTCAATACAAAGACTAAAGACAGTACATCCAGTCATTTTCATTAACATATTATGCTACTGTGATGTCCATAACAAATTAATATATATGTATTGTTCCACACCCAATGGTGGGAAACCACATTTATTATGGCATGATTAGTTAAAAGAAGCAATAAACAACAGGCTAGGGGATTTTACAACCTGGCAACCCAACAGTTTTCTTATGAATTGCGTATAACTGCTCTATAAAGCATAAGTAAAATGTGTATTACCCATGAGCAAACACCATGAGTTACAACTTATAAACCATTTATAATGAAACCTTATTAGAAAATCTACCAATATATTTGTTTCACTTTAAAAACCCTATAAATCAAATCTTCCCCTCATGCTTACACAATGTCTGGTGACAACTAAATATTCTCAGTCCCCACTTGTTAATGGATATTATTGAAAAGCTATATTTATCAATATTACTGATCCTTCTCATTAAACTAAGGCGTGGTTTTAAATCAGCTCTCCTCGAATGATGAACCAGTCTTGTGTGATTGGTGTACAACGGGTTCTTTTCTACATAACAGGAAACTGCTCTCCCTGTTTCCTGCTCAGCCCAGCTTCACATCCTTAGCCGTTTATGGACATCATGCTCACATTTAACCCCTCTGTGAATTAACTGTGACTCACTGGGGGTGAAGTATAAGGGAAGCTATTTTTACTCTCCAAGTGTGATCAGCTGGTGTAATTATTACACTAAAACGTATATTTGCTGTGTGTCACAGGTTCAATATAAACAAACAGGAGCATACAAATGGGGAGTGGCTCTGAGGGGGGATCAGTTCAGAGAAAAAAGGAGTCTGGCTCTTTTTACGCCAAACAAAACACATCAGCAACACAAGAAACATGTTGTATTTGGTGCCATTCTCATTAATGAATGGACTCACCTCACATCTATACATTTCCTTTTTTTTACCAGAGATATAATCCGATTGTTACATATAGTATATTACAGTAGAGAGGCTAATCCTGAACAGCGCAGTAAAGGGTCTTCCCCGACACTACACAGAGGCTTCAGTGCTGATGAGTCTGAACAACACAATGATGAACAGTCTCGCCTTATAGTTATGTGAATCCCACTTTAGGGTCAAACATTAATCCACAGCTATACATGAGGAAATCTAGGAACATCAGTTCACTGGCATATGATTGTAAATATGTTGTCTGCTTATACTGTCTGTCTGTTGTGACCCAAACATGATCCCATTTAGATCCTGAGACACACACACCCTTCCATTAGTTTAACAGTGAGGTACCAGAGGGTTTTTTCAGAGTGTTGCTCTTGAGACTCAACAAAGTATTTTCATTGAGTGTTCGGCTCATTGAAAAACATGCGGTTGCACCTTTGACCATGCACCGTTTTGTCCATGTAATAATTGGGTTTTCATATCAAGTCAATAAATGGGAGGAAGGCGGGCTCTGCAGCCTGCATCACATGAGAATAATGACACATCCCCTGACAAACACGGCTGATATGAAATCATGTTTTGGGATGAGGGAAAATCCCCCACACACAGTTCAAATGGTTAGTGCAAACAATGTGATCTCCATCAATACTTAGCAATCGTCTCAGTCTGTGTCTCTTTCCTCTTACTCAAGATGTAATTCTTTGAAAAACTTGATCTAAAATACTCTCTTCTTCCCTGTCTATCTGCAGCTGTGTGTCCAAAAAGTGCCAGAAAACGTGAACGAATACAATTAAAACTAGTATTGGTGTCCATCTTAATCTTAAAGATAAAAATGAATAAATTGCATTTGCTACACAAACTATAATAAAAAAAAGATCAACAGTTAAATAAATATCTTATGACATTATTAGCCATAAATATTTTGAGTATTTCCTCTTATTATAACCCTTGAAGTGTTTAGGAGCACAATGAGGATGAATTTTCAACCTGCTACGAAATGTATTATCCATCTCTTCAAATCAAGATTAATGGGTGTATTTATGGATTGTGAGTTCAACACATAATCAATGAATTGTCCTTAATCTACGTGGTTCTCCCTCATAAAGGGTTGGGATGTAGATCCAGGTCAGACACACATGCAGCCATGATATATTGGATGTGTACAGAAGAATATTGAACAATTTCCGTATGTTTTTGAAAACATATTATAAAAACCCTCCGAGCCGTGTGCAGTCTGAACCCTGAGGTCCATCTCTGTCTGTGTGTCTCCTGTGTGCGTCAGGCGAGCAAAGAGTGCGTCCCCTCCTCTCTCCTGCTCTGAGGTGAACAATAAGACTGGGGCTTGAAAAAGGAACTCCATCTTGATATACTCCTTCCTGTGAGCGTTTTCAAGTCTTTCAGCTCAACTATAGCGCAGAGGGCGTAGTCCCCAGACTAAAGGATCATTCCAGTTATGTTCAACCTGGGCCTCATTGTCCTGCTTTTGACATGAGTCAAATTTTATTTTTACTTGTACGTCTATTATATTAGGAGAATGAGCGTCCATTAACACATGGAGTTACTGTGTTTCCGTAGGCCTAGACAAAGCCCTTTATATCTACATAGGAAGTTCGTCCTCTTCATGGAGTCCGGCAGTTTGCTATGACATTTCTACAGTAGTTCAGAATGGACAAAAACGTGCAATAGAGAAGGTATTTTGTGTTTTTATGTTAACTGTAGCCATCAGACGTTTTTGGACATTCTGGTAAAAGTACAGTTAAACAGCCGCCCCTTGAATTTCGTGGCCCATAAAGTAATGTTTTGTAAGGATGACTTCTGAGCGGGACAGAATTCTTAAAAGACACAACGGCCTCAACAAGGTTCTGCAGTCTGATGCTCTTCACAACATGGAGCGAGCGGAGGGGTTAACAATTGGTTGCAATCGGTATATGCAACACTAGATGCACACTGTCCCTTTAATCTTAACCCTAATAATTGTTGTGAATTATTCCAAAGAAGCTGCATATTTTCTTTGTGCATTGCCTAAATGTTTTCTGTATCACTGTTTCAAACTGTATAGTTAATCAATATATTATGTGTAAAGACTAAGTACAATCAAAAGTATTAGTTTAAATCAAATCTCTAAAAACTAAAGAACCAAATCGACATCTTTGGCATCAAGTGGCAGTTTGTTACGTCCACACCTATTTCCAAAAACATCAAACAGGAATAAAAACAATGATGCACATTTGTGTATCCTTGGAAAGTATCGTTGTCTTGTGTTGTCTTTGGCAACACTTAATCCTGTAAATGTAAGTATTTGAACCAATAAGATGCAGGAAAAAACTCTTGTGTCATGGCTGTCTAATTTTAGTTTCCCTTCACATCATGACATGAAGAAAACACAGCTGGAGAGGTGTTTTGTTCTTCTGTGAGGACTTTCTGACGGGTGCACAATGGAATAAGTTCTGACAAAGGAAAGCTGTAAAGATAAGATTTATGACGCACATTTTTTCACATGAATATGTGTGTGTAGAAATGTTTATTGTCTTTATGTGTATAATGTTTATTAACCATGATAGGAACAATTAATAGCATATAGCTTTATCGAAATAATAAAGAGTATTTCACCTGTTGACTGCACTCCTACAACGTTGTTTTACCTTATTATTGCCATCAACAACATTATTATTTCGTAATTTACTCATATGCATTCCTTTTTATGTTAATCATTTATAAAATGTCATGAGATAGTGACAAATGTCCATCTCAGTTGCTAAGATATAAAAGAGAGAGAAGCAGCGCATCTCCATATTTGAGAGGCTGAAGGGATAAACAAAATAGTTGTGGATTCTTTTTCTGTCAATTGACTAATTGATTACTGTACTGATTGTTGCAGCTCTATCACTCACAAAGAAGAGGTAGCAAATTGATGAAACCCTGGCAACTACATTTCCCAAAATGCAACTTGCATGCTGACAGTTCGGTCAAGGATCCTGGTGTGTTGTTCCTATTGCAGCTAATGTAGCCACAATGAGGAAGAATTGTCTAAATAAATCATAAAGTGCATGTCAAAGGGGTTTCCTGGAAGCTTTAAGGGGATTTAGGACAGCTTTGATTCAGGGCAGCAAAAAAAGAACAATATGACTAAGCCATCTATGCTGAAAGGAAATCATTTAAGCAAATATGAAACATGAATATCTGTCATTAATGTTTAGCAATACTTCATATTGCCTGTAACACACCTGTGTATTCAGTATCCATAAAGTAGCTTTAGCATTTTCTGTGCTGAAGGAATACAGTTGCATAATGCACATTAAACACTTTCTGAGATGTATTCATTTGCTTCGACTTTCAGAAAACACATCACTGTTCATTTGAGTGACAGCTATTAACTGATACAGAAAATACTTCCATTAGATTGTTGTCATGGGAAGCCTAATGACCTTATTGTCAGCGCGGTCAACACATCCCCGTAAAATAGGATTAACCTGAGTGTATAATGTGTCTGTGTGTTAGTGTGCCGTAGGACAGCAGCTCAGTGAAGAGCTCTGGATGCTAACATCCAGCAAACCTGCCCCAAAGACACTTTACATTATTTTAATGGAGTGAGTTTATCCCTTTTTGGGATTTTGTCGAAACAATCTTTTAGGAAGGGTCAGGAAGTCACTTTTGTTCCATCTATGATAACGGTTTTAAGCACATTAATGTAGTTGACTTACTATAAAAACAATAACTGCATGGTTGATGAAAAATGATGATACTGCTGCAGGATATATATTCAGGATAAGATATATAATTAGCTGAGTTCAGCATTAAGACAGTAGGTAACATAATCCGCTTTATAGCCCCTTTAAAGGCAAGTCTGCCTAATGTTATATATTTTGTTGATTTGTGTACTTGCATTATCCAAAATATTACCAACAATACAAAATAAAAGAAGAAGTACAGAATCAATCAAGGTAACGGCCTCTCTCATTTAGCTGCGTGTGACGGTGTTGTAAGGCCAGAAAACATACATTGACTTTTTGTCCAATTTCAAGCCACCGTTTTACAATCATCAATCATTTTTGATTATATTTGAACTGGAAAAAGGATTTTAGTCATTAGACGTTTTTAACATGGTAACTCTTCATTCAAACTTGACTTAAACAATATATAACTCATTGTAGTCTTCGTTCGGTTTTGACTAACTGATTAACTGATTAACCTCCATAACATTTGTATTGTTAACAAATCCTGCTTCCAATGTGTTTGGAAGCAGTAGTCGTTAGACACCTGAAAAATAGAATAAAGGACATAGTTTTCCTATGTTTAAAAAAGAAAGGAATATATGCACATTTTCGGTGGAAAAAGGATATTTGGGAGCTTTTGAGGTGGACTTTTATTCACCGCCAGGCTAGCTGTTTCCAATAGTTTCTAGCCTGAGTGTTAAACTAAGCTATGTAATGCTGTAGCCCTAATCCTAACCGGACATCAATAAGAGTTTATTAATTTCACAGCAATCTCTCAAACAAGCAAACCAGTTAGAGAGATTTAAATTCCTTAAATTATATTTCACCTACAAAATGCTTCTGTTTACATAAAGATGAATCGTTCTATCACTTCTGTTCTATCAGTCGTGCGTTTGAATTCAAATGTTAACTTTCTGGCATTTACATTTCATTAATAATGAAGGGAGACACAGGGTGGATAGAGTCTCCTTTTAGAGGCGATATAAATCTTCTACTGCAGGAAACATTGAGATGCAAGCCGCAACTTAACAGCCTCTGGATCAACGATCAATACTGGCCATGTGACATCGGAGTGAGCCAGAGTGACATCGCTGCTGTCAAGAAACTAAGCATCCTCGCTTTAAAGCATCTAATTAAGACAAAGTCACTGACGTCACATTTCATTATCAAACTAACCTCAGTGATCTGACAACACTGAGCACATTTTAACTCTCACTTATTATACAGCTCTTCCCTCATATGTGACTACCAAATCTGCTCAAAATAATGTTATCGATTAATAAAGTTGTTATGAAAACAATACTCAGGGGTTTGCCCTAAATAGATAGAGCTCTCCAGCTTTTGGTTTGACAAAGATAAGAAAAAAATCATCAGCTAACAATCTCCAGGTGTGCCAGCGCATTACATCTATCAGGCAGGAAATGCCACAAATGTGGGTTGTACAGTAGAAACATCACAATACAATCAATGAAGTCACTGATAAGAATGAGTTATAAAATAGATTGTGTTTAAACGACGGGGATTGTAATAATCAATGATCATTGCAGCAACATCAAAATATCAGTGACCAGCAAAAATGATGAAATAATATGATACATGACCTAATAAAATGATGAAATAATATGATACATGACCTAATAAAATGATGAAATAATTCAATATGATTACTGTTGCAAAGCATTGGTAATAGTGATTATACTATGATTATAAAGTGCTGCAAGACGATTATAATGATTCAAATTATACATTTTTGGATGCATTCGAGACATGGGCTTCATATAATGTGTTATATTATGAATCTGAGTGCAGGTAGGGTGCATGCTGGGTATTTTTAGGAAGGCAGAAGGTGAGAGTGGACTGCCAATGAGTCTACAGTCCCTTTTCTTCCTTTTTCACTCCATTTCTTCCTTTCACACAAGCAGAATTTATGAGGCTATTACAAGTGTGCATGCAGTGTCAACAGTGCCCGGCTAATACCTTCATCCCGCAGCGTGAGGAGGCTGTCAGACAACACACGCATCGCCATGGAGACAAACTGCCCTCCCAGCGCTCATCCAGTTTAAACACTTAATTCCTTTAACATGCCTCAGCATCTCCAACACTTTAGCAGGCTTCTTTAAGGTAGCCAGCAACTTAAATAATGAATTCAGCCTTAGCAAACACTTATAAAGAACAGATTTGTCAGTATAGGAGGAAACTGAAACCTGGTCAGATGCCCAGAGGATTCAAATCAAAACAGTGCCTTTTGCAAAACACCGAGATATATGTAGGTGCATGCTAACGAACGCTTAGTACTAACCAACATGTGTCTTTAGCATTTTATGGATATATTGGTGATCCTGTATTTTGTTTTTTGTATTTATTTTTTATAATCAAATAGTTGTATTTTGGTCACATTCTTTAGCATTCAAATAATAAGTTTATACTTTTTTTTTAAAAATAATTTCTTCTCTAAACTGATCTACCCATGAGAAGATACAAAATAAAAATGTGTTAGTTTGTCACCCTATACTTTATTTTCCTACCGTGTCAGTGGCTCTCAGCCCCACACCTGTACCTCTGAATTTACAGGTTACAAATATAAAGTTTAGTTATTTTTAAAAAAGCTAATGTTTTCCCAACCAACTGGGCACTGTAGTTTGTGGTTAACAATTCTCAAAAAGGTATAAATAGTGTAATTGTTGGGGACTGTTTTCTACGGTGGCCCTGAAGTGCAAGACACTACAGCATTTCAGAAAACGCCACCGCATTTCACAAAACACCACAGCATTTCAGAAAACACAACAGCATTTCAGAAAACACCACAGCATTTCACAAAACACCACAGCATTTCACAAAACACAACAGCATTTCAGAAAACACCACAGCATTTCACAAAACACCACAGCATTTCACAAAACGCCACAGCATTTCAGAAAACACAACAGCATTTCAGAAAACACCACAGCATTTCACAAAACACCACAGCATTTCACAAAACACTACAGCATTTCACAAAACGCCACAGCATTTCAGAAAACACAACAGCATTTCAGAAAACACCACAGCATTTCACAAAACACCACAGCATTTCACATTGGACGGAAAGGGTATTCCTTTAGTGATGTTTGTGATTGGACAGAGCCAGCCAGAGAAGCACTGCTGTGATTGGTTGTTTTTGCTGCCAGTCAAGAAATGACGCTTCGTGATTGGTCAACACCCGACAGCGAAATATGTCCCAACACATCAGCCGTTAGCACACACTCAGAGCTCACAGCTCCTCATATCTGTTCTGAAACTGGACAAAAGTTAAACATGTACAAACCACAGACTGTCTGTGTCATGGCGAATACAGTCGCTGCTTTATTTATGTCTGTATGACGTTGTTGTGAGTGTGGACGGAGCAGCTACAGGTTAGTTTAGCCTGATGGATCAGATTCCATTCAGAAAACACGCATTTTAAAAGCTTTTCACTTGCCGTCTTGTCTGCAGACTTGTCAAAGCGTTAATTCATGGTTTTTACTAACCGGTATCAGTATGTTGTTACTTCGGCATCACTTTGAAACGTGTATTACAATTAAATCACGGTCAAATATGTTCATTTTGTTGTAGTTGGTATCTCCCATATAATTTACATGGAGATACGCCCCGCCCCCTCTCAGCGCCTCTTGTTTGAATGACAGGAGCAAACACAGCTGACAGCCGCGGTGAAACTCGAGCGATTAGAGTGATGCGAATATTGGGTGGTCTACCATAGTATTTACATGGAGATAAGCCCCTTAAAATCCATGAATTAATAAAGCATTAATTCTGTGTTTACTCCTGGAGAGGGGGCGGGCCGTATCTCCATGTAAATCCTATCGGAATCGGATCGATCAGGCTAAACTAACCTGTAGCTGCTCCGTCCACACTCACAACAACGTCATACAGACATAAATAAAGCAGCGACTGTATTCACCATGACATAGACAGTCTGTGTTTTGTATATGTTGAACTTTTGTCCAGTTTCTGAACAGATATGAGGAGCTGTGAGCCAGCTAACGGCTGATGTGTTGGGCCAATCACGAAGCGTCATTTCTTGACTGGCAGCAAAACAACCAATCACAGCAGTGCTTCTATGGCTGGCTCTGTCCAATCACAAACAAGAAGTGTTCTCCCTAAGGAATACCCTTTCCGTCCAATGTGAAATGCTGTGGTGTTTTCTGAAATGCTGTTGTGTTTTGTGAAATGCTGTGGTGTTTTCTGAAATGCTGTTGTGTTTTGTGAAATGCTGTGGTGTTTTCTGAAATGCTGGTGTGTTTTGTGAAATGCTGTTGTGTTTTGTGAATTGCTGTGGCGTTTTGTGAAATGCTGTGGTGTCTTGCACTTCAGGGCCACCGTAGTTTTCAGATACAGATTTATAATATTTGATGATCTAGTGAGTATTTACAGCAAAAGGGATTGAAGGGAATTGCCCATTTTCATTGTAATGAGGAAACACAAAACTAACTTAAAGTAAGTGTGTCTACCCAAGTACTGTACTTAAGTACAATATTAAGAAAAGCTGGCCGATATATTGAGTATATTATTAGATATTAGATGTAGTAAATACGTATCATGAACATCAATTTTCAATTTGCCACTTATTCTTTTCAAGCTGCTGGCATGAGACTCGTTTTGTCAAATGTAACTATATATTTTGAAAGTGGTCACTTCTTGTTGGAAGACAAAATTGTTTTTGTAAAAGGTGTGTTTTATTTCTCAAAATGGTATATCAGAATCAGGGTTCATGACCAAAGCTGAAACGTTTCAAATGATGTGCAGCCCCAATGATAAAATGTGTGGTCAACAGAGAGCAAAGTGGTGTTTACAACATAAATTCAGCCGCCCCTTGGTGTGAGTTGAACAGCCAAATGCTATCATTATAGACTCCACGGGGCCTTTGTCCCTCTCTCTGTGATCCATCTGCTGCTGGGGGGGCGCTGCAGCAGGCCTGCCATCACGCTCACTGGCACTAGGCTGTTCTACATGTGGCTGCTTGACACAACACAGCAGGAGGGGCATTATGTCCCGGTGGCAAGAGCAGTTCAATAGCTGCGGCAGCATTAGCTCTCATTACACACACACCAGCTCATTACAGCTCACCGTGGGGTGATGCTGTCAGGGGGACGTGAGCCTCCATCAGAAGAGCCTCACAGTGTGCAGAGACATGCCAGTGGAACACGTTATTCACTGATGGACCATTAAAGAAGCCCACTGCAGCTAAACAGGGCTCTCGTTGAGCAGTGTGGGATGTTGAGGCAATAATGTGTTTTAATTGTCTGCCCTATGGACCCTGCTCTGATGTGAAAGCATGCGATCAAATTACTTATTTTTTTGCCTTTTACTATTATATGCAGTTTTGGTCCTTTGAATATAAATAATGTACTTCCAAGGACATGTTTTTGATTGGGGTATAAGGGGTTTATTTGGGTTTATTTGCATTAAATATTCAATATGTTATTTTCTGTAAGTAGCGGTCGTTATTAAAACCATACAAAACGAGTTTGATGCCATTGTGAAGAATCGTGAGTATCTGAGTTTGTCTTTGTGCTCAGTTTCTACCGGGTAGGACTACTAAAAATGATCAAGATTGAAAATGTGTGTCCTCGAAATGTGGCTTTAATCAGATGAAAAGTCCATTTAGGAGGATTTCTGAAAACAACATGTGCAACGGTAAACACTGTTGATAATACATAAGAACACTGTAAGAGTTCACACCTCAACAAATTAAACAACTAGGTCTAGTTGTTTAATTCACTTTAATGCAGAAATGTTACATATTTCACCTTTAAGTTGTGGTAGAAGTGATAACTGAAATAATTGTGGCAGGAACTGAAAACAATATATGAAAACATGAAACAAACAGTTTCAGAAATGAGCTGTACACATCAATTTCCCACTGCATTTCATTTAGTTTATATTAGGTGGCTTTTCTATGAGGACGAGTTAAACTCCTGCAGTGCTCCACAGCTGAGATAAGCACACAGAAGAACACCTTGCATCCCAAAGCAAGAATCACATCATGTTGAGAGGAAATGAAACAGACCTGCTGTCCATCTCCGGTGGTACAGAGCAGAAGGTGAAATTAATTTAGATGGATAAACATGCTGACATATCAGAAATTAAATGTAATAAGCCCTAATGAATGTCTGATTTTCCACCTGTCTCTCTTTAAGTTTTGCCGGACGACACAAAAAGCCCCCTATTGTTTTATGACTTCACTGAAAAACTAATCTCAAAGTAACTTTACTGCCAGTACAGCAATGTCACCTTGTGCTAGTTAGTGTGTCTTTGTTTGACCTGAATTTTGAATGCTTTGTGATCATTTAAAGTTTCATCACATTTTTGGAATATCCGGAAAAAAAAAGAAACCGAACAAAAGCACAAAAGAAAATGATATTTCGTACAACGAAGGCAAGTTTTTAACAATAATTGGTTGGGAAGAATTTAGCAACATGGCAGCCATTACACTGTACTGTACACACATAAAGTATATTTCCATTAAAGCTGTCCCAATGTTTTTTAGCCGTATCATATTCTAGTTATATTTTCCAAGCATTATTTCTCATGCAACAATGTCCATCATTTGTTCCCTCTCCATTTGTATTTAATGGGAATGAGTCTCTTTCAAATGTCTCAGAATTAACCCAGGGCACAGGTTATTAAAAGTGTTAATACACTAAATGCAAATGTACTGCTTCACTACAGTATTGTCTCCGAGGAAACATAGCGTTGTTGATCTGGACAATTCACATTGTAACTCTTCACCCATTCATTACAGAACCTTTATCCACAAGGGAGACACTATTGGACTTATGTGTGCATGCATACGCCCCACTCTGCTTTACATTTCCAACATAAACTAACTTTAATTAGGCACATTTTATAGTCTTGTAGAGGGATGATAACATCTATGGAATCATGTAATGAATACATTGCCTATACTGTAGCTTCTCTGATTTATCCCCATTGTCTGATGTCCCATGTTTCCTCATCAATTGTACAACCCAAGTCTTATTCAATGCTATCCAAAGATGTTTACATTTGTAATGTACTCAAGGACATATATCATACCACTGTGATACTTTATTGACAATACTGATAGTTGTAGGTACAAGCCTATTTATTTTTCTCTTGATTATTGTAACCTTTCATTTAAGTATCCACTTTGAAAATATTTCCAAAGATGGCCGTGTCCCTCCAGATTGGAATTCCCTCTTAATCTGTTTAACGAAATAAAAGAAGCCTTCTTCATTCAGTTTAGTCAAATGAAACCTTTTTTTAAACCACTGAGCCCGATAAACTGTATATCTATTTTTATGTTGGTGTTGTAACATATTGATGCATACTTTTTGTTGTGGAAATATTTTCCAAGGCCCATAACTTTGACCCAGTTTATCAGTTCAAACTGTCCTGACTGAGCACACGCACCTCGTAACCTTGGCTGCTGTGCTCTCAGTGTTCTGTCTCCCTGTTCCTGCCTGTTGGCGTCAGCTGATAGAGGTGTTATGCAGCAGTTTGATGATGCTCTCAGAACTAGTTAAATACATGGGTCTGAGGTAGAGTTCTTTAGAATTGACGTGGCAACTCTACCGTGAAGTCAGAACCTCTGGCTCTTGGACTTGTGATGTGAATTCTCCGGCCGTAACTCCAAATAAACCATCAGTGTTTGACATCAAAGCTACTGCTCCTACCGTGTCTCCTTCCTGAGTCGGTGACTCCCACTGCATAGCTACACAGAAGTTTCCTCTACACTTTTGATTATAATGATGTTCTGATGTACTTGAACATGTGCTCGGGTGGGATTCATTCGTCATGTTTTTCAAAACGTTTCTATTATTTATCTTTCCAATTATCCTGTTTAAAATGTCCAAAAGTTATTTCCTGAGTGTCTGTCCTGAACATATTCTTTGTACATTTGCACCAGTGTTGCAGCTATGTTTTGTTTTTGGAGTATTCAAGTTATGGGTTGTGCATGTAAACATTACATCCTGGTTTTAGAATGGCCAGAAAATGCTTTTGAAAAAACGTTGCAGTCTCCCTTTAAAGACTGCATTATTTTTATACACCTCTCATTATCCTGCAGTAGTTTTCTACATTTCTTTGTTGACTCAATATGCCTGATTTTACTGAAAAAGCTTTAATGGCCTATTATACTTAATGGAGCCAGTGGTATTTCCTTTACTCCCTTCACTTGTTTTTATGTTAATGTCTGCACTTTATTTTGAGAATCCTAAACTGATCCTATAAACTCAAAATCCTGGCTTTTTGGACTATTTGTGTCTCTTTTGTTGCATTGTAAAATTAGGTAACCCTTTCAGTTTCAACGATTCCTCCAGCTCAGTGACATAGTTTCAGAATCTGCCCTGAGACTGGGACAATTTATGATATTGAATCCCTTTTTCTTCATGTTGAGTCCAGTCCCAATCGAGAATCTGCATCATAAAAACTGCCTCAATTGAAAAACCCTTTCAGACGAGTGTCTTATCTGAGCTCGTATAAAAAGTTCAGCTCTCAGCCAAAAGTCATAAGTCATAGGAATTTCAAGAGAATGTTTGAGGAAAGGAAAATTAATTTACTTAAGCAAATGAGTTCGAGTGATTGAAGAGTTTGGAGGGAAAGATTTGTGTTTAGGCTCATTGTGTTGAGCACCATGAGTTTCTTTAATGGTTTCTACATTGCACACATTTAGAGAGCATTCCCTAGAAAATCAACAAATCAATGTGCTGTACATTTGTTAAATGGCATTTTGGTGTTATTTTAATAATTTGTTGGTTATGTTGTTTTCATATCTGGGTGCCAGTCCCATTAAAAGCTTTTCATTTTGCTAGTACACGGCAACTTTAAAATAAAAGTATCTCTTGGACCAAGCATCTTACTACTGCTGCTGCTGCTTCTGCTCCTGTGCATTTTCCTTTTGAAATTATTTTTAGATGGAGTCATTACAGATTAATACAATACAAAATGAGGGCAGACCCAATTTATAACACAAAACCACTGCACTACTTTAGTTAAATGCTCTCTCAGATCAGTGAAGGATGTATAAGGATTTGATCTTACCATGTATGAGGTTTCATTCTGCTTGTAAACATCAGAGCTTATTGACCAGACCCTTTGTCGCCTTACATCCCAATAAAGCTGTATTATCAAGAGTCCAGACCTGCTCCTCCAGACCTGCAGTGCATTAAAGACATCATTGATTCCCTGCTCAGGACGTACTGCAGAGCAGAATAACTGAGAAACAAGTGTCAGACCTCATAACCTCCCTCATAAAGGCTCCATTAGCTCCTGCACTACTGAAAGAAACATCACTAAACTGACACCTCCACTGTGTGTGTGACCGGACGTCTGATCAGTGTGTATGTGAATGCTGGTTCAACAAATAAAACATAAGAAAATAAAATGCTTCTAAAGAAAAATCCCATTATAATATAATGTAGAAAAGTCACATTAGATTGGAAGCGATTTCCATGTACTGAAGGTCGTTTAATTTCCATCATGAAAACAGCAGGTTTTAATTTTCCTCAGCCACAGCAGGATTTTACTGCCAAGAGAGAGGAGGAGTATCTGTCAGAGACACTCCCTCCTGTCCCTAATAAGTGATTTGATTCATCAAAGTGGTGAGTCAGCAGGTCAAATTAAGCGGAGAAGATGCACATTGTTATCAAGCCTGTGTTAGTTTTGAGTGCAGAGGTGATTCCACACAGAAGAGGTCTCTTGCTCTTCTCAGTCTGGGGTGGACGTTCAGAAAAATAGCTGAATACTGTATAAAAGAAGCTGCTACAGCCACAACACATAGGCCTACTGTTTAAGGCAGTTTCGCTGTCTTAATGCACTGAGGTTACATTGAGTTACACATGAGGTTACAACTGAAACACTGAGTAGTTATTAGATCATGTTCTTCTGTTATTGATTCCCTCTGCATTGCAGTGCTCTTTTAAAAGATAGTCACCACCAACATGGCAATACATCACTGCAGGAGACCTTGCAGATGCCACTTTCATTCTGCATTTACATTCTCTTCTCCAGATTAAGACAGTGTGTTCAATTGATATTATTATTGAGGTCTATTTTAGTGATCTAATTATTTGTGTCTGTCTGTGCTGTTTATTCTGTGGTACTGTGGCCTGCATGGCTGTATTCATTTGCTATACAAATAAAGCCGAGTAGAGACGTTTGAAACTCACCAGCCCAACAGGTACTGGGACCTGGTGGTCCAGCATCAGGGAGCAGTGAAGAGGTTCAGCTCTGGTGACTGATGGCTTCAGCAGGACGCTACAATCCTCTAACGCATTTCACGTAAAGAAAACATCTCTAAAATCTAAACCCACTCACAACCGGTTGCCTTTACCCAGCTGCCATGACTTCATACAGTTTTGAGAAATAAGACACAATGCAAGTATTCTTTACCCGTTTAAAAAAATAAGTATTTTATCCAAACACTAAATATAATCATTTAATACAAAAATAAAATTGTAAATTGCCTTAAAAATAATCCAAACACATTTATCCATAAATGATTTCAGTCCGTTCTAAACTCAAAACGTTTTTTCCAGTTGTGAAAATGTGCTGCTTTTGTTCCTCATGCTAATACACTGAATGTTATAAGGTTTTAGATAGACATAACAACTGTTTATTTAATGGGAGAAATTATCAGCAGATTGATGTTCATTAAAATAACAGCAGCTGTAGATGAATGTCCTTTCACAGTTCAGATATATCACAGCTGTACAGTTCGGCCACTTGCAGATATTTTCTCCACATGAAAGTGTACAGTACCATCTGGTGGATATTTTCATACTGCACAATCCTCTCTAGACTTTCAAATATCTTAAATATTTAAACCAGGAGTAACCTTTTCATGTTATGCTTTCTCACCATTACAATAGATCCTCAGAAGGCGAAGCTTTATAAGATTTTAAACTGTATAAACTGAATTAAATTAATTGTCAGAAAAAAACCAGTTACAGTATTCCTTGTGTTTATTACATGCTGAAACTGCAAAGATCTGAGGCAATGTGTTTATTGTTTCTAAAATGTTGTTAAAAAAAATTAGACAGCAGTATTTACACTCTAAATCCAAACTACACAGCAAGTAGAATCATTTAGATATCAGGTAATGCTCCTGTAGAAGGACAGCATTTCATCCATACTCTGCTCAGGCTGCTCAGGCTGAGACTGGCTCTGCTGCTGAGGAGGAACCTGAGGAGGAACCTGAGGAGGAACCTGAGGAGGAACCTGAGGAGGAACCTGAGGAGGAACCTGGGGAGGAACCTGAGGAGGAACCTGAGGAGGAACCTGGGAAGGAACCTGGGAAGGAACCTGGGAAGGAAACTGAGGAGCATATTGGGGAGCATAATGTGTTGGATATTGTGGAGGATATTGTGGAGGATATTGTGGAGGATATTGTGGAGGATATTGTGGAGGATATTGGGACGGATATTGGTTGTAATACTGGTTTGGGTACTGGGGGGGATACATGTGAGGCGGTCCAGCAAACTGAGGAGGAGGTGGACGAGGAAACTGAGGATAATGAGGGGGAAACTGGGGATTAAAGGGAGGAGCAGACACCGGAGCGGGCTCTGCTGGAGGACCTGAAGGTGAAGCCTGTGATGGAGTCTGTGGCTGTGGAGGAGGTGGGGGAGGTGGTTGAGGGGCAGGAGGTGAGGGGGCAGTTTTTGGCGGAGGAAGTGGCTTCTCTTTGCTCTCAAAGACCTCTTCTGGGCCTTTGCTCCACTTGAAGGACATCTTGGATTTACTCTCCTGAGTTTTAACCTTCACCGATCGCTCTCTCTTCCACTCAGAAAAGTACGCAGTGGGAGGGGCGAATTCTGACTCTCGCTCATCGCGACGCCGAGATGTCCACTCGTTAAACATGGACTCTGGAGGAAACAAGAAAAAGGAGGAGTTAAAGAAGTTACTTACTTCACAAAGTAATGAAACTTTACTGAAATCCCTTAATGCCGACGATAGCATACGTTGTTTATAAAAGTTTGAATTTGTGTTCCACCCATGGCACATGTCAGTATAGATATATACCCACAGCTGCATAACATAGGACTACAAAAAGAGTGAGATCAGTATCTCCAACTATATGACCTTTAACTTAATATTCCACTTGCAGATGTATGCATGTGCAGGGAAGCACCTAAATTTACCGAAAGAATGATGCAGGACACCAAAACAGTACTGGAAAGGGATCTTAACAAGATGGGAAAACGAATGATCTTGTTTGTAACATGAAGTAGGTTTCTTCTAATATAATGCAATGCATATTATTCTTTAAATAATTGTCATTGTTAAATACAAATGTTGTCAGCTTTCCAAAGTCATTGCTAAAAAGGTAAGAGGTTTCCAAACTCTCTGAAGAACTATCTGTTCAGAACACTTAAGTGCAATGTGAAATAATAAGTGTCCTTCTGAACTTAGAAATCTGGGATGTCAAACCCTTTCCCTTTCTTCTTAACTGTGCTCATTGGACTTTGGGTTTAGCAGTCGGTTTAGCCTTTGAAGCCGCTGAATGAAATGTAACCATCATTTATTTTTTGTTCTTGCATCAGTGATTTGCCATTGTTTAAAAAAGGAAGTACAAGTCCTACTTTTGCTTGGCACTCACATGTTTTCCCGACAAACCTTAATCGTGGTCCTAAATATTTTCTCACTAGAGACCTTTTAGACAAAATTAGACATACCTTTGCCTCTGTCCCATTCCCTGACATGAGGAACTCCTGGTTTGGAGTCCTTCCTTTCCTGGATCTCAACTTCCACCTTCCTCGCTCTGCTGACCTCTGGTACCTCCTCTGGTGGAGCCGGGGGACCTATCAAGTCGCCTTCGTCGTCCCCTCCTAGGACAAACAATTCACAACAATCCCTCATTAGCGTTCATGTGATCTTTGAACTGCAGCATGCATGTAGACTTTATACACAAACGGCTGCATTTGATGTGAGGGAGTTGAGGATACACACCTTCATTGTCCTCGTCCTCCGTGCCATCCAGCTTGGCCTTCTTCGTCTTCCTAGTCCTCACTTTAGCCAATCGAGCCTTCAGGATGGCCTGCCTCTTGTCCTTCAGCTGTTCCCTCTTAGTGCGCTGCTCGGTTGTCTGAAGGACAAGAACAAAGACTGAGCAAACACTCAAGACAGCATTATTCATTTTTTTAAATAAATATAGATTTGATTAACTAGATACAACAATATAACATAGACTTAAAGTGTATAGTCGGCTGAGCAAAAGTGGGTAAACTACAAATACATAATAAAGTCCATCAAAGTGTGGATTTGTGTGCATCTACATACATGCAAGAGTATGCTTTTAGTGTGGGGGACTATGTTATCCATAGAACTTTTAAAATGCCCTCTCCTAATATATATTTATATTTTAACAGGCTAGATATGTGTTCTCACCTGGTCTCTGAGCATGTCCAGAGTTTCTCTCTGCTTCCTGCGCTGCTCGGCATCATGAGCGAACGCAAAGTAACCCACACCGAGATCCCGAGCCTCTGTGAGACAGAACAGACAGAAATATGTGTGTTGAACAGCACAAGATTTACAGAACACATACCTGTATTTCAAATGTGTGCTGGAAACATTTAAGAGATGCGTTCAAAGTAACCTTGTCCTCTGATATCCTCGTAGTGGATGGGTCCGACAGGCTTCTTCATGGCCTCCTCTTCCTCCATCTCCCACTCCTGCCTCTGCAGCTCTCGGCGCATGTCCTCCGAGAGTAAGGTCTTATCAGCAGAGGCTTTTCTACATGGAAGAGTGGTATCAATAAAGTTCCCGTCATCAAGGAACCAACTCCTGCACATTTTAAAGGTTTTATCTGTAGGATATTTACGCTTTTCCGTAAAGGTTTTGGTCCAATTTCTCAAACCCAGGCAGGTCTTTCTTCATGCATCTCCGAGATCGGCCCAAAGCATCCTCATAATCCACCCTACAGATTAACAAAGCAGCAGAACAGATTACTAACAGGATATTAAAAAAAAATGTATATATACATTTAAATAATAAGTGAAGCATCCTATTGCTATTATAGGTATCACTTTAATGGTACTGGAATTGGTATGAATATCATACTTCTTTCTGACAGCCCTATAGTATTTAACATATGTGCTTTGAAACAAAAATACTAACTGCACTTTACATTTCCTAAATCAAACCCTTACAAATATATGAAAGAGACATTACCATTCCTCATTTGGGTTTTCAGGAGGAGGGACAGGAGACCTATTTCCTCTTTCCTCATCCTCTCTTTCGCTTTTCTGTGCTAGCGTTTCTCTCTTTTTGTCAATAATCTTCTGGGTGAAATCCACCAGGAACAGTCCTTCTGTCTCTTCATCTGGGGAATACAAGACAAGTTTATTATAAAGTACATTTTGATATGGAACTAAATTATTAGAAGATATCATTTTTACTCAACCAACCTGGAAAGTCTCCTTTTGTCATTTGCTCGTAGAGTTTGGCCTTCTCCTCTAGCTTGCGTCTGTTATTAGAAGATAGAGGTTTTTGTCATCATTTTATCATGACAGTGAATCTACAATATTATATGTTGAACTCACTTTGAGGTATCCAGACTGCTCTGCTCCTCAGACAGCTGCTCCGCATCTTTCTCAGCTCTTGCTGAGACTCCAGTGTTTTGTTTGATCCAGACATTAGGTTTCTACTCAAGAGCATGAAGACGAAACATCGTTAGTGATCTCACTAACATTTAATGATTATCTTCTTCATCGGTAATGGATCAAATGTCATAAAATAGTGCAAATGTCCATCCTAGTTTTCTCAATATCTCGGGTTTTTTCAGTACATAACCGGGAGATATTCAGTTAATATGATATACAAGAAGAAGGAGAATATATCTGAGAAGCAGAACATGTTATAAGCTTTTCTGACATTTATGCAAGAAAACGTACTTTTACAAATTAAAAATAATGAGTCAACCAATCGTTGTAGCTCTAGATCTCTTTCATTAAACAAACAGGTAAAAATAGGCCCCAAAACAAATACCACATAATGTACCTTGACTTTGGCTCTTGATGTGAACCCAGCTCCTGTGTTTTCATGCCCAAGTTTGTCCTGTTTGAATTGTTCCTGCTTCCTGTACAGTTCAGCTTTAAGGTCCACCAGCTGTAAGAACACACGTGATGTCAGAAATAACGTTATACTTAAATCAATAGTTATTGTTTTGCTACTAACACAGCTGTAACTCTGTTTATGTGTTAGCAACATAGCCTGAGAGTTAGCTACCGTTAGCTGTTATATTTAACTAAACGCCACACAGCAGCGATAGTAGTTTGTAAAGCTGCTTCTGAATGCCACTCACAGATGAAGCCGTCACGTTGAAGGGTTTCTTCTTTTTATCCATGTTTATCACTTCTTTAATACTCCATGATGTGCGAGCTGCTGCTGCTGCTGAGCTGCTGACATGGATGAATAATAAGAAGGCGTGCTGACTTCTTCTTCTTCTTCTTCTCTCGTTTTTGGCGGATTGCAAACCACTTAAAATGTGCATACCGCCACCTACTGTACATGAGTATGAATCATCATATCATTCCAACTCTTTAACCTATGATATAATCAAAATAAATCAAAATAAATCAATAAATCAACAAAACCATGAAATAAATAAAACAAAAATACAAATATATGTTCTTTCCTGACCTAACCTAAAATTCTTTTTCCTACCCCATCCACTCAAGAATGTAAACAGTGCCTTTCTGGTAGCTCTTACTCCCTCTCCTTTTGTTCCCAAAACACCAACCACACTCCATTCCCTCTCTGCCTCTAAAACTTTAGCCTTTAATTTTTCTCTTTCCGCTTTATAGATGTCACAATGTAACAAGATATGTTCTACATCTTCTTTTACTCCGCAGTTCCCACACTTGTCCCTGTCACTTTTCCCCATGATAGCGTACCATTCAAAGTCGTGTGATTTATTCTGAGTCTAGCTATCGTGATTTCCTTCCTTCTGTTTCTTTCTTTATAAATAAATTGTAATTGTCTTTTGTACTTTGTGATGGTCTTTGCCTTTCTGGTCTTTCTCCCACCTTTTCTGCCAGATCTCCATCCATTTTTTCTTAATTACTGCTTTTCCTTCTCCTTTACCAAGTTGAACTGGTAATGTTATTTCCTTTTGTAGTGCACTTTTTGCTAATTTATCAGCACACTTGTTCCCTTTCACCCCCTCATGTGCAGGCACCCAGCAGAACTGCAGATCTATACCGCCTCTGTGCAGTCTTAACGATTCAGTTATATGAGAATGTCTTCTCTGGCAGTTGTTGTTGATTGTGTGCTTTGTAATATGGACAATGAATCTGTGCATATTACCACCCTATCTGGTCTGACCTCTTCAACCCACTGCAATCTTATTATTACAGCAAGCATTTCTGCTGTATACACTGATAATTGATCAGACGCTCTTTTTTCAACTCCAACACACTCTTCCTTGTTCTTAGAACCATCTGTGTAAATGTGTAGGTAATTGTAGTACTTTTCGTTCAGATACATACTTGTTTTAATTCCCACTTCATTTATTTGCCACTCATTTTTCCTTTCTACAATACTCATATCTATTTTAGCTTCTGGGAAAAGCCATAGAGGAACACTGCTAAATGGGGTTGCTTTGGCAAACCCCATTATTCTCCACTCCATATGCCCTCGTTCTTTCCTTACTTGTCCAGCCAAACCCACGTCCCTGAAATTTTGCATATTCCCAGCAATCCTGTAATATTCTGTTTGAAATATTTTCTTCTCCATTTCCTTAGTCTGACCCATGAAAGAGCAAGGTTCTCTCTTCTGATCTCCAGAGGTGTTTCTCCTGCTTCTATCAGAACTGCATTGATAGGGGATGACTTTATAGCTCCAATACACAGCCGCAATGCTTTATATTGTATTCTATAAATTTTTAAAAGTGATGTTTTTGCTACTGCTCCATATACAACCATAGTCTATTGTGGACCTCATAATTGATCTGTAAATGTCTATTAATGCTTGTTTGTCTGCGCCCCAGTTGCATCCAGCTACAGCTCGCAATACATTTAATACTTTTTTGTATTTTGTTTCACTTGATTAATATGCATTTCCCATGTATATTTGCTATCAAACCACAGTCCTAGGTATTTTAACTCATTCACCTTTGTCATTGGACGATCATATATTGTTAGCTGTTGGCCATCAATCTTGCGTTTGTTTGTAAATACCATGTAGCATGACTTGCTTTCTGACATTTTGAATCCCCAGTTATATGACCACCTCTCCACTTTTTAAATCGCTCTAGCTATATTCTCCATTACGTATGGGGCATTTCTTCCCCTCATCCAAATAGCCCCATCATCTGCGTATAGAACCGATTGGATGCATGTGTCTAATGTAAATATATCATTAATCATGATGTTGAATAACATTGGACTGACTGCACTCCCTTGGGGAATACCATTTTCTATTTCAAAATAATTGGAAATATCTGCTCCAACCTTTACTCTAAATGTCATGTCTGTTAAAAATTGTACATTCTCCCTCCAATACCCATTCTACTCAATTTGACCAGTAACCCATCGCTCCACATAGAGTCATACGCCTTTTCAATGCCAAAGTACACTATTGCCATTATCTCTTTCATTTTCAATGTTTTTACCATATCATTGCACTCTTACTAATGCATCTATTGTGGACCGCCCTTTACGAAATCTGCTCTGAAAACTACTCAGCAGCCCTTTCTGTTCCAGTACATGTGAGAGCCTACGGACAATGATCTTTTCCATCCACTAGACAGTCAGTGCAGTGCGTGTTTGCACAAAAATACATTGAATATATGGCTATATGCAAAACATGCAGAAGACAGTCTGTCAGTGTGTGGGTGCATATGTGTGCGCACGTCTGTCGGTCTGTTGGTCTGTCTGTCTGTCTGTCTGTCTCCCGATCTGTCTATCTGGCTGTCTGTCTTGCACTGTCAGCCATGAACCCCTATCTTATAAAGTACGAGTGTCTCTCTGTTTGATGTTACTGACACTGCTGAATTGATGCGGCCGTATTTCCCGTTTGCGTGGTCAAGTCAGCATCGAGCCGGGTTTTTTCTTCAAAACTATATTGAAATAGCTTGGAGGTTGAGGATTGATAAACACTGTTTAGAGTACTTTTACTGTGTACTCTGTCAAACTCCCCTTTTGAGTACAATAATGCATGTTTTCTGCTATCTTTGATGAGAGATAAAATGATGTTCTGCCATAAATTCTTAATGAGAGTGATACTGATATTAAGAGGATATGGTAGACATGATATCAGCACTACTTCCAGTCAGTACTCCAGCAGCAGCTTTTACCCCTTGAGAAATCTTCAGTGAATATCCTGGGTAGCTGGTATCCTTCAGCAAAGTGACACACCCTGTCACTCTTGTTGGCCTCTTATGATGATGCTGTCTTAACCTTTAACAGCCAGCGCCACCATTTGGTAGAGCACATTTTGTGTCTTGATATCTCGTTGAAAAATAAATTAGTGTAACTCCATCTGATTCAGCCAGCTCTATCGTTTGGTTGACATGTTATGCACAATACAACCTGTAGATGTCACTGTGGTTCGAACAGAATGCCCTTCAGCTAGCTTCCACTGAGAAAGATGGCATGCTAAAAATCACTCCTGAAGAAATCACTTTTTGGTCAACTTTTGTAAGGTAACCATATAATCTTTGACATATTTTAGTGTCAGAGCACTTACTGAACAGAATTATATAACTTGATGCACAAAACATCTTTGTAACAAGGGTGTAATTATTTTTTTGGAAAATATGCTCAACCAACCGGTCAAATTGGCCTTCATATTGTAGCAATACAACTTTTTCAGAGTTTCAGAGATGTTTCCCAATAAAATATGGTAAATAAATGGCTAGATTCATGGTAATATTACTAAATCTAGTACTGCCTTATGAGTCTCAGAGTGAAAGAGCGATAATAATTTATATAGCACCTTTCATGCATGAAATGCAGCCCAAAGTTGCACACAGATGAGCAAGTTAGGCCAACACAGACAGGATATAGACATTTGCTGTTAGGCCAGTGTTTAGTTGTTAGGCCAATTCAGCATATACAGTAAGATGAGCAAGTTTTTGTTTTTATAATGAAAAACACTTTCCATTACTTTTTCCCATCTTTTTTTTTTTGTATTATAATTTATTATTTTTTATGAATATATCTGGTTTTGATTTTGAATGCAGTTATTTTACTTGTAACAGAGTATTTATTTTTTTAAGTACAATATCTGAGTACTTCTTCCATCACTGCTTTCTTCAGTCTATGTAAACACTTTGTTCTGCTCTGAAGACTATTCTCTCTCAATCAGCTGAGCTGGTTGAAGTGTTCAGATCCTTTAATTAAGTTAAAGTAATAATACCACAATGAAGAGTTATTCTCTAACAGGTAAAGGTCCTGCATTAACATTTACACATAAGGGGTGATTATATGTTGTATTATTTATATAAATCTTCAAAGCAACTGAAGTTGTCAAATAAATGTACTGGAGTAAAAAGCACAATATTTCCCTCTGAATTGTTGAGAAGTAGAAGTAGCAAGTAAATCAGGAGTATCTGAAAAAGTGACTTAAGTACATTATGCTTCAATACTGTTCTACTTTGGACTCACACTTGCACATAGACATGTATATTTAGAATATTCCCAATAACTTATACGTTTATATGTTGACCGTTTAACCTAATTCTATTTTATACTACTCTTACTTATATTTTGTATTCTTATTAACCTTGTGTGAACTCCTGCCTTGTCCTTTGGTGTGTTTCAATCTTTTTGGTAGGTTTTCATGATCTGGTTCATATCTTTCTAACTTTTTCTTTTAAAAAAACGGAGCATAGCATTCAGCATGGAAAAATCTGATTCTGTAATAGTCAAAGCGCAATATGTTCACAGTTTAACAATATTTAGTTTTGATCAAGTTCCCCTTGGGAGAAAACAGCAACTCATAGGATATGAAATGTTTCTGTAGTGCAGGGAAGTCACAACCTTTTTGTAGCTTTGAATGTTTAAAAGTGTTACGCTTATTAAATAAACATGTATGGGCTCTGATGCTGACAAACTGTGTTACTGTGTTGATATAAAGTCTGCCTGAGTAAATACTTCTGTTAATATTTTCCATGTGTATTGCTCTTGTCCCAGGAATAATAGCTCAATATTGGCATGTTCCTTTAGGCATGCATAATGGACTGAATCAGTCCCATTTATCTGTTTCTCTATGACCGCAAACAGATTAGATGATCAGCAGGCCTGCTATCAGGTCACAACAGAGAAATGCCCATTTTGTTATCCATTTAAACATTTGAACAGTCCAATGCTACCAGGATATGACAGCAGTATCTGATACTGTATGTATTTAATGCCTTCTTAAACCAAAATACAAAGGTATAAAAAGGTATAAAGCCAGAAGCACCGAAACAAAGTCATTTCAAGGGAAAGACAACCAAGGTCGCTGTCAATATCAGATTGATACTTTTAACCATTTCCGCTGATCATCATATTGAGATTTTGATGCCATCATGTTTCTGAAAAGAAACACCTGTTTCATGGTCTTTCTGTTGTGTTCTCTGACTCTGTGGTGCAAGTCGACCAGCGCAGGCTCCAGCTATCTCAGCCCTTCACAAAAACCTCAGGTAAGAAACAAATGATTTTATTTATTCATTTCAATGTGGCTTATCAAGCAAGCTTCCCCATATTGATTCAACTATATCATTTGAATTTAAATCAATACAATATTCAGTTTTTAATTGGGCAGTATAGCTGTGCTTGATTTGAATTTGTATTTACTCATTTTAAACCAATGTTCTCTCTAAATGAATCCATGTTGATGCAACCGAGAAGTATGTGATCTCCTTGAGTGCATCTGAACATACAAAAGCTTAATTGATTATAACCATGACATTTCTCTGGTCTCACCACCACAGAACAAAGGGAGGTCTTCCAGGGTCGGGCGCCAGCTCATGGAGCCGCCGGGTCCTCCGGCTGAGGAGAACCACATCACAGTGAGGGCAAATCACATTCTTTACTACCTCTCCCAAAATCATCCCACTTACTGTATTGTCTTCCTCTGCTCTGAGTAGATAAGCGCTCCCTTTGAGATTGGCTTCACTGTGAGGGAGCAGGACTTTGAGGAGTACGGCACAGCGCTGCAGGAGGTCATTCAGCGTCTGCTGGGAAACACAGACCCTGCAGCAGGTAGGCCTCATTTCTCTGTTGTATACATTAAAAAGGTTGTGTTCCTTTCAGCCAGTATTTATACAAATAATTAAACCCTTTTTTAATATGTGAACATCTTGTTTTCAGAATGACCATCACGACTTTGAAGATCATGCACAGGAATGTAAACGTTGCTGTCCCAAACAGTGGCGTTTTCTCCCGGAGGCCAAGGGAAGCCAGGCTTCCCCTGTTTTTTCGGATTGTAGTTATAATTTAAATAAATAAATAAAAACACTTTGTTTTGTTTCGATAATTCTCCTTTGCTGTGTGTTGCTGCTGGCCCGTCTCTCCCCCATTCTCATTGAGTATTTTACAAAGAGTGAAACAGCGCCCCTCTAGATGTTATGGTGAAACAGTAGATTGCACTCACTGTTGCGAGAGGAGGCCAGCCGAATCTGGCTTCCCTTGGTGAAAACAAATGGAGGGATTGACCAATCAGATGAGGCTCACGTGATGCCCCTGCCAACCTGTGATTGGTCAGGGCCATGCCAAGGGAAGCCAGAGGCGGCTGGCTTCCCTTGCCTCACAATCCAATCAAATCGCATCAATTTAGTGTTGAAGTGACGCGTCCTAAAATCCGGAAGTAAGCTGCTCTCGGTTTCCCTCGACAAAAAAACGATGGGATTTCTCCATAGGATTTAGGAAAATAGCTCGAAATAAGGTCAGTGGAAAACGAACCTGTTAGATAAATGCAAGTTTTGTTCAGTCGGATAATATCCACATGTCTACCCTACTTTTATAATTTTCGAATCATAAATCTAATCGATAGAAGACAGTGCTTGAATTGGAATGAAAAAGGTGCCAGTACTCTAAAATCAGCAACTTTTTCAAGTCAATTTTATATATACAGCCCACAAACAAGAATTTGGCTACTATAATGCTGGTGGGTTTGTCTCTTTACTACTGTATATTTTAGAAAGGTTCACTGTACTTAACATTTGTTATGATAGGCAGCGGATATGGCTAAAGCTCAGTAAGGTCAATATTAACTGAAAATATAGCAATCAAAGTCTAGATCTTCTGCTGAAGACACATGAAGCAGAGACCTTTCAGGTGAGAGCCCCTCTGGTGGTGTTCAACATTAATGACAAGGAAACAAAGCTCTGGTCAGAAGCATTTTTTATAAAAAGCTTTAACAAAATTAAGTATTTCTGTACATTTTGAATGCGATCTAACTTTCCAACTCAGAAAACGAAAAACGAAAAAGTGCCAAAAGTCTTCTCACATGGCTGAGCTGCTTTGCAATATACTTCACCACTGAAGAATACAAATATGTATAAAGTAAACTATGATGCAATCTAACTTTCCAACTCAGAAAAATGATAAAGAGCATGAACAAAGAACATGTAAAAACAAATGCAAAATTTGCACAATCTGAAATGAGAAACTGTAACTGCAAGTAACAAAGTCTGAGCCATGGTAAAGAGTTACATTGAACACCAAGCTGATCAGATAACTCCCTGGTTGGTCTGAAGTCCTTCTATCTCCAGGATCTGTACAAATCGGCACATTATGCCAAAAGTCTTCTCACTGGGTGAGCTGCTTTGCAATATACTTCACATTGTTAGAAAAGGCTCCAGAAGGCCTTGGGGACATCAGTATCAGGGGCTGGAGCTGGACAGGCTCTTTCATCAGCACTTCTCCTTCCCTTTGCCAGCCAGGACCTCACATACTGTTCCGGATTGAACTGTCCTAGTGATGGTCCATTACATTTAATGAAAACCAGGCTGGACAGTCGGCTGACAGAGAGAGCATTCCTTTTTGCAGTAAGGATATCGTTCATGCAGCTGAATGCCCGCTCACACTCACTAGTGGAGACAGCGATGGTTCGGACTGCTTTCAGTAGAGGCTCCATGGCAGCAGGTGTACGGGGTGCCCTGGTTTCCTTGTATTCGCGAAAGCCCTGAACAGTCTCTCTTCTGTCCACTTTCAGCACTTCGCACAAACGTAGCACCTCTACGTCCCCATACTGTACGTCTAACTCCTCTTCAGGGCAACTTCCAGGATGGATAACTTTCATGTCCTGGATTAGCTGATTGTCCCGGGCCTCCCGGCCATGTAATGGGATTTCTCTTGTGCTGACATGAGAGGAGATTGTGGAAGTCATTCTGTGTCTCAGATTCTCTACCATACAGCGGAAAAACTGACCTGCATGAATCTGTACAAGCCTGCCATTCTCACGCAGGGCAACACCCTTGAAGGACTTCTCAGCTAGAGCTGTATGAACTGTAGTCATGTGTGGGCCAGGCATGGTGACCATGGATTCAAAAACTCGTATTTCTCGAGTTAAGAGCCTATCTGCTGTAGGCAGTGTCATCTCTCTTTTTTGGAGTTGCCGAGAGAGGTCGCTGAGCTCTGTGAGCGCATCGTACATCAGTCCCAGATTGCTGACAAACGTTGCAGATGTGAGCACATCATCCAGGCCCTTGTACTTTGCTCTGTCTCTGGAATCCCTGCTCGTGTCGTTTGCAGCATTTGTGAAGTGATCATGAAGCACTCGGTAGTTTTCCCAGACTGCTCTGACGCTCCTTTCACTTGAAGCCACCCAGCGGATGGACAAAACACGCCCTATCACCAAGAGACGCTGTCCGACTGCTTGCGCACACTGCGCTAACTGCCTCTGATTTTTGGGGGAGGCATGGAACAAGGAATAGAGTTTGTCAAAAAAGATCTGGAAATGATTGAGCCCTGAGACCTCCTTGACCACATCCCCAACTGCCAGCTCTAGACGATGATTGGAGCAGTGCCACACAAACAGGCTTGGGAATTTTCTACACAACTGGGTAGCAACGCCTGTTCTCTTTCCTAGCATGACTGAAGCCCCCTCACATGCAAAAGAAACGAAACACTGACCTAAAAAGTCCTCGTTAAAATCTCTTCCAAGACACTCCATTAACGCCTTTGTGATGTCATCAGCCGTTGTTCCATCCAACTCGATCAGCTCCCAAAAAAACGTTTCGGGCTCAGCATCAGCTAATGCTGAGCGTAGACACACAACAAGCACCGTTTTACCACTAATAGTGGTAGATTCATCGACCAAAACACAGAGTTTTCTTTGGTTTTCTGTAATGTCTTTTGCCATTTTTTTCTTCAGCTCATGAGCTATGTGGTCGATGATTTCGCCACAGGTTTTATTGGAGTGCAAAACCCTGCCCACGTTCAGCCCATTCAGTTTCTGTACATTCAAATCAATTGGCATGTCTGTGAATGGCCGGCTATGTTTGCCAATTGTATATGCCGTTCGAAAAACTCTGATAGTGGTGTCTAATTCAGATGTATGCATAGACTGCACTTGATGTTGAATAGTTTCACGTGAAGCAGATGTAAGGATGTCATCAGCTTTTACATGGGCTTGTGATTCTTTATGTTCTTTGATTTTTGTTCTCAGGCTAGCTTGTTGTTTGCCCTTGTCAACACCGAAATGAGACACTGCACACTCACCCCATTCAGTTGACAGTTTCAGTCCTTGTCCAGTGTGTATTCCCAAAGATTTGACATCTCTGCATATCCAACATCCTAGCTTCTTATCTTTAAGAAGGAGCCATGCATTGGTCTTGCAAAAATATTGCACCTTGTCCGTTGTCCAGCAGTCAGGTGCATCGCTTTGCCCGGTGTTGGTGGTGGCAGTTGCGCCAGCCGCAGCTAACGTTAGAGGCTCTGGAGGAGGCGGCGGAGCTAGTGCTAATGCTAATGCACTAGAACTTGGAGCAGGAGGATCAACCAAAGAAAGCTCCCCATCAGACACAATTTCCAACACAGGCACAGCATTCTCTGTATTTGAAGTTTCTTCCGGCGACAACCGCTGTCTTTTTGCACTTTTATTACATTTTAGAAATGCTAATTTGTGACGTGACTTGCTTTCCTTCTCTCGGGGGCGTGCCTGCTCTGTTCTATCACTCTACATAGCCACCCACTGGGTGGGAGTTGCACTGCATAAACACAACACACGTGCATCTAGGTATGTACATTGTAAAGCATTAAAACATGGTTTTACTAACAGTTTTCAGTATGTTGTTACTTCGGCATTATTATTATTATTATTTTGAAACGTGTATTACTATTAAATCACGGTCAAATAGGTTAATTTTGACATAGTCGTTTCCACCACAGTATTTACATGGAGAAGATAAGCCCCGCCCCCTCTCCAGCACGTTCTGTTTGAATGACAGGAGTAAACAGCTGACAGCCGCTGTGAAACTCCAGCGGTTAGAGCGATGAGAATGTCCGTTCGGCACCTCATGACGCATCTACTGAGTAGTAGCGGCTGTATATATATATATGGATGTATAATAAGAACGGCGGGAGAGTGTTGAGTACTGGCACGGTGCATGAGTACCGGAGTACCGCCAGCATGCCGGTACTGAGCAAGAAGTGCCGGTACTCCATGGGTCAGAACCAGAAGTGCCGGTACTGCGTACCGGTGAGTACCGGCCCAATTCCAGCACTGATAGAAGATAGATAGCGTCACTGCATCACTCTCACCGCCGTTAGAAAGTAGCAAGCAACTGAAGCAAGTGCAATTATGGAGGGTGGAGATTTGGAGTATTTCATCAAAAATAATTGTACTAAACTTCCGCTACAGCAGCAACAACAAATACAATCTGATGACAGGCCAATGCCCAAACTGGAGCTGTGTACAGCGAGGGAAAAAGGAGCGAATCGGACGTAAAACGTTAAAGGTCTCCTGATTTAGTTTGTGAATGAATGCTTATTAGAATTTCGGCTGGAGAGTGCGTGTAAGTCCTGCATCTGATACAAATGTGTGTAAAATGATACCGGGTGCTGTAATCACTCATCTGGTACCGCGGTGAATTTAGTTTTAGGTTGGATATTCGACGGACATTCGCGGACCCGCCAGCAGCGTCTGTATCCCGGACCCGCCAGCAGCGTCAGTTTAACGGGGAGATCTTCTCCGCGAAACGAGGCTTTCACTTAGGGACCATCAACAAATGACTTTTACAATTAGACAAGAAAAATGTTCTTTTTAATAAATCGACGGCTTCTCGATCGTGTGAATGTGAAGCAAATTCACTCTAGAGCATACATTTATTGAACACACCTCTTTTTATTGCATTTTAATACTTTAAATACGTTTTATTAATATTTTTGATGGAAACATTTGCTTATTTCTTCAATACCTTCCAGGTCATGGGACCTAATGACTCAAAATCAATGCTGAGTCAAAGGCCCAATCCCAAACCACTCCCTCGACCCTCCCCCTCCGTGACGGAGTGAACTCCGTCTGTAGGCACACTCACAGCTGAATGAAGTTCCCTCCATTAAGGGTTAAGGGTATAAATACAGCGGCAAGCTTTGGGATGGCCTCCCCTATCTCCGCAGGAAACGGAAACGGAAACGGACACGGACGTCATGGTGTCCAACTCACATCTCCATCTGTCGGCTGCATTGACCTGCGTTGCTATCCGTCGCCTGTTAGCGGGTGCAATGGCAAGATCCAACAGAAGGCGCAGAAGGTTGAGGCGCATTTTAGCGATGTGCCAGTGGCAGGTAAACATTTCAATATTGCTAATACAACAATTATCTTCACTTTATTTCTTATATAGTAGCCTATGAACTTTGTATGTGTAATACAAATAGATATTTAGATATATTGTGATATACATTCATTTATTCTTTCCTTATAAGCTATACGTGTATATCTGTATAGTGTCTGTAGAATTCCAACACAGAAAAATGTTGTCAGTAGTTTATAGAATAAAAAAGGAAAGGTTAATTTGACTTGGTCTCAGAATTGTTTACAGAGCTGTATGTGTGTGTGTATTGGAGTATAGTTATTGAACAATACTGTGTCCTGTGTTTGTCTTTTACAGGGGGGAAAAGGTCTTTACATGCAGCTCAATGCCACTGCCCCAATTCTCGCCGTGTATGCCAACCCTGAAGCCTGTCTAAAGAAGGACTTTAGAGTTAAGCGATCTAGTGTGGTGTATTTAGTGCAGATGTTTTCCTCCCCAAAGGACCACGGATGGGGACAAGACATCGAGGTGCTTGTTCTCCTCTACAGCTTGGCCCATGGACTATCACTCTCTGTGGTAGGTTCAGCATTCGGGATTCCCAAATCGACGGTCCACAGGATCATCAAACACGTCACCGGGAAGATAAAGGCCAACCTGAAGACCCTCATTTCCCTGCCAACCCCAGATGAGCTGCCAGAGATTGCAGATGGCTTCTGTCAGCTTGCAAAGAGTCCTGCATTTCACCGTGCTGCTGGTGCGATTGATGGATGCCATATTCGCATCAAACCTCCAGGAAACGAGTACCACAAGGAGTACATCAATTACAAGCTGTTTCCTTCCATCCAGATGCAGGCCATCTGTGACTCAACTGGGAGATTCCTGGATGTCTTCATCGGCTATCCAGGCTCCGTTCATGATGCCAGAGTACTGCGAAACAGCCCCATCTTCTGCCAGGCACTGTTTCCCCCAGCTGGTTGGTTCCTCTTTGGGGACGGTGGTTATCCCTGCCTGGAAAAACCAGTGGGATTACTGTTGGAGATTTGGAGGGATAACTGGTCCGCTTTTCAAATCTCCGCGCGTTCCTATGAAGCTGGTTATAATACAGGAAGGAATCCATAGCTACAAAGTAACCGTTAACAATAATCTACTTTAATGGCAATATGACAATGCAATACAATCATTACAATACAACATGATATATTACAGTTATATTGCAATGCTTAAGGAGTAATGCCGGCTTACTCCTGCCCTAGTCCGCATACTGCAGAGCTACTTTCACCCGAGGGCAGCATGTGAAGAAGAGGCCGAACGCCAGGGATCCACCGGAGATATACCAGAGTAAGAAGGAGGGGTTTGGTGTTAGGTCAGCTGGTCATCTTTTCAGGTCATCTCATTGGGAGACGCAACGCAGCAGGAAACGCAGCAGGAAACCAAACAGGCTCACTTTCCAACAAAAGGTCTCAAGGCCTGCATACCTACACCTCCCCCACAGAGCCATAAAACCCTGTTTACTCCAACCAGCCCAGAATGTTTATAGCCATTTGTAGTCCTTACATTTATGAAAGGATAAAACAGAGAAATCAATACAAAACACAAACACAGGTATTGTTTGAACAGTATTCACTTAACTGCTACTGTTGATAACCACCAGAGAAACCCAAGGGACCTCTCTTAACATCACAACCACTGCAGCTAGATCTAAGTTGAATGCAAATCAGGACATGCTCTCACCTTCCCCCATCTTCCTTTGTCCTCAAAAACACATGTCAACAGGCCCCAAATGCAGCTCACAGTTTTACCCAAATTATTCCCATTTTAAGCTTATCCATAGTTTGCTAACATGAATAAATACAAATATAACTCTACAAATCCCCCTTTTTATCTCCTTCTCCAGAGATAAACTTAGACAAGGCATTTTGAAATATACCCACTGTCATTATTTTCTACTGTGTCCGTAAATCCATCCGAAGCTGGTATTTAGAGTACTTGAAACCTTCATGGCGACAGAACACCACTTTCCATGGCAGTGAAGGAACCATGAGGGGGTAGCTGAGTGCTAGAATCATCAGCCCCCCCCCCCTCCCTCGGAGGAATAGCCCACAAGGACAGCTAATAGGGAGGGGGAGATGCAGCTTTCCCTTCACGGGTAGAACTGAGTAGAACCGAAGTAGACTCCTCTGCTGCGCCGTCCTGGCTTGCCGTGTCTTTGTCCACCCAATCTGCTGACAGCAGCTTCTGGGCTGCCTGCTAGAGAGATGTCTTCCTCCTCCTCGTCCTCCGGCCCGCTGATGGCGGCTTCCGGGTCGATGCTGTAGAGATGTCTCCAGGGTCCTCCTTCTCCGGCCCGCTGATGATGCCTCCCGGGTCGTCTGCTGTAAGGATGTCTCCAGGGTCCTGCTCCTCCAGTCTGCTGCTTCCGAGTAGTCCACGTCTGCCAGGGCCACGTCCGTCCTGATGTCGTCCCCTGGTCCTAGTAGGTGGTTTCCCCGCCGCACACTGGCTCCCGTGGTACGAGCTGTCCCCCTTTTCTCCCAGGCAGACGGCATAAGAGATCCGCTGGGTCACTCGGTCGGGGTCGGAGAGCCTGGGGTTGAGCCACTTTGTCCTCGTGCTTCTCGGGTCCCCCTTTTGGCGCCAGTGACCTGTGTGGAGAAATCTGATACAACTCCCTCAAGCCTACGCTCAGCTGTTTTTGACCCACTTGGAGCCTGTTGGTGGGGTGTCTTGAAACAACAGCCGTCTGTGAACAGGTTTTCCAAATTAATTGTAGACCTCCTATCTGCCAGTGCAGCTTCAGAATCTTAATACTTGGATTGTGCCAACTAAATAAGAACCCCAACATCTTTAGGTAAACTAAATAACATATTTCAATAGCTCTGAATTTCTGACAAGCATCCGTGTTTATTTTTAAATGAAATCCTATTTAAAATCCAAACATAATATGAACTGCTAATGTTTCTGGTAAAGAAACACACTAATGTTATGGATTCAAAAACAACCAAAATCACGATGCTAACAAAGTGAATGATTTCCTGGTGATACTGCTTTTACCTGTCAGTGCTTAGATATTATCACGCTGAAAAAATGAATACAGAATTCCAACAAACTGTCATCAAATGTCTTTCTATTATAAATTTAGATGAAATGTATATCCCCATAATGACCTAAATAATAAAGTCTATGGCTTTTACTCCTTTACCAGGCTAGTTACATGATGTTGTCTAAATAAAATTCTGTCTCATTACATTACTATGTTTTAGCTTAACTTAACTGTAATATGTTCTTTCTACATTTCAAACCTCAGTTACTCTAATGTCTGTTAAAATATTACAAAATTGTTTCACTATCACAGGTCAACTTCTTCGGTTTCACAGTAGCCCCTTGGCCACTGCTTCTTTGTTACCTGTTATAATTCAAATCAATATTTAGAAACATCTCAACATTCATCAAACAGTATCTTATCCCCAGATATGGAGCAGGTTAATTACATTCAATGCTCAGTTTGAACATCTGGGTTGGGGCGGAAGGTTTCTGTCAATCCTTAAAAGAAAAATGTAAATTGTGAATTTTACAGCCATGTTGACATTTATACATTATACTCACTCCCCCCTTTTACACATGAAATCATGTGTAACAAAAGCCTGTAATGGGAGGGGAACAAAAACTGTCAGGTAATTGGTTAGGAACATAACGAACATTATTATCATTATTTCCACAGTGAACACTTCAGTGAAAAGAAGTGTTCCTCTCCGTCCTTCAGGCCTAAAAGAAACAGAATCTTCAGATTGTAGTTTTACATTTGCAAACCGCCAACTCATGTGAGAGGAAAATATCACATGTGCGGTTTCCCCTTTTTGTGGAATTTTTAGGAAACCTCTCGTTTCCCTTGGAGCTCCAAAATAATATGTTAGTCCAAAAACATGCTTGGTTAGTTATTGTTTTAGAATCATGCAGTTACACTGATCACATGCCGGCATTCATTCACACTCACACTGTCTGGTTGTCATGTCAAGTTTGGTCAGGTTCACCCCAGAGTCAGTCATCCACAGTGCCTTGTCAAGTTACACTGTCGGTCAGGGTCAAAGGTCAGTTGGTCTCCGTCTTTTTTGGCCATGTGTCGTGCTCTGCAGAGACTTTGACATTTCAGCATAGGCCAGTATCCTTTGTCTACAAAAATATGTCACGATTTCAACTATAATTTTCAAGATGATTCTCACTTGTCATTGGGACTTCCGCCTCCCACTTTTCCTGAAACTTGGTACAAAACTCACTTCCTTCGAGTACCACTACTAATTAAAATGTCTAATGATCTATTTCAGAAACTTGTGTACAATAACTATTATCTTGAGTCAAAACATTACTAGGATCTGTGTCGCTCTGCATTTCATAGCTCATTATAATTCTGGGCTACTTAAAAAACGATGTTAAACTCTTTAGCAGTGTGTGGAACCTTGGGTGTCCGAACATGCAACAATTACTCCCTCCTTTATCAAGGATTTAAAACCGAAGTCTGGTAATAACTATGCCACAATGGTGAAATCAACACTTTAGATTGGAATTTAATATGTGGCTTGGCACTAGCCATTAATACAAACAAAGATTTGTCCTATAGAGTGGTTCCTAAAACTATCCTTTTAATGGTGATCAATATTGTAACCAATGAGACCGCTACTTTATTCACACGTGAATAAAAATGTCTTAAAGAATGAATTGTTAACATGATGAAAATATTGAAGAATATGGTTCTACTCTGTCAGTGTGTTTTAGGATGATTATCATTTTACTTTAATAGTTTCCTCTTTACTGCTATTTTTAATTTACCAAATGATTAATAAATCTTTCTGTCTTTACGTATTTACGAAGTTAATTCAAGTTATTTAAATGTGCGTTTCGTGAATAAGTGTGTTTATGTGTAACTCACTCATTCCCGTTCTCCTTTCCTCCTCCCCTGGTTTTCTCAAGCCGTGACCCCGGCCTCCTCACTTCTAATCGACCATGCCAACTCCTCTGATTCTGTCTTCTCTTCAGTCCATCAGCTGTTGAATCCATCCGCTGTAACTTTTGTAGGCCGCCATTGGCCCAGTCACATCTGCAGCCCCATCATGCCACTGTTGTTGCACTCCTCCTTTACAGTCTCTCTGCTGTTTTTATGGAGGGCGGATTCTGCTCTCATGTCTATTGTGCCAAATCTCGCGGCGCAGTTTGGAACTTCATGTCCTGTTTGAGGGACCGATGAGAGTATCTCTCTGTATGTCAGCATGCTGGTTTGGTTCTGGATGCCGCAGGTGGAGATAGTTCTGGCTGCAGTCTTGATGTAGTCTTGTTGTTGTTGTTGGTTCAGCTCTGGTTCTCTGTCTGTACGATGGAGAAGGAGGAGTCTCCTGTTGGGTTAGGTCTCGTTGTCTGCTTGGAGGGTCGGGATCAAAGCCTTTCTAACTCAGAGGGGGAGTCCAGGTCCCGGTACACATTACCTATAAGAAGTCTAGCACACTGATGTTAAATAAATCCAACCCTTTCCACTCTGTCTCTTTCTAATCATACTATCTGTCTTAGTTGTTAAATGCCATCTAAACAACATAATTAATGTCTACTTATGATATTACAAAAACTAACTCCAAAAATTGTTTCATCCATTGTTACATATTTACCCAACACAACTCTGAAATACTTACATGTTTCCAGCATCACATATTCCACACACTATGAAAGAACATCTCCATATCTTCTCTCATTTTAAATCCCACTGTTACTTCGAACAATAGTAAACCTGCAGAGCACACCAATCGGATCACAGTAATGAAATTTGAATCAAGTGTAGGCCTATGTCTTCTTTCTGAACATTTATTTATATTGTCTACATTTGCAAACAGTTCGAGTGTAAAATGTGTTTTGCACAATGTATTTACACTCTACAGATTCTTGAGTTTACTCATCTCCTGGTGCTGTCGTTGTAAAAAATGTTCAATCCCTTATTGTTTTGTACCAGTTTACCAAACAATACCGGCCAGCAATGTAATGATTAAACTCTAAGCTCGCATAAGTTTCAAGGGTGTGATACCCCCTTTCATCCACTAGATGGCAGCAGCAGAAGTTTCAAGGGTGTGATACCCCCTTTCAGCCACTAGATGGCAGCAGCAGAAGTTTCCAGACAAAGGGAAACGCTCTACCTTGGTTTAATATATAACAGACCTCTGGCTTTAAGCTTTTAGCATTGGTCTGTTATTTAAACCCCAGGTTTAAACGGCGACTCGATCTGATATATCGAGTTTTCAGGTTTTGCCGTGCAGGATTCAAACCTCGCATTCACACAAACTGCACCATTTCTACGCCACTCAGGAATAAACACCTGCAGATCCGCGCCAAACTGCTCTATTTTACGTCACGCAGGACTTTCGTCTACCTGTCGATCAACGTTTACGTTTTGTATATAACTTTCCTAACATAGTAAAATATGCATTGTATATTCCATTTAAACTATAAAAACACTGTGAAACGCCTACAGACAATCCTAAAGTTTTAGCGTATCCAATTACAGACAGGCGACTTTCATCGTCTGCTTACCTTATTTGCAAAGTTGCAGAGTCCTGCTGATTGTCTGAGATGTTTGAAAGCGTCTGAATTCTTCCTCAGCTTCGTTATAGACGTCGGGTCACCATTTTGTTGGAGATTTGGAGGGATAACTGGTCCGCTTTTCAAATCTCCGCGCGTTCCTATGAAGCTGGTTATAATACAGGAAGGAATCCATAGCTACAAAGTAACCGTTAACAATAATCTACTTTAATGGCAATATGACAATGCAATACAATCATTACAATACAACATAATATATTACAGTTATATTGCAATGCTTAAGGAGTAATGCCGGCTTACTCCTGCCCTAGTCCGCATACTGCAGAGCTACTTTCACCCGAGGGCAGCATGTGAAGAAGAGGCCGAACGCCAGGGATCCACCGGAGATATACCAGAGTAAGAAGGAGGGGTTTGGTGTTAGGTCAGCTGGTCATCTTTTCAGGTCATCTCATTGGGAGACGCAACGCAGCAGGAAACGCAGCAGGAAACCAAACAGGCTCACTTTCCAACAAAAGGTCTCAAGGCCTGCATACCTACACCTCCCCCACAGAGCCATAAAACCCTGTTTACTCCAACCAGCCCAGAATGTTTATAGCCATTTGTAGTCCTTACATTTATGAAAGGATAAAACAGAGAAATCAATACAAAACACAAACACAGGTATTGTTTGAACAGTATTCACTTAACTGCTACTGTTGATAAGCACCAGAGAAACCCAAGGGACCTCTCTTAACATCACAACCACTGCAGCTAGATCTAAGTTGAATGCAAATCAGGACATGCTCTCACCTTCCCCCATCTTCCTTTGTCCTCAAAAACACATGTCAACAGGCCCCAAATGCAGCTCACAGTTTTACCCAAATTATTCCCATTTTAAGCTTATCCATAGTTTGCTAACATGAATAAATACAAATATAACTCTACATTACTCACACCCTACAAGGTCCCTCGCGGCCAGGTGCAGGCCAGATTCAACAGGCATCATGCCAGGGCTCGGTCTGTGGTGGAAAGAGCATTTGGAAGGATGAAGGCTCGCTGGAGGGCCACCCTTTTCAAAGCGCTGGAGGTCAGTCCAAGCTTTGCCCCTGACATCATTGCATGTTGTGCATTTCTGCACAATCTGTGCATAGACATGAACGATGTCCTTGAGGATGCTGAAGCCTTCCCCCCTGAAGATGGGGACCAGAGTCCTCCCCCTGCCGCAGCATGTGGACAGGAAAGTCCTGGACACCACCTAAGGAACAGGATTGCTGCACAACTCTCTGCTCCTGTCCAAATGGCACCACACCTGAGAGAGCACGATTACATCTAATGAACTTTGTTTTTTTTTTGGAAAAACGTGGTTGTCTGTTAACTTGTGTTTTTGAAATGATGTGCACACATACCTGATTTAATTTTGTTTGTTTTAGTGAGCTCCACTTCTCACTTTAGAGAAAAGAGGTGAAATAAAATAAACCTGTGCACCGTTGATTTCAAACTTGGTTTTCCTGAATTGTCTTTCTGCATAATCCCAAATTGGAGACAAATGTCCTTACCTCTTGGATCATTCAATCACGAGCACAGAGCAAAGGTTCAGAAAATGAACACAGGTCTTCTAATACAATCACTTTAGTTTTTCCTTCTACATTATGAAACCCACACAGAACAATGTAGCCATCTAACAATCAAGCAAACGCAATGTCACCTTCATCACCCGTCTACCTGTATTTACTATATCCCATACAATATTGAAGACATGAAGGACAGTACGTTAAATTAGGTTTATTGTCTTCCAAATAAATAATACAAGCGAACAAAAACAAGTCTTTTAAGTAACATCAATAATCAAACATAGAAATGGCCAATGGTGGGGGGGAAAAAATAAATCACATTTTGTCGACCATTTTTTCGAACAGGGTTAGAAATGTATCTGAGTGCTGCATTATTTCTCTGTGGCGTTCGTCCTCTTTTTCTGCCTCGCGTTCTAGGCACTCCAGCACTCCCATAGCACCTTTTCTTTTTTGGGGGGGGGGGCTGCTGGGTGGTTCCAGCCTCAGACAGTGATGAGGGTGGTGAGGGGTCTGGATCATCAGCCACATTTGGGGGGGGGAAGGAAGAGGAGCAGGAAGCAGCCTCCGGATCAAAGAGGATTGTGGGGTTTGCCAAGGCTGAGGCAACAAGGACAGGAGGACTAATTGAAGGCCTTGCACCTATGGCCTCATCCATGGCCATGAAGAAGGGCCATGTTGCAGGGGTTTCTTCCCCCTGATCAGTCCCTGTTCCAGTCCTTGGCCTTTTAAGTTCCTATTGCAAACAAATGCATGTTAGAAATCTTTGTTCAGCTTTTTCAAAAACAAACATGTTTTACAATAACAATACACCATTTACCTTGTATTTCTTTTTTAGGTTCTCCCATTTCTTGGAGGCCTGTTTGTGAGACACATGTTGCCCAAGGTCCAGTTCCTTAATGATTGACCTGTTATCATAGAATATTTAAACAATATATATTGGTGTTAAGGCAATGACCCACAGTGCACATTCATTACTTTCATTGCACAAAATATGAATTGAGTGCATAACTCACTCCCATGCTTCTTTGGCAGCATTGCGTTTTTTGCAGAACAGGTCATCCTTTTCCATTCTTAAAGCAATAAGTGCCTTGGTTTTTACCACAGTCCCTGAAATTACAAATCACACTTAAGTTTAAACCGATTTCGTAAGTGAATGGATACATGAATTGACACGTGTTGTTAGTTTGATTCCGATTTAGATTTGTACATCTTCAAAATAAAAATCTAATGTAATCTTGGCAAATCAAATTAACACGTGTAGATTCATAAATACATGTTCACAAAGGCATGTTTTAGTTAAGGCAACGTATTATTTATCATTTAAAAAAATAACCACATGGAACTCACATTTGTATGACGTTGTTCCCTCCATGCCCGAAAAACGGTTGCACACCTGTGGAGTGAGATTATCAAGCCTGCATCCATGCAAACTCGCTGTCGGAGGCTTTTATAACCCACTACGCCTCCGCCCTGATTGCTTTGGACCAGCCCTCAATATGGCGGACCCTTCGCGTGAATGCGCAAACGGAGGGGTAGGGTGTAGGGGGCGGTTTGGGAATGGGCCAAAGAACTACACTGGCTGAATAGGACACACCTCTTTTTATCGCATTTGAACATTCTAAATATTTTATATTAATATTTTGATGGAAAAATGAGCTTATTTCTTCAATACCTTCCAGGTCATGTGACCGATTCACTCAAAATCAATGTTGGGTCAAATAACTACACTGGCTGCATAGGACACACCTCTTTTTATTGCATTTTAATACTTTAAATATTTTATATTAATATTTTGATGGTAAAATGAGCTTATTTCTTCAATACCTTCCAGGTCATGTGACCGATTCACTCAAAATCAATGTTGGGTCAAAGAACTACACTGGCTGCATAGGACACACCTCTTTTTATTGCATTTTAATACTTTAAATATTTTATATTATTAATTTGATGGAAAAATGAGCTTATTTCTTCAATACCTTCCAGGTCATGTGACCTAATCACTCAAAACTAAATGCTGGGTCAAAGAACTACACTGACTGAATAGGACACACCTCTTTTTATCGCATTTGAACATTCTAAATATTTTTATATTAATATTGTTGATAGAAAAATGAGCTTATTTCTTCAATACCTTCCAGGTCATGTGACCGATTCACTCAAAATCAATGTTGGGTCAAATAACTACACTGGATGCATAGGACACACCTCTTTTTATTGCATTTTAATACTTTAAATATTTTATGTTATTAATTTGATGGAAAAATGAGCTTATTTCTTCAATACCTTCCAGGTCATGTGACCGATTCACTCAAAATCAATGTTGGGTCAAAGAACTACACTGGATGCATAGGACACACCTCTTTTTATTGCATTTTAATACTTTAAATATTTTATGTTATTAATTTGATGGAAAAATGAGCTTATTTCTTCAATACCTTCCAGGTCATGTGACCGATTCACTCAAAATCAATGTTGGGTCAAAGAACTACACTGGCTGCATAGGACACACCTCTTTTTATTGCATTTTAATACTTTAAATATTTTATATTATTAATTTGATGGAAACATGAGCTTATTTCTTTAATACCTTCCAGGTCATGTGACCTAATCACTCAAAATCAATGTTGGGTCAAAGAACTACACTGGCTGCATAGGACACACCTCTTTTTATTGCATTTTAACACTCAGGCCCATTCCCAAACCGCCCCCTACACCCTACCCCTACACCCTACCCCTCCGTTTGCGCGTTCACGCGAAGGGTCCGCCATATTGAGGGCTGGTCCAAAGCAATCAGGGCGGAGGCGTAGTGGGTTATAAAAGCCTCCGACAGCGAGTTTGCATGGGCGCATTCACACTGCGGTACTTTTCCCACAAAGGTTCATGTGAACTTAGTTCATGTGAACTCTTTAGTTCGCATGAACTAAGTACAGATCGCGTTCACACTGGAAAAAGTCCCTGGGGGTGGATTAGGCAAAAGAAGCCGCTGACGTCACTTGTTCTTCTTCTGCTTTGGGTTTATTGGCAGGCCGCAAACCACTTCACGGCATATACTGCCGCCCAATGTCCCCGGCCGGAAGTCCCTGGAGTTGGGGACTGGCTTCACTCCCAGCAGCTTCTACTGAAGCCTTCCGAGTAAATCGCCAGAACGCCGACACCTCCTCATCTCCACCGCTCCCATGTTTTATTTTGTGTTGCCATAAGTTAGTCTCTCTGCGTTTCTGCGCTGGGCTAATGCTAATGATAATAATGCTAATGCGAGGATAATAAAATGGCGGCTTCACAAAACTTTTTGGGAGTTTTACGGGACGTGGTTTGCCATCCGCCCAGCCAATCAGAAATATAGCTCTTTTCTCACAAGAGAGCCGCACGGGTAAAAAGGTTCACATGAACTAATTTTAGTACCGGCTCTTTTTGGTGTGAACCATAGACTTGAAGGACGTCTCATTTCTCTAAATGCACACCGAGGACCGAGCATCGAGCGTCGAGGACGCTCTCTGGAGGAGCTATAACCGAGGATACACTGGTGGTTCCTCCACGGCTCCTCCACGGATGCATTTCCGGGAACGGTGGAGGCGTGACGCACGGCCGGACTTATCTCAGCCAATGACAGCTATGCATGCATCCCCTGGATATTATTTTAGAAACTGCTTTCATCGCGTCGCGATGTTTCCAGAGAGAAGGTCCGTGCAGAAAGCAGAGCAGTGTGTATAATATATATCACTCAGTATAACAGGCCTACTCTCTTTATTTGCTTTAGTTTAGTAGATATCTACAAACAAAGAGTCGATATTTTAAGACCATTGCTTCACATAATAAAAAATACACAACGGCTTATGCTTTAGGAGCTGTAGGTGTGTGTGGTAGGCCTAGGCCCTACAGTGTGTAGGTGTGTGTTGTACAGTGCGTACATGCGGCGGACAGACGGGTCTCAGTTGGTTTGGTGTCCTCTGCTTACTTTTAATAGGCCTACTTGTAAATACAACTTTTGGCCCGTAATTTCAATTCCCCATTTCAGCGACCAGAGAGAGGGGGGGATATATCCAGTCTCTGATTGTGTTACGTTATTATGAGAGTGCTCTCATACTTTAAATTGTATATATTTATATACATATATTTGTGTGTGTGTGTGTGTGTGTGTGTCCGCATCTGTAGCCTGTTATTGTCTCATTATACCGCACTCTCAATGAATTCAAAGTAAATATGTGGGGGAACAATGTTCAGCTGATCTAACAGAGATACAGCGCTATGACAAAACACTCGACAGCTGATGCAGCTGTTGCCACGTAATAATGAACGGACGTCTCTTTAAAATGACCGCTCAGAGGAGAGGAGTTCTCATTTCTTTAAACGTCTGCTGCTTCCCCTCCTCTCTCCTCGGTTCCCCTCCTCGGTCCTCCGCTCGCATCTCCTGTGGGCGGGTCTAAGTCTCGAGGAGGGGAACCGAGGAGGGGAGTCGAGGAGGGGACATTTGAGTATTGAGAAGCCTCTTGTATATAAATGGACGTAGGGTCCGTGACGTCACCCATAGGATTCTGCAGAGTTGCCGTGAAGCCCTTAGTAGGCGGAGTCGGCCACTAACGGCTCGACAGTGACGCCAGAGTTCAACTCCCGCCTTCTCCAGCCTGCTCCAAATAAGGGCAAAGAGGCGGAGCCGAGGCGGGACCTGCTGCCACCGAGCTGGAAGTTCCAGAGCTAGCTGAAGCTGCTAAGCTAACATGCTCCCCATCTGCACGCTGCCGTCGCATTTTACGTTTCTAAGGTAAGCGGACATGAAACTATTCAGCAAAACTATAAATAATAATCTAAGTTATTGAGCTTTTAGCATAATACTTCAGAATCTTAAAACCCCTTAACGTTTGTATGCAATTGTGCTAAATTCAACACTGGAATCAAGCAAATATGAATATGTTTGCATGACATTAGTTATTTATATTTTGATATCACTTAACTATACATTTAAGTCAAGCTAAGGTACATGTGATGGTAGCTAGTTAGTGCTCTTACCTGTGAGGCCTCCTCCAAACAGCATAATAACCAGACTATATCATTAAAACTAAGTACCAGTTCTAGATCCTTGACTTTAGACAAACAATTCAAAAGACAAAATGTATTTAAAGACCAATCTTTATTTGAATGTGCCTCTTAACCTGAGATATTAGTTATACAGTAATAGTATTGACAATCTAAAAAAACTGAGCAACTCAACAGTCAACTTTATGTTTCTTATTGTCTAAAGCATTTATTATTTTCATTTTCCCAATCTCATATTCAGTGTGGACGGATTGAGACAGCATGGTGTCCAGAGAGCTGCAGAGACTTCAGGGAGAAACCTCCGTGTGATGGACGTCCTGTCTGTTGGTTTGGAGAGGACTGAGGGTCTTTCCTCTGCGAGGAGGACCAGGGCTGATGAAGGAGCCCATGCTGGGCAAAGCTGATACCAACTGCACAGGCCTAGTCAGTCACTTTATTTGACTAAATGTGTTTACTTATACATTTAATAGGTTTACACCTTCTGTCCATATGTGCTTTTTATTTAAAACATTTGATTAACTTTTGGTTCACATTTCAATAAATTGTAATTGTATTTGCACTCCTTTTGTCCATTATTCTTACTGAAAATGTTAGATTACACATTCACATCTGACTGAAGATTGGCCCCATTTATTTGTGATGTTGCAAAACAAGGTACATGTTGTGAAGCTCATAAAGTGAGGCAAATATAAATAATCAGCTGATGGAGTGTAGATGTGGAAATAGCTGCATTCGATCAGCTGACTGTGTTTTCACAATAAAAGTAGTTTCTTAGTGAATGTCCTGTACTGGTCTTAAAATCTCATAACATCAGCTTTTAATGTTCCTCTTGGATGTTCTTCTTGACCCTCAGAGAAGGAGAAAATGTCCTGTCTTTCAGGCATGTCCTTTCCTAACAAAAATGACAGGAAACATAAAACATATTATTGCAGAAAAAGTGTGTTATTTATTAAAGCGGTGTGTTTGTGTGTTTAGGGGCTGTAGATGTAATTATTTTGTAATTGTAATGTTTTTTTTTATTTCAACAATGAGCTACAAAGACAATCAGATTATTAATGAACAGTATGAAGTTCATCAACATTGAAATATATGTTATTATCAAAATAATATTTAACTGTTATCAAAACGTAGTGCAACTGTAGAAGCTTGCTCTGTTGTCTCACTGAAAGAATCACTTTTACCACGTTTTTTACAGACAATATTGAGAGATAAATAGTAGCAGTTCTCACTATGTGTTAAATATCTTTGCCTTCAATACATTAAATTAGAAAGCTGACAAAGTCATATTGCTTGTTATCATCTAAATGTAACTTTTTGCATGGAAAAAACCCTCAACTTAACTGATGTGTAGGTGATCTAGTATTTAGTATTGTTTAATGGAATGTATATCAGTGTATTCAAGTCAATACTTCATTCATTTAAACCAATATCTTTCTTGATTCTTTGTACAGTATGAAAAAAGAGTCTTTGTACCTGTGCTGAAGTTCACTGCTGTGAGGAGTCCAGTTCTGTCTCTCACTCTCTGGTCCAGCCTGTCTGCATCACCTGGACACCTTAAACAAACAGATATATAGATATATATATATATATATATATATATATATATATATATATATATATATATATATGTGTAAAGTACCATGTGTACAAACAATATAACTGATTCTCTTCTGTTGAACATGTTGGATTGTGTATTGTCCGAGTCAGGGGCCTTTTTATTTTACTGTAACTTTGGAAGTTGTGTTACCAATGCTTACTGTTTATTTGATACCCATTTGGTAATACAATTAATAAAAACAACAAGGTTTGGGTTCGTTCTTCAGATGACTGTGACGTTAACGTGTAAGCTCGATAATGAACTCCAGCTCAACCAACCATATTGTAATATCTAAGTAATCATCTTGAAATATGACATTAATAATTGTAATATACACACATCTTATTGTGAGGTTGATTTCACATACACTACTTCGACATTAGCTTGTCTACATACTTGAGCATAGCCAATTTAAATTAACCTTAGATGCATACAGTTCTACCTACATAATAAAATATCTCTAAGTTACAAGGATGTAACCTTATTTTATCAACCTCAAACAGAAGCCGTTTGTTCAACAGTATTATCCCACTTAACACTTGTCTATTTCGTTGTAACCTTTATATATACAGTCTATGATTTTAACTTGGAGGCTACGATTACAATCGTTAGCACCGATGTAGCTACCACTAGCTTACATGCTAACCCAAGCCTCACCATTCATTACGTAGCTGATTAAATCATTAACACATAAATAAAGCACTAGAATTTCACTTACCGCAAAACCGCATTCATGCACCGTCTGTTTTAACCGCAGAGTGAGTCACAATAGTCCGATATATAAGCATGAAGAACAAACAACCACGGCCGGCTACAAGTTGTGTTTCCTGGATGAGCTGAGCAGGCAGAGTCCCTGTAGCTAACTTCACGGAGCAGCTAGCAGAGAGACAAGAAGCTAACAGCGGCAGGCACTTGACAGAGCCGTCACTCAATGTGACCACGCCCTAATTTATGCACAAACTTTAAGACCTAATATAAATAAAAGGGTCGCGTTAGAAAAAAATTCACTCACAGATCCATAATAATGAAGGTGGAATCTAACTATATCGATAATAAAATGTATGGAGCCAGGGGTAGAAACATTTTTCTTCTGCTGTAAAGTTGGGCATTTTAACATGGGGGTCTATGGAAATTGCTCCTTTCTGCAGCCATCGCCTATCGGCCAATATATGAACTGCAGTGTGTGGCACTTCCGTATTGGCTTCCCGGTGTCAGTACCAGATATGTTCGGGCTACCAGATATGTTCGGGTGTATTTCCGTCGCATCCGTCTTCCGTCATATCCGTCATATACTCACCTCCCTCTGCTCCCAGCGCTCTGCTGCCACACACCGGCCGTCTGCGGAACTGCAGCCGGAGGAACTCGGGACAGCTTGTTATGTGTGGGGTGCTATGGTGTGGTCCCATGTACTTGTGCACATAAATAATGTTTCTAATTATTTACAATTAAAAAATATATATATTCTGCGTTACTTTAGCCAACACTTTTATCAGGCCACTAGATTAGATAATTACGAAATGTGTAGATAGAATACATATATTTCAGGTTGTTATTTTGTCATTATGTTTAATGTTTTATTTACCTTTTAGTATTTGTATATAGTATCTGAACTTTGGAGAGGAGTTGGGAGACACACGACACATCAAATCACATCTACAGATCAAGGCGAAGCGAATGGAAGTACTCCCATACTCCTAGCGTAAAAATGTTTGTGAAAACGTGTGCAAAGTCTCCGAAAATCCTAAAAATAAGCCCATATTTGAATTCATCATAAAAAAACACATAATTCAGTAAAAACAAGGCCCCACTGATCATCTACTCTCTGAGACGATTCCAGGGATGTCTGGCTTGAGTTTCGACCACCAGGGAAAGTGGACAAAAGTGCCCGAGATCAGCCTCTTAATTTACCCAGGGCTTAGTGCTTGGCTTTGGGCATGACAATTCAGGAAACTCCCCTGAGTATTTTATTATATATCTGAACTTTGGAGAGGAGTTGGGGGACACACGACACATCAAATCACATCTACAGATCAAGACGAAGCTAGTGGAAGTACTCCTAGCGTGTGAAAATGTTTGTGAAAAACGTGTGCAAAGTCTCCGAAAACGGAGCAGTGGCTGTGAAGCTAGCTTTGCGGCTAGCGGTTAGTTGTTATTGTTTGAAGTTGTTGCTATGGAAACAACATGACGGAGAAAAAATTAATATCTTCTACATATAATAACGGACAAAGTAAAGAATGAAGTGTAGGCTATGCCTGTTTGAAGTTGTTGCTAAGGAAACAACATGACGGAGAAAAAGTATAATCTTCTACATATAATAACGGACAAAGTAAAGAATGAAGTGTCGGCTATGTTTAAATGTTCGGAATTTGACCGTGATGGCCCTCTTGAGTTGCCGTAAAATATGACGAATATGACGGATGACGGATGCGACGGAAATACACCCGAACATATCTGGTACTGACACCGGCTCTACCCCACAGTTTGCCGCTTGGGTGTGAACGCGATAAAAGAATTCACATGAACCTTTGTGGGAAAAGTACCTCAGTGTGAATGCGCCTCATGGATTGATAATCTCACTCCACAGGTGTGCAACCGTTTTTCGGGCATGGAGGAAACAACGTCATACAAATGTGAGTTCCATGTGGTTATTTTTTTAAACGATAAATAATACGTTGCCTTAACTAAAACATGCCTTTGTGAACATGTATTTATGAATCTACACGTGTTAATTTGATTTGCCAAGATTACATTAGATTTTTATTTTGAAGATGTACAAATCTAAATCGGAATCAAACTAACAACACATGTGTCAATTCATGTATCCATTCACTTACGAAATCGGTTTAAACTTAAGTGTGATTTGTAATTTCAGGGACTGTGGTAAAAACCAAGGCACTTATTGCTTTAAGAATGGAAAAGGATGACCTGTTCTGCAAAAAACGCAATGCTGCCAAAGAAGCATGGGAGTGAGTTATGCACTCAATTTATATTTTGTGCAATGAAAGTAATGAATGTGCACTGTGGGTCATTGCCTTAACACCAATATATATTGGTTAAATATGCTATGATAACAGGTCAATCATTAAGGAACTGGACCTTGGGCAACATGTGTCTCACAAACAGGCCTCCAAGAAATGGGAGAACCTAAAAAAGAAATACAAGGTAAATGGTGTATTGTTATTGTAAAACGTGTTTGTTTTTCAAAAAGCTGAACAAAGATTTCTAACATGCATTTGTTTGCAATAGGAACTTAAAAGGCCAAGGACTGGAACAGGGACTGATCAGGGGGAAGAAACCCCTGCAACATGGCCCTTCTTCATGGCCATGGATGAGGCCATAGGTGCAAGGCCTTCAATTAGTCCTCCTGTCCTTGTTGCCTCAGCCTTGGCAAACCCCACAATCCTCTTTGATCAGGAGGCTGCTTCCTGCTCCTCTTCCTTCCCCCCCCAAATGTGGCTGATGATCCAGACCCCTCACCACCCTCATCACTGTCTGAGGCTGGAACCACCCAGCAGCCCCCCCCCCCCAAAAAAGAAAAGGTGCTATGGGAGTGCTGGAGTGCCTAGAACGCGAGGCAGAAAAAGAGGAAGAACGCCACAGAGAAATAATGCAGCACTCAGATACATTTCTAACCCTGTTCGAAAAAATATGATTAATTTTTTTCCCCCACCATTGGCCATTTATATGTTGATTATTGATGTTACTTAAAAGACTTGTTTTTGTTTGCTTGTATTATTTATTTGGATAAACCTAATTTAACGTACTGTCCTTCATGTCTTCAATATTGTATGGGATATAGTAAATACAGGTAGACGGGTGATGAAGGTGACATTGCGTTTGCTTGATTGTTAGATGGCTACATTGTTCTGTGTGGGTTTCATAATGTAGAAGGAAACGTTTTGCACAAAGTAATGTTGTGCACGGAACTAAAGTGTTTTTTCCAAAGTCTGAAGATTAACCCTGAATATCAGCATTTTAAATAAAGATATGTCTGTGCGCTTCATAGGTATAAGCAGGGCCGTTTCTTCCTATAGGCGGACTAAGCTAGAAACGGCCCTGGGTATAAGGCATTAACATATACATGCCATTTATGGTCTTAATTGCTCATGTCAAACCATTTGCAGAGTTTCACTCAAAAACAAAAGTGATTGTATTAGAAGACCTGTGTTCATTTTCTGAACCTTTGCTCTGTGCTCGTGATTGAATGATCCAAGAGGTAAGGACATTTGTCTCCAATTTGGGATTATGCAGAAAGACAATTCAGGAAAACCAAGTTTGAAATCAACGGTGCACAGGTTTATTTTATTTCACCTCTTTTCTCTAAAGTGAGAAGTGGAGCTCACTAAAACAAACAAAATTAAATCAGGTATGTGTGCACATCATTTCAAAAACACAAGTTAACAGACAACCACGTTTTTCCAAAAAAAAAACAAAGTTCATTAGATGTAATCGTGCTCTCTCAGGTGTGGTGCCATTTGGACAGGAGCAGAGAGTTGTGCAGCAATCCTGTTCCTTAGGTGGTGTCCAGGACTTTCCTGTCCACATGCTGCGGCAGGGGGAGGACTCTGGTCCCCATCTTCAGGGGGGGAAGGCTTCAGCATCCTCAAGGACATCGTTCATGTCTATGCACAGATTGTGCAGAAATGCACAACATGCAATGATGTCAGGGGCAAAGCTTGGACTGACCTCCAGCGCTTTGAAAAGGGTGGCCCTCCAGCGAGCCTTCATCCTTCCAAATGCTCTTTCCACCACAGACCGAGCCCTGGCATGATGCCTGTTGAATCTGGCCTGCACCTGGCCGCGAGGGACCTTGTAGGGTGTGAGTAATCCCACTGGTTTTTCCAGGCAGGGATAACCACCGTCCCCAAGGAGGAACCAACCAGCTGGGGGAAACAGTGCCTGGCAGAAGATGGGGCTGTTTCGCAGTACTCTGGCATCATGAACGGAGCCTGGATAGCCAATGAAGACATCCAGGAATCTCCCAGTTGAGTCACAGATGGCCTGCATCTGGATGGAAGGAAACAGCTTGTAATTGATGTACTCCTTGTGGTACTCGTTTCCTGGAGGTTTGATGCGAATATGGCATCCATCAATCGCACCAGCAGCACGGTGAAATGCAGGACTCTTTGCAAGCTGACAGAAGCCATCTGCAATCTCTGGCAGCTCATCTGCGGTTGGCAGGGAAATGAGGGTCTTCAGGTTGGCCTTTATCTTCCCGGTGACGTGTTTGACGATCCTGTGGACCGTCGATTTGGAAATCCCGAATGCTGAACCCACCACAGAGAGTGATAGTCCATGGGCCAAGCTGTAGAGGAGAACAAGCACCTCGATGTCTTGTCCCCATCCGTGGTCCTTTGGGGAAGAAAGCATCTGCACTAAATACACCACACTAGATCGCTTAACTCTAAAGTCCTTCTTTTGACAGGCTTCAGGGTTGGCATACACGGCGAGAATTGGGGCAGTAGCATTGAGCTGCATGTAAAGACCTTTGCCCCCCTGTAAAAGACAAACGCAGGACACAGTATTGTTCAATAACTATACTCCAACACACACACACACACACACACACACACACACACACACACACACAGCTCTGTAAACAATTCTGAGACCAAGTCAAATTAACCTTTCCTTTTTTATTCTATAAATTACTGACAACATTTCTCTGTGTTGGAATTCTACAGACACTATACAGATATACACGTATAGCTTATAAGGAAAGAATAAATGAATGTATATCACAATATATCTAAATATATATTTGTATTACACATACAAAGTTCATAGGCTACTATATAAGAAATAAAGTGAAGATAATTGTTGTATTAGCAACTGGCACATCGCTAAAATGCGCCTCAACCTTCTGCGCCTTCTGTTGGATCTTGCCATTGCACCCGCTAACAGGCGACGGATAGCAACGCAGGTCAATGCAGCCGACAGATGTGGGTTGGACACCATGACGTCCGTTTCCGTTTCCTGCGGAGAGAGGGGAGGCCATCCCAAAGCTTGCCGCTGTATTTATACCCTTAACCCTTAATGGAGGGAACTTCATTCAGCTGTGAGTGTGCCTAAAGACGGAGTTAACTCCGTCACGGAGGGGGAGGGTCGAGGGAGTGGTTTGGGATTGGGCCTCAGTCAGTAACCTCAGTCCCTTTTAGAGTTTTCACTAAATGACATTAAACAGGCTGCTCAGGAACAGAAACTGTAATTGCAGTTTAAAGTCTGATTTGGAAATATAGTTTCTGTTATAAGTTTGTAAGCTGTATTTACATTTTTCATCTTCATATTCTCCCCCTACAACATGCACCTAATCATCTTGGGTTATTATAATACTTCATGTTCTTTGTCCTTCACCTCATTCTTTACCAATTTAGTCCATGCTTTACTTTCTGACAATATTTACTTATTCCATTGTTACAATTAAAATGCTGGAGAACAATTTATACACTTTGAACATAGTAAGTCTTAGAGAAACTCACATTTCCCTGTGCGTCTTTTTCCTGTTGGTCCACTTTTCTTTTCTTCACCTTTGTGGCAGGTGGGCTCTTGGGGTTGGGTAGTGTTTTTGGTGGATTGAAGTACTTGGATTTGGACTTGGTGTGACCAGCAGAACTTTCCCGCTTGTTCCACTGTTCCTCGTGGTCATCATCTGGCCTGCTAGGATGTCCAAAGTTTTTTCTCCAGAATATGCATTGGCAGATTGTGTTGCTCAATGTGCTCTATATATCTTCCTTGTATTGAGGCATACATTTTGGAGACGAACTCAGCTGGTCTCAGGTACTTTTTTTTTAAAAGGATGGAGTGTTTGACCAACCCAAACCAGAGCTCAACATGGCAGTTGGTATCCCTGGTTTTATGACTTCCATCTTTTTTAGAGGTACCTTTTCTATGTCGCGACAGATCCCCAAGCAACAAACCACTCCACAATGGGAAGATCCCCATGTAGTTTTTTAACAGTGCATCAATGACACCAGGACAGAGGTAGTGTTTTTTTACATGAACAGCATCGTCAGAGAGAATGTCACACTCTGCTTGGTCCCGCCTGACTTGAAAAGCTTGTGTAAAAGGGGACTTTCCAATAATGCTATGAGCATTTGTTTCCATTTTGCTTTCCTCCTGTCACGATCTGCCTGTATTGTATTTTGTCTTGTCTTGTTTCATGTTTTATTTTGAAAGGTCTTCACCTCCTGTCTTGCCTGTTTCTGTCTGCGTTGTGTCTTGTTTAAATCTGTCTGTGGTTCCCGGTCGTTAGTTTCCCTGGTGTGTCTAATTTACCCGATTGTGTTCACCTGGTGTCCCTGTGTTTTCTCCTCCCTCCTCACCTGTGTCTTGTTTCTGTGATTAGTCTTGTGTGTATTTAAGTTCTGGTTTTTCTGTCTGTCTTTGTCGGTTCGTCTTTTGTCATGACTAGTTCGTCGGTGAGTGTTTTGTCTTTATTTATCATCTAGCCTTGAAATAAAGGAATTTTCACTTTAATCTGCATTTGGGTCCTGCCTGCTTCACACACCGTAACACCTCCTCTCCCATTACATGTCCACTTTCCTCCAGTTTCAAGTCCCGAGTTTGCAAAATGCACTCGTCGAGGTACATTTTGCTCTGTTTCACCGAATGAGTGTACTCCTCTGCATCAAAAAGCACACACATATGATAAAAAACATCAAGGGCTTCCTGCATACTTGTGCAGTTCAGGATGTACGCAAAACAGAATGTTGCATATTCCTGTGTGCCTGTCTACAGTTTTTTTTCCAAATGCTTGTGACACAGCCTTCATGATATGAGCAGAGCACAGATGCATCACAGTGAAGTTAGGAATCAGTTCAGTTTGTCCAGACACTATCTCAAATGCTCTGTCAAGGTACACTGACATATTTTCCCTGTTAAAAGACAGAAGCACACTGTTTATCAGAGCCCAACTATAATCTGTCTCAACCTGTGCTATCTTTCTTTTTGTTATGTAAGACAACTTTCTTTTAAATTCCATGAGCCAATGGGAAATAGATGGAATGGAATGGCTGTTGGTGATCAGTTCTGTGACAGGCAAGGGAGGCTTATCCTTACCCATTCCGGGCAAAACCAAAGCATAATTCAAGAACCGCTTATTTTGATCAGGAATTTTCTGTATCACGCTGCCTGTGGCATCAAGGTAGAGAGTCGTAGGTGTTGGCTTTTTCAAGTGCTCAGTCAATATCTTTATTCAAGCATCTGTGTATAAATGTACAGCAAACGGATCAATTTGTAGGTGCTGAAGATAGCTTTTTGATGATGCATGACTGCTGCTCTCTTTGATTATTTTTTGAGTCAACATGAGTTCAAGCATCATGTCATCGTGGAGCCTTGCACTTTTCTTCACTTCAGAGGATATTTTCTTTAACACGTCTTTGGTGAGGCTTCTGCTTATGTTACCAGCCATTATTTCCTCTGGTGTCTGTCTTAACATAGTGTAATAATAATTGCTGAACCTACTGGTTAAGGCTTTGGAAATTGTTCCTCTTCTTGTGTATTTTCCTAACCCTAACCTTAACCCAACATTGATTTTGAGTGATTAGGTCACATGACCTGGAAGGTATTGAAGAAATAAGCTCATTTTTCCATCAAAATATTAATATAAAAATATTTAAAGTATTAAAATGCAATAAAAATAGATGTGTCCTATGCAGCCAGTGTAGTTCTTTGACCCTACATTGATTTTGAGTGAATCGGTCACATGACCTGGAAGGTATTGAAGAAATAAGCAAATGTTTCCATCAAAATATTAATATAAAATATTTAAAGTATTAAAATGCAATAAAAAGAGGTGTGTCCTATGCAGCCAGTGTAGTTCTTTGACCCAACATTGATTTTGAGTGAATCGGTCACATGACCTGGAAGGTATTGAAGAAATAAGCTCATTTTTCCATCAAAATATTAATATAAAATATTTAAAGTATTAAAATGCAATAAAAAGAGGTGTGTCCTATGCAGCCAGTGTAGTTATTTGACCCAACATTGATTTTGAGTGATTAGGTCACATGACCTGGAAGGTATTGAAGAAATAAGCTCATTCTTCCATCAAATTAATAATATAAAAATATTTAAAGTATTAAAATGCAATAAAAAGTGGTGTGTCCTATGCAGCCAGTGTAGTTCTTTGACCCAACATTGATTTTGAGTGAATCGGTCACATGACCTGGAAGGTATTGAAGAAATAAGCTAATGTTTCCATCAAAATATTAATATAAAATATTTAAAGTATTAAAATGCAATAAAAATAGGTGTGTCCTATGCAGCCAGTGTAGTTCTTTGACCCAACATTGATTTTGAGTGAATCGGTCACATGACCTGGAAGGTATTGAAGAAATAAGCTCATTTTTCCATCAAAATATTAATATAAAATATTTAAAGTATTAAAATGCAATAAAAAGAGGTGTGTCCTATGCAGCCAGTGTAGTTATTTGACCCAACATTGATTTTGAGTGATTAGGTCACATGACCTGGAAGGTATTGAAGAAATAAGCTCATTCTTCCATCAAATTAATAATATAAAAATATTTAAAGTATTAAAATGCAATAAAAAGTGGTGTGTCCTATGCAGCCAGTGTAGTTCTTTGACCCAACATTGATTTTGAGTGAATCGGTCACATGACCTGGAAGGTATTGAAGAAATAAGCTAATTTTTCCATCAAAAATAATAATGAAACGTATTTAAAGTATTAAAATGTAATAAAAAGAGGTGTGTTCAACAAATGCATGCTCTAGCGTGGATTTGCTTCACATTCACTCGATCGGGAAGCTGTCGATTTATTAAAAAGAAAAATGTTCTTGTGTAATTGAAAAGTCATTTGTTGATGGTCCCTAAGTGAAAGCCTCGTTTCGCGGAGAAGATCTCCCCGTCGTAATACAGCCAGCAGCAGGGGAAACTGACGCTGCTGGCGGGTCCGCGAATCTCCGTTGAATATCCAACCTAAAACTAAATTCACCGCAGTTCATCTGGTTACGTTATTACATTGACCACCACACCCCCGACCCAAAAGAAAGGACGTATTATTGGCTTCCCCTAATTTTTTTCCCACGCCACGCTACTGGTCCCAAAGCCTTTCAATTTAAACGTTATAAGATAGTGATCACTCAGCAATTCATTTATAGACATGACAGTCTCGTTTTCTTTTAATCTTTGTGTAGTCTTAAACTCAAATCTCTTCAAAACATTGTTACTCAAGAATATGGCCAATTACATTAACAAACAGTCCTAAGTCTTTTACTACCTGCTGATGTCAGAGTGATTAAAAACTCAATATTGAAAATGTTAATCTTCTTAAACTGTTTCAAATGTGATCTTCAAGATCATTTTGGAGTCCTGAACCACATCCCAGGATCTGTATCAGTGATGGAGTTGGTTCAGCTTTCATTTTATGAACTCTTCATGAAGCTTAGCTGGTTTTAAAATATTGAAAAACAAGGTTTATAATTTAACAATATAAAACTTCAAATATAAAGATTGAAGTTGACAAACTTCAGGTAAAACTATGGTTTTATAAGGGTTCCAATCTAAAATGTGTAAAATCAGGTGAAATATTTCTATCATAGATACGCTTCACGTCATACTGTGTTCTGCAGTTTTAATATCTGTCAGTAAAGGAATCAATCATCTTCATACCCGTGTAGTGACCTTATGTCTTTCAGCTTTAAAAAAACACACACAATCCATTGTTCTTTCTCATCTTCAGAGACCCACATGCTCCTGTATAAATAAAAGCATCAACTAATTGTTTGTCTGTCTCGTATCTTTGATCCTAAACAAATACTAACCGGCATGCTTCTACTCTAGCACCTGAGATAGCTAACAGTAAAGCCTCTCGTCCATGATGAGATGAACTATTGTAGAGGTGATACGGCTCGCAGGTGAAATTCACTTTATTTACTTTGTTAACACACAGATACAGAGGAAAGGAAACCAGGTTTAAGATTTGTGAACTATTCCTGACAGTGCTGGGGAAACTCCCTTATCGGCAATCGCAGGTTTAAATGTTGTTGAAAGAAGAAGAAATGTGAAGAATAAGATGAAACACAGAGTGCACACTCGCTCCGATGCGTGCATCTGTGGAGCGCTTTACCTTTTTGCTCTTAATCCCACGGATATAGAACCCTGAAAATAATGTTCTCTGGCCTGCTTTCTGGAGAGGCTCTTAAAATCTTTAAAAAAGCTTTATTAGGAACCTGGGTAAAAAGGTACATGTGTGTATTCAACAGGTCCACTAACTTGGTATAAAAGAGATACTTCTATTCATCTAAAACTACTCATGTCCTTTGTTGGCATACTCTAACCACCAGAATATGTCACAAGAATCCAGGTTAATCATTCTCAATATAAAAAGCACTCGGGCCAAATGTGTCATAGTCTGCTCCATCATTCACCAGTAGTTTTCCATTCACCTGTCTCACCTGTTTTCCACACCCACTCGTTAGCTTACTCTCTTTCTCTTCTGCACCCATTAGCTTCTGCCAGTATTTAAACCCGCACCTTACACACTCTTTGCCAGATTGCACTTTGCCTCATGCTTGTCTTTCCCGCGTTTGATACCAGATTGCCTACCCGGTTCCGACCCTGCCTGTCCTCGATCTGCCTGCTCTGCCAGTTCCCTGATCCTGCCTGTATCTACGCTGACCGCCTCGCTTACTCCCTGACTCTCTGCCTGTCCCTGACTCACCTTCTGCCCGCTGTCCTCCGGTGCGTTAAACTGCTCGGTTGGTATTCCTCAGATCCAGTGGAATCTCCAATAAAGTTTATTACCAATTCCCCTTGGTTTCTCGGGTGCTGCATTTGGGTTCTCCTTAAGGCGAGACACCCCAGGTGAATAGGGTAATTTGTTTAACTTAAAGGTATCAGCTAGAAATTTCTCCAGTTAATTACTTACAATAAGGCAATTGTCTTTTGTATTACAAGTTTTCTGAAATAGCATGTTTAAATATGCAAATTACCCATTATCTCATTAAATATGCACATATTTTAACACATTTCAGGAATCGAAATCTGAACTTTGGATATAGCCAGATTCAAAATTCTTGTTTCATTTTGTAGTCATATTAGTATCTAAGGCTTTTACAGAAGGGATATTGGATATCTCTTTTTATCACTCCATAAATCAGAAAATACTGTCAACAGCCCTAAAATATCCATTTTCGCCATGTTTTAGGTATACAATGTTGTATAATTCAGGCTATGAATTATATGTGAACAAACCCTTCTGTAAAAGCCTTCATAATATTGATAGGAATATAACTGGAAGGTTTTGTGTATGTACGTGCAACTGAAGTTGAAATTTCGAACTCAGAGTAGGAGAAACAACTCATTTTGAGAAAACGACCTTTAAAGATTGCAGTGAGGCGCTAGCTAAACCTTCCTGTTCTTTGGATGACAGCTTGCGCATCGACGCACTCCGTGAAGGTATTTCATGTTCAGGGTCATTTTTTTTTTTATAACCTTGCTTCGTGCAAGTGACAATTGTTGTCGTCTTCTCTGTGAACGTTTTTTTCGCCGTTCTTTTGGCATTTTGAGATTTCAATTTCTAGCTGAAAGATAACCAGGAAGTGTTTTAGCACACCACGTGACGCATCTGAACAAATCACGTTGTCAGAAATTGACACCAGCCAATGAGATTTCGTTTCTTGGTTTAAGACCCCTTTGTGCTTTCACGATTGGTTGCTGATACAAAGGAAATGACCATATTTGGATCCGATGAGATTGTGCAGGAGAGACGGAGCTTTCCAGCGATACCTCTGTTGACATGGTGCACACAGCGGTCGCGGTACTTTATGTTACGTTAGAATGCTAACTTTTGGTGAATTTAGGAGAAATCTACAGACGCAAATAGACAAACTATAGTAAAATAAACACTTAAATGTGTATTTTGTACGTTTTCCTTCCAAAAGCCTGAAAGAAAACATGTTATGGAATCAAAATAGCACAAAATCTCAAAATTGACCAGTACTTGAAAAACGATGTTTTTGCCTGCCGTGTCTCGCCTTAAGCTTGTGACAGAACAATCTGGCCAGAACATGGACCCAGCGCACTCCTCTTGACCTAAGGACCGTTTCAAGAGAGTTGATGACGCTCTCCAGAGGCAAGAAGCCTCGATAGCCGCCCTGGCCATCGAGGCTCATCATGCTAACTCTTCACATGACCAGACGCTAACCTGTTTATCTGCGCAGCTACAGCAGCTAACGGCTACTGTGCAGCCGCTAGTGGCAGGAGTGGCCGCTCCTCTTCCTATGCCGTCGACACCCGCTTCTGCATCACCTCTGATGGGATTTACCCCGGAGCCTCGGGTGGGAACTCCGGAGCGCTACGCCGGGGAACCGGAGGGCTGCAGCCCGTTTCTTACGAACTGTTCTATCCTGTTTGCGCTGCAGCCACACACTTTCGCTTCTGAAGCTGCTCGTGTTGCGTTCACGGTCAATCATTTGACTGGGAAAGCCCGACTGTGGGGCACAGCGGAATGGGAGCAACAAACACCCGCCTGCTCTTCGTTCCCCGCTTTTTCTGCGGAGCTGCGCAAGGTGTTTGGACCCGTGTCTGTGGGTCCAGACGCTGCAGGAGGACTACTGAACCTGAGCCAGTGTAATGGATCTGTGGTGGATTATGCCATTGAGTTTCGCACCCAGAGCCGCCTCAGCAACTGGAATTCTGCAGCCCAGTGTGACGCCTATCTGCGTGGTTTGGCGGATTACATTAAAGACGAGCTGGTGTCGTTTGATCTGCCCAATTCACTGGATGGGTTGATTGAACTGACTTCCCGCATGGATCGGCGCATCCAGACACGGAGACGGGAGCGACGATCGGAGGGAGTTCAACATGCCTGGGCTGCGACTCCTCACCTCATTCCAGAGCCGCAACCAGGGGGGGGATGAGCCCATGCAAGTGGGTCGCACCAACCTCACTTTGGAGGAACGTGAGCATCGCAGACGTCGTAACCTGTGTCTCTACTGTGGCCGGGCCAGCCATTTTGTTTCTCACTGCCCGGTAAAAGGCTCAGCAGTAATGGGGAACATACTGGTGAGCCAAACCCCTGGATTTGTTCCCGCTCAGAGACCATTGAGCCACGCCAGGTTGCTATTACCGGATAGCTCTCAGGCTCTTGCTGTTTTTATTGACTCTGGTTCGGACGCGAGTATTATGGATGAAGAGCTTATGCTGCAGTTGGGGATAGACCGGGTTCTTTTGTCTCGCCCAGTTCCAGCCAACGCCTTAGACGGTCACGTGCTGGGGACAGTGACTCATCAGACTGTACCCGTTCACATGCTCCTGTCTGGGAACCATCATGAAACTATTCAGTTTCATGTTCTCCGGTCTCCACATATTCCGCTGATCCTGGGTTATCCATGGCTCCGCCGCCACAACCCTAACATTGACTGGGAGACTAGAGCCATTTTGGGTTGGAGTCCATCTTGTCATCTGATCTGCCTGAAACAGGCTGCCGCGCCTCAGCGTTCGGTGAACCCCAGCCAAGTTCCAGATGTTACAGGGGTTCCACCGGAATATCTGGACTTCAAGGAAGTATTCAGCAAGTCGAGGGCTACTTCCTTACCACCACACCGGCCCTACGACTGTGCCATCGACCTGCATCCCGGCACCAGCCCTCCCAGGGGTCGATTGTACTCCCTGTCTGCTTCGGAAAGAGTTTCCATGGAGACTTATATCAATGACTCTCTGGCGGCTGGGATTATTCGCCCGTCCTCATCACCTGCTGGCGCAGGGTTCTTCTTTGTGGAGAAGAAGGACAAGACCCTAAGGCCCTGTATCGACTTTCGGGGTCTTAATGACATTACGATCAAGAATCGATACCCACTGCCTCTTATCTCTTCTGCATTCGAGTTGCTGCAGGGGGCAACCATATTCACCAAGCTGGACTTGCGTAACGCGTACCACTTGGTACGTATTCGCAAGGGGGATGAGTGGAAGACCGCCTTCAACACCACCTTGGGGCACTACGAGTACCTAGTCATGCCTTTTGGGCTTACCAACGCCCCTGCAGTATTCCAGGCGTTGGTAAATGACGTGCTCAGAGACATGTTGGACCAACACGTGTTTGTGTACTTGGATGACATCCTGATCTTTTCCAAGACGCTGAAAGAACACGTGCACCACGTCCAGGCGGTTCTCAGGAGATTGCTCGAGAATTCGCTGTTTGTTAAAACGGAGAAGTGCGAGTTTCACACATCCTCCGTCTCTTTTCTGGGATACATCGTGGGACAGGGGAGCATCGAGATGGATCCTTCCAAGGTTGATGCAGTCACTTCCTGGCCGGTTCCAGAATCCCGGAAGCGGCTACAACAGTTCCTCGGGTTCGCCAACTTCTATCGGAGGTTCATTCGTGGATACAGTACCTTGGCCGCTCCTCTCACAGCCCTGACCTCCTCTAAGGTTATGTTCCAGTGGTCCTCCTCGGCTGAGGAGGCGTTCCAGAACCTTAAGGCCAGGTTCACCTCCGCCCCCATCCTCCGAGTACCCAATCCTGTAAGACAGTTTGTTTTGGAGGTGGATGCTTCTGATATGGGGGTGGGAGCCATCCTGTCTCAGCGAGCAATGGACAGCCAAAAACTCCATCCCTGTGCTTTCTTTTCAAGGCGTTTGACTCCAGCGGAAAGAAATTATGATGTGGGAAACCGGGAGCTGCTAGCAGTGAAGTTGGCTCTGGAGGAGTGGCGTCACTGGCTCGAGGGGACCAGTCAACCTTTCCTGGTGTGGACCGACCACAAGAATTTGGAGTACATCCGGTCGGCCCGCAGACTGAATTCCAGACAGGCTAGATGGGCCCTTTTCTTCACTCGGTTCAATTTCTCCCTCTCCTACCGCCCTGGTTCTCGGAACATTAAGGCTGACGCTCTTTCTCGTCAGTTTGGAGAGGGAGGTAACATTCCCAGGGGCTCGGACACCATCCTTCCGACTCCTCAGCTCGTCGCCGCCCTCATCTGGGAGGTGGAGGAGAGGGTCAAGGCCGCCCAGCAGGACCAGCCGGGACCCAGTGCCTGTCCTCCGAACCGCCTGTTCGTTCCGCAGACGTTGAGGTCTGATGTTATCCAGTTGGCTCATAACTCCAGACTCACCTGCCATCCTGGGATCCAACGTACATGGGAGGTAGTCCAGCAAAGGTTCTGGTGGGCAACACTTAAGGAGGACACCAGGGAATTTGTTAATGCCTGCCCTGTTTGCAATCAAAACAAGTCTTCTCACCAAGCTCCTGCTGGTCTCCTACGACCTCTGCCTATCCCTCATCGCCCCTGGTCTCACATTTCTCTGGACTTTGTTACTGGTCTGCCACCGTCCAACGGACACACTGCCATCTTGACGGTGGTAGACCGATTCAGTAAGATGGCTCATTTTGTGCCGATACCCAAGCTCGCCTCAGCTAAAGAGACGGCAGAGCTGGTCCTGCTCCATGTGTTCCGGCTCCATGGGCTGCCTACTGATGTGGTTTCCGATCGTGGTCCTCAATTTACCTCGGTGTTCTGGAGGGAATTTTGCACGCTCCTTGGGGCCACGGTCAGTCTGTCATCCGGTTTCCATCCGCAATCCAACGGTCAGACAGAAAGAAAGAACCAGGAGATGGAGACGACCTTACGCTGTATTGTCTCCAAGAACCCAGCGGCCTGGGCTAAACAACTGCTCTGGGTCGAGTACGCCCACAACACGCTGGTCAGTTTGGCCACCAAGCTGTCCCCATTTCAGTGTGCTTACGGGTTTCAACCACCTCTGTTTCCGGCCCTGGAGAGGGAGGTTACCTGTCCGTCCGTCCAGGCTTTCATCCGTCGTTGTCGACGGACCTGGAATCAAGCCCGGAGAACTCTCGTTTGTTCGGCCAACCGGTACGCCTCCTCTGCCAACCGCCGACGTTCCAAAGCACCTGTCTACCAGGTGGGCCAAAAAGTATGGCTTTCCTCCCGGGATATTCCTTTACGGGTGGATTCGAAGATGCTTGCACCTAGATTCATTGGACCTTTTGAGATTGTCAGGATAATCAATCCCGCAGCAGTAAGGCTAAGACTGCCTCGGACTCTGCGGATCCATCCCACCTTCCACGTTTCCAGGATCAAACCTGTCCGAGAGAGTGCCTTGGTTCCTGCGGTCCCTCCCCCACCACCCCCCCGGATGATTGACGGCGGGCCTACGTACACTCTCCGATGAATTCTTCGTTCCCGTTCCAGCTCGTCATGTGTTGGACCCCCGGCTTATCAGGGAGTTCCATCGGCATAATCCCGAGCAACCATCTAAGACTGTCACGTCGACGGGCAGAGACGCAGGGAGAGTCTCTCCTCTTACCGTCAGCTCTTCAGAGGAGGACAGCGAGGGGCCGGCTTCTGATGAGGACGCAGATTCCCACAGGGGGCAGGAGAGGGAGGCCGAAAGAAATTTTTCAGATGAGTATTAATCCCACCCTCCTCTGTAGATTAGCATTTAGGGACGTCAGGAGCCGTCCATTAAGGGGGGGGTTCTGTCATAGTCTGCTCCATCATTCACCAGTAGTTTTCCATTCACCTGTCTCACCTGTTTTCCACACCCACTCGTTAGCTCACTCTCTTTCTCTTCTGCACCCATTAGCTTCTGCCAGTATTTAAACCCGCACCTTACACACACTCTTTGCCAGATTGCACTTTGCCTCATGCTTGTCTTTCCCGCGTTTGATACCAGATTGCCTACCCGGTTCCGACCCTGCCTGTCCTCGATCTGCCTGCTCTGCCAGTTCCCTGATCCTGCCTGTATCTACGCTGACCGCCTCGCTTACTCCCTGACTCTCTGCCTGTCCCTGACTCACCTTCTGCCCGCTGTCCTCCGGTGCGTTAAACTGCTCGGTTGGTATTCCTCAGATCCAGTGGAATCTCCAATAAAGTTTATTACCAATTCCCCTTGGTTTCTCGAGTGCTGCATTTGGGTTCTCCTTAAGCTTGTGACAAAATGAGTGTGACAAACACGTTGGCATCAAAGACGGCTAGCACTTCCTTTCTCCAACAAAGAAACTGCTTTGCTCAAAGCAAACGTGTTTGTGTTGCTGCGTTACAAACGATACAGTATTCTCTTATGTTTCTAATCTTTATCTGCTCATCAGTCAGAACTTTTCTGATACAAGTCAGTAAACAAACCATAGCTTAACATTAAAAAACAGGATCAAAGGCTTTGAACACGTCCCCACAGTTTAAACCCAAACTACACAGCACACAAGACAAATATCCAAACAAATGTGAACAAACAGGGGATTCAAAACAGCAAAGACAACAAACCTAAAAAAACGCTTAGGAATGAATTTCTCTGATAAACAATGGAATACAATTTAAATCAGATAATCAATGATATACAGCATCTCCGTCAGAGAAGTGTTCATTTTTTTTGTGTTACATTTCTATAGAGTTTTTCAGATTGATTAAAACGAGACTGATCATCCACATCTCTACACGGAGGACTGGTACATCTAAAACAAAAAAGCTACATAAAATGTTCGTCACAAACCAGCTCAAGAAATGTTGCTTCTGTCTCCTCTTTCTTGCTAGTTTGTATCCACCACCATCTTTAGATTATATGCCGTAGAGCTGCACGGTGTTGTTCCGGATGGTGCTGAGGACAGTGTCCATGTCCTCCCCCTTCAGCAGGCTGAGCTCCTGCAGCGTGTAGATGCCCATCCCAGGATGAGCGAACTGGCAGACATCTTTCTTAACCTGCAGGAGAGACACACTCATATGTAGTTGAAATGTACTCCTGATGGTTTAGGGCTACAATGCTGAAAACAGTACCATTCTGGCCATTTTGACTTTTCTAATCTAACAAAAAAGCAACTGAAATCATACTTATTCAATAGCAACAAAATAGACGACTTCATTCTTGAAATTAAGATTATGTGATAACATTAGAGGATCAACATGAGCTGGGTTTAAATTGGACATAAAAAATCCAAGAACGAGTAATTCTACCCTGAACTGACACTGTCACGTCTCTTAGTTACAAGGCTGTCTGTGTTTTATTAGCTGTCAGTTGAAAATGCATAAAAAGTACGTTCTTATAAACTGACATTAGCTTCAGTCACATCAGATACATTTAGATGTGTTTAGCTGTAAAAGCAAGCTGGTGGACATTTGAAGTTATTGCCAGTATTAGGAGCTGACAAAAAAAGCCTTAGAACAGTGTATCTTTGCTAGACCTCAATCTAAGAGTACCTGTCTTGGGAGGAAATACGGTGCGTCTGTCTCCAACACGATGCGGTTCAGAGGGATCTGGCGGACAGCATCTCGGGCCTCGGCAGCCTTGTAGTAGGTGATCAGTGCCGTAAAACCAACATACAGGTTGGGGAACTCCGTCAGGAAGGGCTCAATGACCGGATAACTGTTTGTGAAACAGTGCCTGGAAACCACATGAGTAATAAAATACCATCAAGAATTCAGTCAATTCAGTTCAGGCTAAAATTTACCACATTACATTTTTTATAAATGACTTATTTCATACATTACTTTATTTTATTTTATTTATTTGTTCTATGTCCTATACATATTCATGTTGCACTGTTGCAGGGGCGACATAGGCGGTCGCCTAGGGCGCCAGATCTGGGGGGCGCTGCACTGGTAGTGATGGGAGGGGAAAAAACATTTCTGACCGTTGTTGGTGCTCATCCTAATTTTTGGCCCTGATGTAACAACATTCTCACCCCGGTTACACTTTTCATTTGCCCTGTACGATGGGTGCTGTAAGTGATGAAAGTGGGGGATGTTGGCTTATCAGGCGCCCGCAGCTCACAGCCAAAGTGCGAGCGTGGGAGCGAGAGAGTGAGCGAGAGAGAGAGAGAGAGGGGGCGCACCGGTACCGGCGCTGTTGTTATTAGAATCTGGTGCTAGCTGCGCTAACGGATATAAGAAGTAGATGTTTCTACAACCAGGGTGGAGGAGAGCTCTCCTGTCAGACTGAGAGGCTCAGTGAGGTAAAGGACTCTCTGAGTGTTTAGATAGTTAATTTTAGTCTAAGTTATCTCAGTGGGTCTCAATCAAATATATGTTTACAAATTATGTAAACACATATTTCCAAGGCACTCCTTTATAATTATTAGCATAAATAAAAACAGGTTTGAAATCATTCCAATGTATACTATAGGACAGTAAACCAAAAATATCGTTTAAAGTTGGAGAGATACAAAAATATGCATAAATAAATGTTAACCAGTTAAGCCCGAAGGTCCCCCCAGTGGACCCCTCCCACAGTTTTTTTTTTCTCACATGTCTCAGGGCTTCTTAACATTTATGAAACTATTAATGTTTCATACCCTTTTAAAAGGTAAGAAACTCCGCTAACTGACAATAAGAACAATTGTTAGCTAAAAAAAACACAAGAGTAATACCAAGCCTTTGAATTAGCATTGAGCGAAAAAATGCTAACTAATGCTAACGCTTTTTTACACACAACACACGGTAGAAATGCCCTTATTACTATCTTAACTGCACAAACAAGATATACGATTTAAAGCTGAGACTCCACAGATTCCACACATGTAATGTCATCACTGTCCGACCTCGAATTCCTGGAGCTATCAGCCAGAAAAGAGAAAGTAAACAACATCCGTTTTCAAAAATATTACAATAATTACGTCTTACCTTTTTTGATTTGTGATCAAAAGTTGTGTTCAACGGAATAAAAACGCATCTCAAGGTTAATCCAATGTCTTTGTGTCACGTATAATTTTTTACTGATAATCAATCATCATATTTATGGCAATATACTCGGTATAAAGTATTTCCGTCCAGGCTTGCACTTTCAGATATGCTTCGTTTGCTTCTCTATTACGTCCGCTATGGTAATGTTTACGTAGATTTGGGAACTGCCCATCGATTCTATTGGTTCTGATGGTTAAGAAAAAGGTGTAAATCACACGAATCGACCAATGGGTTCCAGAGATATGGTCCTGCGTAAACTATAAAGAATGCCAGCCAGCTTAAGTACATTACGCAGCCGACTTCATTTATTGTTTACAACGTAACGAAGCAGGAAATGCAGCAGGACCCAGAGCGCACGGAGCACAGAGCGGACAGCAGATAACGGAATTGCAGTTGTATTGCTTATAGATTATCAGAACATTTCAAAGGGGACACAGCCCCATTGAATATTAATCTATGGATTAACTACATCATCGTTTTTATCGTTTTAATGCCATTGAAGACCAGTTTAGACCAGATAACGAGGAAGGTAAGTCATTGTTAGCCTAGCGCATTAGCGCTAGCGGCATTTGTTTTGATGTACGTTTTTGTTGATAACGTCGCGAGTTTGTATCTTTCAGTGTTGGGCTGTTCAGGTGGGCACTGTTAGATTCTGTGTCTCCTTGCGATCATAAACAATGTGTTGGATGTGCAGCTAGGATAAGTAATAAGGGAGCGAGGAGTGATTTTCGGTGCTGTAATAGGTTAGCATTTTTTGCTCGGGGCTAATTCAGAGGCTCACTGTAAGAGTAAGCCTATGTTTTATTTTATTTTTTTCACAATAGTTGTATTTGGATGGAATGAATACCTATAGTGATAATTCAAAGTAATAAAATGATTTTTACAGTGAAAAAGTTCAAATGGAACCGATGGTTCCCAAATTACCCAGAGGTGAGTCCGCTTAGACTTTATTTTTCTAAATCTCTCTAAAAAGGTCAAATTTTACTTGTTTTGCATCAATCTTGATACAGGGTACTTATTATATGTTATAGTTTGGATTCCTAAAGCTTTTAGTCTACTAACCCATCATGCAAGGGTGGTTTTCACTATAAGTAAAGGTTTTTTTTTAGGTGGACATTAGAATTTACATGTTTTTACTATGTTCCATCTGAATTTACTTTAAAATAAAAATATCTATATTGATTCTGACACTTCTACATCCAACTCACAGATGTAACCTTGCTTTGAGAAAAATAATTATTCATTTACCCCTTTTAGAAGTGAAGATATATAATTTGTTGTGTTAGTGGCATTTTCGAGCCTGAAACCTGAAAAACAGGCTCAGGGCTTAACTGGTTAACTGGTCAAATAAGATATAAATGAACAACAAAAATAAAATATTGGTTATGTTCACATACTTATTTGATTATTAAAATGTAAACCGATCTTTTTCATATGGGTGTTTTAGAGTTGTACCCCCTAGATCTAGTCTCTAGTAATTGTGTACTCAAAGTGCACCAGATTGAAGCATTTTACTTTCAAATGTTAAAAAAAAAAATCTTTCCGGGGGGGCATACTCCCAGACCCCCCTAGAGGATGTGACGTCCACCCCCCAATTAAAACAAGTTCATACAATACTGAATACATTTGAAGCCATTTTGACATATATTACTGATGTCAATAAGTTTCTGTTTTTGTAGTGTATTTGTCTTTTGTAGAGATTTTTCATTTATTCTTTATATATAAAATCTCGCCTAGGGCAGCAAATTGGCTAGAACCGGCCCTGGTACTAGGCCTCAAGAGCCTTTCTTGTGCTGGCAGACACATAGGCCGTTTCTCAATCGCGAGTACACATGCTGCAGAGCAACTATTTCAAGTATACTACGTCATAGAGTGGCACAGAATGCTGGGCATTTAACATGCATTTAAACAGTCCTTCGGCGCCACTGGATGACGTAGTATACTTGAAATAGTTGCTCTGCAGCAGTTTTACTTGCGATTGAGAAACGGCCATAGAAACAAATTGGCGGGGCGCACTTTGCACGCGCACACACAAACAATTCCACGCGCTCCGCGCTCACATTATGCTAGGCCCACGTGCCTTAGCACCACTGCTATGACTCCATCCTAGGGGAAACACTGTACGTTTTTCATTGCCATATCTACACTGTAGCTGTAGGGAGGCATGTGGCGCAGTGTATAGAGCGTTGGTGTTCGGATCAAGGGAGCACAGGTTCAAACCCCACTGCAGTCAGCATGTCGTTGTGTCTCTGAGACACTTCACCCCAAATTGCTCCTGTGGGGATTGCCCACAGTATTGAGTATGTAAGTCGCTTTGGATAAAAGAGTCTAACAAGTAACATGTAATGTAATGTAGCTACAGTGCACATGAAAATAAAGCCTTGAATCTTGAATCCGCCCAGCCAATCAGACATAGGAACCTTTTTCTCCCACGAAAGTCCGACGGAAAAGGGGGTGAAAAGGTTCTCATGAACTAATTTTAGTTCCGGCTCTTTTTGGTGTGAACGCAACATTTCGGAACTATATCGGAACTAAAGTGGGGAAAAGTACTGCGGTGTGAACGCGCCTAATGACCAATTACAGGGACATTCTCCCTGGAGTAACTGAGGGCTAAGTGCCTTGCCAAGGGCACACTAGTAGTGGTGTTCCAGGCGGGATTTGAACTTGCAAGTGCAACCTTCCGATCATCAGCCCACCTCACTATCCATTAGACCACAACAAAAAAAAACATTATTATTATTATTATCTTTTTCTTTTTTATGAGATCCATTTGATATTTAATTGTTGCGGCCCGCCACAAATAAAACAATGTATGGGAAACACTGCGTCCAACCATAAAAAGAACACTTACATTTTCTTAAATTGACTTGAACAGGAAAGTTAGTCAGATTATTTTCCTCCACACATACCGGTGTATCTTGTGCTCCCTGGGAACGCACTTCTTCATGATTTCCAGCAGGTCCTCATCAGCGTCCCTGCAATGGATCACCAGAGGCTTCTTCATGGCCACAGCCAAACGCAGCTGGCGCTCAAACACCTTCCCAGAGAAGCAACACTCAATATTATTTTACAAATCAATCAAGACATATTTTTGACAACTTCACAGTGTCAAAGACTGTACCTCTTTCTGTTTGGGGGTTTCAGTGGAGTTTTTGTGGGAGTAGTCCAGGCCGATCTCACCAAACGCCACAACTTTTGGATGCCGCATGGCCATCAGCATACTGCGTTCATGGACACTTGAGTAGAATTTGGCAAAGTGGGGGTGGCACCCAAAGGCCCCCCATACCATGTCTTCAGCCAGCAGACCTTCCCACAGGGCCTCCTTCGCCGTGGCCCTTGGGTTGCAGAAGTTGGTGATACAGCCTCTATACTCAGGAGGAAAGCTGCTTCGGTAGTGCCTTCGAAAGCTGCTGAACGTCCCGCGGAAACCAAGCTTTCCATAGAGCATGTCTATGTGACAGTGTGTGTCTATGAACCCAACCTGACTGCCCGGGTAGTTGGTCCCAAAAGGTGCAGCTCCCATGGATAGTCTTCTTTTCGGACGGTCACAATGTGTCAAGGTGTGACGCATGAAGAAGCTTGAATCTGACTTCCTGTGTGTGGCTGTGGAGTTCCACAGTCCTCTTCTGGACTGGAGTGGCAGAGCATACGGATCCGATACATGGGACACAGCGTCGGAAGAGTGGAAACTCTCAGTCCAAACTTTGGATGCCTTTGAAGGGACTGTGTTTGTTTGGTTGGCCCTAAAGGGGACAACAACTGTCCTCTGTGATGGTGAGAAAGGCCTCTCCACAGCGGCCCAAGATGTTTCATTAGGGGATGAAAAGGTGAAAGAGGAAGTTGTAGCTCCCTGGGTATTCAATGGAGGGCTTTCCCATTGATGGGTATCAGGAGAAGCATACTGATGAGGTGAGAAATAACACCTAGAATCTGGGGTATACTCCTCAACATCAAGGGGAGCGTCACAGCATTTGTCTTCCGGTCCATTTTCTGCAGCAAATAACTTGTCCTGAGAGGTTGTTTCTACCAACACATAGGGAGGATCGAAAAACCTCTTCTGTGAATCTTCATCTTTTAGCACCACAGTCTGAAAACCATTCAAAATAAATTAAGTGAAAATATGACAAAAAAAACATTTGCCAGTAAAAATGCAAGAAAGAGATTTCAGGGAAGGTTTGCACTGATTCAAACTTGGCATTAGACTATTTTCTTTGATAGTTAAATGGCTTTTGATTTTAATCATCTTTTATAAAAAAATATGTCTTTGTTTCCCTGGCACATGAAAAATAACAAGAACAAAGTAAATAACAAAAATTGTACAAATTGTTTCATTTCTACAAAAAGAAAGTGGTGTAGCCCAGGGTTTCCGCTAGGATTTTTTCTCGCCGGTCAAATGTCCGGGCAGAATTTATTTTACCGGACACATTTGAAAATTACCGGTCATATTTCAATAATAATAATAAGAGTTGTGTAGCAGAGTTTCCGTTAGCAGGTAATTACCGGACTATGAGCAGATATGCTTCAGTTTAAAACTCAGTTCACAGGGCTCATTTTTATATTGCTTCAGTTTATAATCGTAACAGATCGAAAAATTCAGATTCATTTTTCAATAAATTATTCCACAAACAACAAACAACATAATTATTACATTCAAACAAACTACTTGTAGTAGATAACGTACATTATTCAAAAGTTTACATTAACTTTGAATAATAACACGGGAGAAACGGATCCTCTCTTTTCCCCTCTCCCTCCCTCTCTCTCTGACAGCCCGTCAGTTTCTCATGCAGCTCCTGCAGCTCGCTAAACAGAGGCGGGGCTTCAGGTGATTATGCAGAGCTGCGTGTCTCCATCAGACTCAGCAGCTGATCTGATCTCTCTCGCGTGTCCGGTTATACTTCACTCGCGTTTATGTCCATATCGATCAGATCCAGCTCTCCTGATCGGCCTTTATAGAGAGCACCGATCAAACTATTAAGAGTGAATATCGGCCGATAATGACCGGCGGCCGATCTATCGGAGCCTCCCTAATTATTACCAGACATTTTGACCGGCAGGTTTTGAATTTACCGGTTTTTAATAAATTTTACCAGCTAAAAACCGGTAATTACCGGCTAACGGAAACCCTGGTGTAGCCGTATATGTGTGAGTTAACTTACTCTTTTGTCTGTTAATAACTCTGATCCACCACCTTGGGGTTCAGAGTCCTCAGACGATTGAACGTTGGGCTCCCATGATTCTTCCTGAATACTACCGTTGTCCTCAGATTCATACACCGGTTTAATTGGGGAACAATGTGTGGGGTTCCTGTCAAGCGATGCAGGACTGAGCACTTGAGTCTTCAGTGGTGAGGTCACAGGGGTATTTGTAGTTCTGCCCCTTTCATTTGAGCTGCCAATGGCTGCTATTAGTGCCCTGCTGTAGATAGCTTCCGATCCTTCCTCTGGTGTCCTCTCTCTTTTTTTCACAAGGAAAGAGTGAAGTGAAGTTGACAATACTTGCTCGCTCTCTGAGAATCCTAGCTGCCTGGATGAGTTTTCTATGGGTTTCTCCTGATAGTAAAAGGTGCACACAGACAAAATAAAAACAGTAATTACTTAACAAGAAATAGCAATATATAAAACTTGAGCTTTGATTAAACAACATACTATAGATCTACAATTAATAGATGGTCAGAGCAAAACTTACCTCTGAGGTTATGATTTCTTCATAATTTTTCCTGGACAGCTTCCTCAGCTTAAGCTTGCCTAAAGAGGGCATGCTTTCACCAAGCTCTTTGGCCTTTCTCTTGGGAGTGTTCAGACTCATTGCCCCAAGGCCATCAGGTCCTGGAGAGCTGCCGAGGTTATATGAATCTTCATTCGGAGACATATTCCAGGAAGATGGTGTTCCTGGGCTATCATCACTATCCTGAAGCTGTGTGGGTGAGGTGATGGTAGTCTGAAGCCGCTTGAACTTCAACTTCTTCCTGCGGCTGTCCATGTCTGAGATTTCTAATACAATACAAAGTAAAGGTATCAACACATCTGTGTAACCCTCCAGTTCATCATGCAGGCAACAAGGTTATAACATGAAAACATCACTGTTTAAATACTTAAAGGTCCCATGACTAGGGCTGTAGCGATACACTAATCTCACGATACGATACGATACACGATATTCAGCTCACAATACGATATATATCACGATATTCAGCCAACGATATGATTCGATACGATATACTTATATCATTTTCTGAAAGATTTTAAAGGGACAATGTGATTTTGGTGACATCTTGTGAGTGTTCCATTGACTTGGATTGAATTAATTCAACTGAAAACTGAAAGCATCAATTATACAATATATGGCTCTGATAGAGAGTCTACAGCTTGCAAAATGCTGGACAAAATGAATCAAAAGATGTGGTGAGAAAATTTGTTTCATTTATTGAAACAGTGCAAACTGTAGCTTACAAACCTTTGAAATGTAAGTACATAAAGTGCAGTATCACAATGGAGAATTAAAAGGTGCAGCAGGTGGCGGAACACGGGGGATTTCAATGGGACTTGTTAGAAATTAAAATCAATGTTTTGATGGCATAAAGTACCTTAAACATACCGTCAGTTTAAATGCTGTTTTATACTGAAAAACCAGAAGTTCTTGTGCACAACCAGTTGTTAAGCTTTTATTCTGAAAATCCTTCATCTCCGGTTAACATTTAGCATGTGGCTAATATACCATTTACTATAGAGGTGAATTTAGTAGCGATATGACACTGAGTGTTGCACACCGAAACCTACTGATTTCAACACTACAACTATAGACGTCGAGATATTATTATTGCTGAATATTAAATGAAGGTACAGTTTATTTGAATACGTTTGTTTACAGATGTGGGTAGCATGAGACAACATCCGGAACTACCGGAAATGATACCAGCCGTGAACTATTTTTGGAGTATTGATTACAGCGTTTAAAATGTATTAAATGAAAAGTCATGAAAGAGATAAGGAGGAGAAAAGGCGTGTTTAGTTATATATTTAATGTACAATGTCTGAATCCTCTGTAATGCGCAACAACGAACATTGGAGACGTGGAGGGCCGGCCCCCAGCAGCGCCAACCGGCCCACAGGGAAGAGCCAGCAGAGGATATTTAACAGCTGGAAAGGTGGAGCTCGCTCTCTTCCCTTCGCTCACGAGAGCCAGAACACAGCTGTTTTTCTGACTGAACCATCTTCTGCTTGTAACATTACCACGCTTTTTATTAATTAAAGTATACATTTGAACCTTCTCAGACTCAATCAGTTTCCTTTTTAAAGCTTCTCTCCTGGATGCGAGAATAACGAACACAGTTATCAGACTTAATGTATCGATACCCGCGGCTGAAATATCGATACGTTCTCGGAAAACTAAATATCGATATATATCGCAGGATCGATTATATTGCACAGCCCTACCCATGACATGGCCATTTCTACTGATCATAATTACATTGTTGAGGTCTACTAGAATAGATTTACATTATTCAATGTTCCAAAATCACATTGGGTTTTCTCATACAGCATCTCTGTATAGTATGTGTATTCACTCTCTGTCCTAAACGGCTTGTTGGAGCTCCTGCCCCCCCTCCCTATGAGCCCACTGTGCTCTGATTGGTCAGCTCGCCCACTCTGTTCTGATGAGTCCACCACCGTTACAGCGGAACATCAGTGATTATGTGTTACAATGGTGTTTGTTAGCAACCAGAAAATGACACCAGTAATGACAAACAGATGAGAATGCTGCGTGGGGTCTGGGTGCCGTGTTGGCGGGACGTTGCGGGGCTCGCTGCTTCTCCCTTTGAGGCTCGAGGAGCGGACAGTGTGAGCTGGATTACTGGTGTTGTTTCCTGGTTGCTGCGTGGGGTCTGCGAAACTCAGCCTGAGCACACACACTCACAGCCTGAGCTCCGTGTGTGTGTGTGTGTGTGTGTGTGTGTGTGTGTGTGTGTGTGTGTGTGTGTGTGTGTGTGTGTGTGTGTGTGTGTGTGTGTGTGTGTGTGTGTGTGTGTGTGTGTGTGTACGGAGCTCTGTGCAGCACCACTGCTGAGAAAAGATTAGACTGATGCCCCGGCCACACGAGGACGAAAACGGTCGTTTGCGTTACTGTTTAGTGTCATATAGACCATTCGGCCACACGAGGACGACCGAATACCAGTAGCGTGGCGTGGGGAAAAATGTAGGGGAAGCCCATTTTTTGGGTCGGGGGGTGGTCAATAACGTAACCAGATGAGTGATTACAGCGCCCGGTATCATTTTACACACATTTGTATCACACAGATGCAGGACTTGCACACGCCTGTTATCTAACCGACAGGTCCGCACGCACTCTCCAGCTGAAACTCTCTCCTTATTAATTTAAGCATTTTACTTATTAATGTATGCAGACAATCACACAATCTATGTGATTTTTGGATTTACCGTGCCTCTCAATTGCCCGTGACAGGTTGGCAAAGTCGATGAATCCTGAAGTTGCCCAAGGATTGTTCAGGGAGCACGAATCCTTGTCAAAAAGAAGACATGGCCAGCAAAATAGACGCTGAAGTTTAGCGCTTCCAGTTAGCCACTCCGTGCGGACATAATTGTCCTCATTGAACGTCCGATTCTCTCCCTTTTTCCTCTGCGTACACACAGCTCGAGTGCGGGCATTTGCCTGTCATCTGATTTAATTTGTAGTTGCTGCTGTAGCGGAAGTTTAGTAAAGTTATGTTTGATTAAGTACGCCAAATCTCCACCCTCCATAATGCTTCATTTGCTTGATAATTTCTAACGGCGGTGATGACAGTTACAGTATTAAAACTGATGTTGATGTGATTTGATTGGATGGCAGTGTCCAATCAAATCGCCAGCCGCCAGCCGCCTCTGAAGGGAAGCAAGAGGCGGCTAGCTTCCCTTGGCATGGCCCTGACCAATCACAGGTTGGCAGGGGCATCACGTGGGCCTCATCTGATTGGTCAATCCCTCCATTTTTTTTCACCAAGGGAAGCTAGATTCGGCTGGCCTCCTCTCGCAACAGTGAGTGCAATCTACTGTTTCACCATAACATCTAGAGGGGCGCTGTTTGTTTCACTCTTTGTAAAATACTCAATGAGAATGGGGGAGAGCCGGGCCGGCAGCAACACACAGCAAAGGAGAATTATCGAAACAAAACAAAGTGTTTGTATTTATTTATTTAAATTATAACTACAATCCGAAAAAACAGGGGAAGCCTGGCTTCCCTTGGCCTCCGGGAGAAAACGCCACTGCCGAATACGGCACTAAACGACTGCGTAAACGATAACGGGTCCCAAGGTGGATAGAACGGCATACGCAACGCTCTGGGGGGGTCCAACGGCTCCGTTTGTACGCCCTATACGATAATTTTCTGATAATGATGAGGCAATAGCCCCGCCTCTCCCCACCTCTGCTGCTCACCCCCGCGTCAAAGTAAACTGCACACTGAATTCAGATTATTTATCTTTCTCTCGATATGGACCTAAACGCGAGTGAAGTCTAATCTGACAGGACGGAGACACGCAGCTCTGCTCACCTGCAGCTCCTCCCGCTGTGATGCGGCGGTGAACGGAGTAAAACACACACTTCAAGTCCGATCATCACCCTCACCTAAACTAGATATAAATATGTTTATTTTTACTGTCGGCCGGGTCACTCATTACTGGATCAGCTGCTGCATGAAACAGACACTGGCGCTGTCCGAAGAGAGGGAGGAAAAAGAGAGGCTCCGTGTATTTTATTATTATAATATATAGATTCGTTATTCATTTGTTTTAAAGCTCAATAAATAACAAAGAAGACCTTTGACCGGCACTTTTATAATTTTGTCGGAAGATTTAAACTTTAATACACGTTGACTGGCGAAAAACTGCCCGGTTCCCTCGGCCCCCACCGCGGAGAATAAACAGAAGGGCAACCATGACAACCATGCTTCTTCGCTGCTTTTGTGGAGGAAGTTACAGCGCCACGTACAGGCTCCTGCATATGTACTGCAGCTTCTCCAGCGGTTGGAGCTAAACGGAGCTGTCTCGTGTGGACAGACACTATCCGGATGACTATTGCGTGTGGACGGAAGCTTTTTTGCGATTGCGTTTGCGTTAATCCTATGCGTTTAGCCGTTTTCGTCCTCGTGTGGCCGGGGCATGAGTGAGTGTGTGTGTGCAAAGCTCCGCGGCTGAGAAAAGATAAGGCTGAGTGAATGTGTGTGTGCGGAGCTCCGCAGTGTTACGTCACTATGACCAGGAAGAAAAAAATGGAAAAAGAAAAATCTCCAACAAGGCGTTCTGGGGCAGCATAGATAGACAGGTTTTTTCTATGTTAGAGTTTTACTCGCTACAGGGTGTACTTTGAGGGTTTGTGACTTTGCAGACCGTTTACACGAATAAAAAGCTACATAACACACAAGGGGACGGGTAATAACCAGAAAAGCATGACATGGGACCTTTAAGATAAAAATGCAGTTATAATTGCTCCCATAATGAGGAATCATCTTGTGAAAAATTAAGTTAGCAGATAAATACCAAATCAATGTTCACATTTACAAGTATATAGCATATTGCATGAAAATGTATCCTATGGGTTATTTCCTAAGTATAGTTAACTGTAAACCCGCAGTTACAAATTATTTAATTTAATGTCTGGTCATAATCTAAATGTCTCGTGTCCTTCATTAAGACAGGTTGTAACTATGTTGTGGTGACCACATTTTCTTAAACATCCAATTCAAGGTCTTCTGAGGCCCAATTCTCTTGAATTTAGAGACCAAAAGCAGCTGTCTAAGACTAGTTTGAGAAACTGATAAAGTTAAATACAAAAAATACAGAGCATTTTTAAGATAAAAACTAGCAGGCTTTACAGAAGCTAAGAGAAAACAATTATAAAGACAGAGATGCTTAAATGTGTGAATGTCTAAGCACAGAAATATAATACAATATTGAAAGATGGACGATAGAGACAGAGATGTATTTCCAGGAAAAACAGCAGCTCACAACAAGATACTGAAGGAACCTTAATAATATACTGGATCGCCAAGACATAACCATAACAATAGTAAGGTTTGACTGTCGAAACCGTATACTTTATTTATCTGATTCTCAGATGTTAACTTAATAAATTGATGTAAAACTACGAAACATATTCTGCGAGACATTATGGCTACCATTTGTTTCATTGAAGTTAGCTAATGTTATCTAGCGTCACCTGGGGGGGTGTCAATCAGTTTAAATTGTTAAGATTGGTGAAATTAAAAGTTAAACCTAGGTAACGTTAGCTTTAATCATTTGTAAACAGTCTGGCAGTGTTTGTGCAGCGGTCTGCTCTTACCTTGTAGGATAATACGCTGACACTGCAGTCATTGGAGATGTGTTGCTAACCAACGAAGCCGTTAGTTAGCACCTTTACTACAGCCAATTAACCGTTAGCTAACTGTTTTAAGCGGTTTATTCAAAACAGTGAGTAAAGATGATTTTCCGTCGTCAAAAATCGGGTTAACAATCACAGTAACTTCTTTATCACGTGTATAGCTAGTCAGTTAAATGCATCGATTCGTTTATTTATCGAGCTTACCGTTACCTTTTCGGGCAAGGCTCAGTAGAAGTTGCCAGTCAGTGCAGGAGGTCAAAATAAAACTGCGTCACTTCATCTGCCAGCCACTGTCCGCTCGGTCATTTACACGATTTACCGTTTACACCGTTTCTCAACAAAAACAAATTAAAACAACGCTTCATTGACATTATTAAAAGTTGATTCAACTAAAACATGTAGGTTTCAATTATCCGCCAGATGGTGGTAAAGGTTTCTTATTTGGGCCGTTTGAACCATATAGGCTTTGAAGCTGAGGTTTGAACCTGTTTGAACGCAAGCAAAAGACCAGATTGGTCTACATACCTCGTCGCGACATCAATTATACCAACGAGATTTGACAAAATAGCAGAAAGCACCGCGAAAACAGCATTGGCCCCAGGCGGGTGAGCAAGTCAAATTAATTGATAAATACGTCACAATTTATTCAGGTAAAAGTGTTTTGAACACATTTAAAATATACAAGGAAAGCACACATTTAAATAGTGGATGAGATACATTATAAACAATGAGTTTATGTTTACGATTTTAGAGGCAATTCTGATTATGAAAATTAAAAAACAGACATGACAAAATGAAAAAGATAAACACAACATTCATGAGGCAAAAGAGATTTAAGGAGTGGAAATAAACACTAGATGTAGTTAGCAAAGTCAGGATTGACTCCCACAAAAAAAAACTGGTTAACACTGCCAGTGAAACTGGATTTAAAGGTCCCATGTCATGGCCATTTCTACTGATCATAATTCCATTGTTGAGGTCTACTAAAATAGATTTATATTGTGCAATTTTCCAAACTCACATTGGTTTCTCATACAGCATCTCTCTGTATAGTATGTGTATTCACTCTGTCGTAAACGGCTTGCTGGAGCTCCTGCCCCCCTCCCTCCCTATGAGCCCATTGTGCTCTGGTTGGTCAGCTCGCCCACTCTGTTCTGATGAGTCCACCACCGTTACAGCGGAACATCAGTGATTATGTGTTACAATGGCGTTAGCAACCAGAAAATGACACCAGCAATGACAAACAGATGAGATGCTGCGTGGGGTCTAGGTGCTGTGTTGGCGGGACGTTGCGGGGCTCGCTGCTGGAGCGGACAGTGCGAGCTGGCTTACTGGTGTCGTTTCCTGGTTGCTGCGGGGGATCTGCGAGACACAGCGAAACCCAGCCTGAACCCAGCCCGAGCGCGCACACACACACACCTGCAGCCTGGCTGTGAGTCTGCGTGTGTGTTCAGAACGAGCACAGGCAGGCCGCGTCTCGCCGTCGCAGCTGAGAAAGGATTGAGTGTGTGTGTGTGTGTGTGAGGAAGTACGTCACGTTACCCAATACGTCACTGTACTTACTACACTATAAGAAAACAATGGAACAAGTTCAAATATCCAACGAGGCGTTCTGGGGCAGCATAGACAGGTATTTTCTGTGTTAGAGTTTTACTCCCTACAGGGTGTACTTTAAGGGTTTGTGACTTTGCAGACCGTTTGCATGCATAACAAGCTACATAACACACAAGGGGACGGTTAATAACCGGAAAAGCATGACATGGGACCTTTAAATAAGTAATCTAACAGGTACAGCTCTTTATTTGTCCTTTATAATAACCCTTTAGGTAGTGTCTTGACTGCTGAGTCGACACACTGATACGATTAAGAGAGACTTAATTACATTCTAAGTGAAATTATATAGTCCTATTTTTTTGCATTCAAAATTCATTATGACAGATGGTTACAAAAATATTCGACAGTAACACATTTTGTCAGACTTTTGGTAATCCCAGTGATGTCTTGTAGGCACCAAAGCTGTATCCTTTACCTGTAGCAAGGGATGAAGATTCATCAGTCACTCAATCCTAATGTAGTGAGAGACGTACACGACACATAGTTGTCCCTCTTCAACATGCTTCTTTGGTAGACATTTACAATTATGTGCATCCCTTTTATAAAATACAGAAAAAGGTAATTATTTGTCACTATTGATTATTTATTATTAAATAATTTGGTCTAATATGTCCATCTTAGTTTCTCCACATCCAACGTTATGTCTTTGAATGTCTTAATCAGTCATATTTGAGAGGCTGAAAACATTATTTCCTTCCATTTCCATTCAAAAGTACTTAACTTACTTTTTTTTAAATGATCACGTACGTTCTACGAGTGGTTAGTTGACTAAACATTGCAGCTTTAGTTCACTGACTTTATAATATATCAAGGTAAAATGAAATGAATGAAGAATAGAAACTCAGCTTTGGACAAATGATGATAAGCATAACACTGAAAGGTTTAACCTTCTGCTCCCCACCATGCACCAGAGTCAGTCAGGGAGATAGCTCTTTGAATAAAAGCTTTAAAACTGTAAAGGTTGAGCGCACAGTGGTTAGTCTGAATAGCAGAATCTGCAATTAAAGTGATTTAAACAATGTGCATGCGAATGTCTCTCCGAGCTGACACTTCTTGTATAGGTGACATTTGGATCAGTGCTTACATGCTGAGCCCTTCTTTTCAAGGACCCAGTAGCAGAAGCCCCTCCTGGCACGGTCATTGAACTCATTCCTGAGCCGCGGCATGTCTTGAGGTAAGGTTTTTGGTTTGTTATGATGCAAATCTAAAGAAACAAATGGCATATAGTGAATTTGCATGGAGGTAAATAATAAAATGTAAGATATTTAAATACCTGTTAATATAAGCCTTACTGTATGCTGGCACCACCATGGAGGGAACAGGATCATTAATCAAAGTTTTATCCGGAGTCAGAGGAGGTAGCAGCCGGTTTGGAGCACCTTCATGTGATTGATACACTAGGGCATGTAATAAAGCCAAATTAGAGACCCATTTTCTTTTGCACAGAACATTAGTAGAGAACTCTCTGCCCTCTCTCCTGGTCATCGCCCAGTTTTATATTATCTGTGAAATAGGATCATTTTCACAAACCTCTGTCCTTCAACAAGGCAGCTGGAACTGATGCAAGATAAACTGGAACCTAGGTGGGAATAGAAGTGCATAGTATCACAAGAGTACAAAGTATTTTTATATTTATCGGGACTTTCATTTGTTTTTCTGTCATCCTGTTGGTAATAGGGTGTTTTGTTTCATGTGCTCCTACCATTGTTTTCATTTTGCTCCAGTGGTCAGTCTGGAGATGCGGAAACACGACTGGGTGACTTATTGGCCAAAATGTCATGCTGGTGAAGAAAATCAAAAGATGATGAATATTGGTTAGCGTCTAAAACTTCTGCTCATCATCATGCACCGCCAGGCTGTAAAGCAGATTTTGTAATATGTGTGTGAGAGACACAGAGAAAGCACTCAACGATGACCTCTTACTTACTTCTCTTTTCTGAAACGACTCGAGTTCCATGTTCTTTCTCCTGCCTTCATATTCCTCAAAAATACTGATGGCAGCTCACCGCGACTCACACACACACACAGACACACAAAGATGGCTTGTGTTACTCTGTCGCTAAGCAACATGTTTTGCAACAGTACCCCTGCTGTGGTACACCGGAGCCGGTAATCATTTCTGATTGTAACATTCAACTTGGAATGGATATCATTGTGTGTCTGTGAGTTTATGCAGTCAGGATTATACAAGTGACATTTGTGTGAAGTTATTCGGCTTCTATCAAACAGTACATACAGATGAAACCTGCACAAGTAACGACATTGCTAAAGACTATTCTGTTGAATGTGCCTTAACTGCCATGTGTTTGCTCTATTTTCTATATACTATGATATTGCTATACGTGTTGCTTTCCATTAAGAATACTTTTATATGCTGCTGCTAAATGAAGATGATTGCTGACAAAATAAATGTCAACATGAAATTTAATATGCATTAACAATAAAGAATCCTATCTTATGTGTTAACTTTATTGGATGTGACAGCTCTGATATTCCTAAATCATTCAAATCAAAGTTTTTTTAAATACACTCCTAATCGCACACAACTGTGCAACTGTATTCTATTCATTCTATGCATTCAACTCCCTGATACACCCCGAACTCCGCCAAATAAAATCACAAAAACGCCAACTGGAACGCCTTCACAAGAAAGCCACTCAGTTAACAGTTAATCTCCATGCCTACACCGACTACCTACAACAGTACAATAACGCACTCAAAGCAGCCCGGTCCAAGCACTACTCACAACTGATACACTCCGGCTCCAGCAACTCCAAGGCTATGTTCTCCACCATCAGCACACTCCTTAAACCCTGTGACAACACCACCCCATCCTTCACAACCCCACAGTACAATTCTTTCCTCTCGTTCTTTCAATCCAAAATCGACAGCATTTATAGAAACCTGACCTCCTCAGCAGCTCTCCCCATCTCCCCTCCTGGCTCCCCCCCTTCGCCTCACAGCCCCTATCCCGGTTCCCCCCTCTGACCCCAATGCAACTGTCCAACCTCATGGCTGGATTGAACTCCACTTGCACTCTGGACCCCATACCAACAACATTTGTCAGGGAATGCCTCCCTGACATCTCCCAACTCATAACCACAATCATGAACTCCTCTGCTCTGGATCAGTCCCCCCCTCACTCAAACTGGCTGCTGTTACACCCATGCTGAAAAGACCTGGACTCACACCTGACATCATGTCCAACTTCCGGCCCATCTCGAATCTCCCCTTCCTATCAAAACTACTCAAACGTGTTGTAGCCTCCCAACTGAAATCCCACCTCAGCTCCAATAACCTGTTTGAACCTTTTCAATCAGGATTCCGCACAAAACATAGCACAGAAACAGCCCTCCTCAGAATCACTAACGACCTCCTCCTCTCCTCAGACTCCGGCAACCTCAACATCCTCATCCTCCTTGACCTCACAGCAGCGTTCGACACCATCAACCACACCATTCTGCTGTCCCGCCTGGAATCATCACTTAACATCACCGACACTGCACTCTCCTGGCTGAAATCCTACCTCACCAACAGACACCAGTTCATCCACATCAATAACTGCACTTCCTCCACTGCCCCTCTGTCCCAAGGCGTCCCCCAGGGTTCGGTGCTTGGTCCCCTCCTCTTCATCCTCTATATGCTCCCCCTTGGAAAAATCATCCGCCCCCATAACCTTCAGTATCATTGCTACGCCGATGACATCCAACTCTACATCTCCACAAAAACCATCACTGCCACAACTCACTCCACACTCACCAACTGTCTCTCAGAAATTAAATCCTGGATGCAAACTATCTTCAACTGAACAGCGACAAATCAGATATTATCATAATCGGACCCACATCCCGCACCAACACCACCCAGAACTTCAACCTCACCATTGACAATGCCACTCTAACCCTCTCCTCACATTCGCAACCTTGGAGTAATTGTTGACAGCCAGCTCAAATTTGATAAACACATTAACCACCTCATCAGTACCGCTTTCTTCCATCTAAAAAACATTGCCCGCCTCCACCCCCCTCACTCTCCTTCCCGGCTGCTGAAACCCTCATCCACGCATTCATCACTTCAAGAACTGGACTACTGTAACAGCCTGTATGGCTCATCATCCAAAACTCTAAATAAACTGCAATATATCCAACTGCGCTGCTCGCCTCCTCACCCACACCCGCTCCAGAGACCACATCATTCCCGTCCGTCAAAACCTGCACTGGCTCCCTGTCCGTCAACGAATACACTTCAAAATCCTTCTGTTAACACACAAAGTTCTCAATAACCAGCACCCCCCCCCCACCCTACCTCACCGACCTGATCCACCAACACACCCCTTTCCGCAGCCTTCGTTCATCAGAAGCGAACCTCCTTGCTATCCCCACACAAACCAAGCTCCGAACCTGGGGGGACAGAGCCTTCTCCATCGCTGCCCCCACCCTCTGGAACTCCCTTCCACAACACATCAGAGAATGCACCGATGCACCGACGACCCCCCCCCCCCCCCCCACCTTCAAAACACACCTCTTCAGACTGGCTTTTAATTTGTGAATTATGTTATGTTGCTGTTTTAATATATGTTTTATTCTATTATATGTGTTGCTATTATATCTCGTTTTATCCCCACTGTAAAGCGTCTTTGAGCACCTGAAAAAGCACTTGGAAATTAAATGTATTATTGTTATTATTATTATTGGACTTGTTTGTTGTCGCATAAAGCTGTAATGTTTTGATCCATTTCCACCATCATAATACTGTAGCTTCTCAGAAATTATGTTTTCATTTTAAGATTATTTATTTGTGACCCTTTGTTTATAATTGAATAGTTCATGTAATCGAATAGTTAGAAATAAATCTTTTTTTTTTTTTCTGTAACAATATATCCAGTTAGAACATGTTGACAGAACAACAGAATTACAAAGTAGGCAAAAGGAAAGAAGCATAGTCCTCATTCAGTGTTTCACAACGTAGTCTTGTTGATTATTTTGGTTTTCAAATATTATGTAAGCTGCAAGACAGAATTTTTTAAGATAACGTGCCCATGTGTGAACTTGAAAGTACACCTTTAAATCACTCCATCTTTTTCCAAATGTAAAGTGCCAAAGCCAAAGCGTTCTGATGATTGCTGATAAGCTCAGCCTTGGCTGTTCAATTTGACAGCTAGGATAACAAGGAAACGTTTATTTTAGAGGAGAAATGCATTAAACTGGAATTTTCAAGACCACTTTATCTCAGGCACCCCCAGTAAAAATATTGACAGCACATGTCATGAAATTCCTATCAAATGTAACTATAAACACTTTAATTGAATGTCCTTAGGACCGGATATTGGTTATACCACGATATGCAAGACAAAAACATGTTGATGTTGTTCCTATGATCAAATAGGATTTGATGTTAACATAGACAGATAGGAATCAATGGCAACAATGTCCCGTTCTAGAAATGAACATGGAAATCCTTTAACACAGTTTTAGAGGACAAACAAAATACTATGTAATTGAATATGCTGCCATCACAATATGAAAGCCCCTCTTCCTAAAAGGTCAATGCTACAGGGTTTTTTTTGCAGAGGAAGACATTTTCCAAAGCCAATGAGTGAATTCAAAAGACAGCCGATCAAATTCCTTTACAGAAAAATGTAAGACCTTTAAGGACGTCTTTGAAACTGCTGCTCACTCACTGGTTTTAATAGTGTGGGATAAAATATTGCTGTCCATCCATGACCATTTTCCATCCAGTCTCAAGCCTTATTCCTCCTGGCATTGGATTCCCTCCAGCAGTTGCTGCTCAACCCTCTGGTTCATGCGATGGAGATCTTTCAAAATACTGGGCTGATCTTCCAGCTCCTCATGGAGACACCGTGCTATCTCCAACCTCCTGTAGTCTTCTGCTCGTACCAGACGACGTATAACCTGAAGAGCACGATCCTTGAGGCTGTGTACTGTGTAAAGCAAACACGTTTTTGACAGTTGTTGAAAATTGTCTTTCAAACTTCAAGTGCAAAAAACAAACAAATTGAGGCCAGCCTAAAGTGGCCATTCAAGAAACTGTACTCCCATTTGTATCGGTAAATTACATTTCATTTTTTAGGTCATTTTGTGATGGTTTGACCACAACAAGACCAATGCTACTTGCCTAGGTGTGTATTGAAGTGTGGTATAAGTACCAGTAAAATAGATCTTAAAGCCATGCCCAAAAAGTCAACTTTATTGTCAATCTTCCAGTTTGTGTGTACAGACAGAGATCGAAATACCGTTTCCCACAATCCCGAATATAAAAACAAATGTATCAAAAAATATATGTATACATTTGTTTTTATATTCGGGATTGTGGGGGGGGGGAAGCAAGGAAGAGTAGATTATGTTGCAATACATTAGCTAATGGGGATCTAAATAAATAAGTAATCAAACAAGCTAATCCTGCCAAATAAAGAAGAACCTACTTGCATGATCCAACATCATGAAAGGCAAGTGTAAAACTATTAATACTTTTTTGCCATTTAAAAAAGCAATCAACAGCAGTTTGACAGTCTTTCAAAATACACAAATGCTTAGATGTTATTCACAGGAGAATGGTTTTTTTTTTCAGTGCATCGTGAATTCCTCTTGATTTTATATCTGTGAGTAGAAATTCATTACATATTATGATAAAGTCTAATATGTTCGGACTGTGGCTAACCTTACCTGGTAAAGTGATATTAGCATTTCTACCCTCTGCTGGTTTGGGAAGAAACAGTTCCTTGCAGTTCACCATCAGGGGCTCATCAGTATCTGCATCTCTGAACATCCATGGGTGACCTGGGGAAACCATTCGTAAAACATTTTTTAATGAGTGTGTATTACAAAGCAGACAAGAGATTGGGCACATATTGTGTACCTTTCAGATATAATGTGTTTACTGTAATGTTGTAAAAGCTTGCAGTGGTGGGCACTGCAGTACCTACGTGAATGTACGCAAGCACTGTACTTAATTACAATTTACAACACTATTGTACTTTTTATTTGAATACTTTGAAGATTTTGATTTATTGAAAGAATATATAAATGAACAAATAGTGTATCAGTTATTATTTTAGGTCAGATTCACTTTATTGATCCCTTGGTAAAATTCCCGTTTTTACTTTTAACATTTATAGTTTACTTAATAATAATACTTTTGCACTTTTAATGGAGTATTTTTAAGCTGTGGTCTTACTACTTTTACCGAAGTAAAAGTTCTACAAATTCAAGATTCAAGGTTTATTGTCATAACATATACAAAACTACGGTGTAATTATGTAATGTATGAAAAACTTAGATCGCAGGTTCCAGTGCTGCACTCTCGCAGGACAGTTCGTCTCTGCTTGCCACAACATGAGAGATCAGACTGACTCAGATCTCACAACTTTGTATTTGAATCATTATTTTCTTATTAATGTATTATATGAATTTACTATCAGCATTATCCTACACAATAATTAAAAACTCACCTTAACTTTTTCGGTACCACTTTACAATAAGACTACCCTTATAAAATGATTCATAAAGGGTTTATAATTATGTTGTAAACACTTTATTAATCATTAAGAACCATTTATAAACCAGTTCTAACATAGTTTTCATACATCAACACAGGTTCACTATTTGGCAAGATGACTAAGGCTTATATTGGCTACTTAGCGAGAATCAACTCAGTGAGCAACAGATACCAAGGATGCTGGTTGATGAAGAAGACGAAGTAAGCTAAGTAGCCAATATAAGGCTTAGCAGTACAGATAAATGTGGGCTCACTATTTGGCAAGCAACCGATCACAGTTGCCCTGTTTATCTCATGTCTTATAAAATCTTATTAATGACTTATAAGTGTTCACAACCTAATTAATAAATGAATTGAAAAATATTCGTAAACCCTTTATAAGGGCAGTCTTATTGTAAAGTGATACCACTTTTTCTATTGTTCTGTGGGGTTTTGTTCAAGTTCATGTTGAAAAGTATATTGTTTTCCTTGTAAAGAAAGCATGATATTCTTGCTTCTGTTCAAAAATGTTTATGAACATAAAAGCACATGCCACATATAAACGTATGATAATGATCTTAATTGCACAAAGCTTTGGCAATACTGTATGTATGCCATAATGGTCATGCCAATAAAGTAAGTTCAATTGAATTGATCTGAATAACATAACTTGATCTACATTTGATAACCTGTAATATTAAAAAAGATGCCTTAGCCAATATAAAACAAAAAAATATCCAAGTTTACTAGCTGCAACAATAAAGTGATGAACAATATAAGATATTACTTTAAATGATGCCGATAGAGTATTCTTACTTTTAAATTGTACGGCACATTTAATAATAATACTTTTGCCTTTTTACTTGTTATTTCTAAGTATTTCTAAGCTGTGGTATTACTACTTTCACAAAGGTGGTAAAAGTACTCAGATCTTGTAGTTGAGTAAAAGTAGAAGTACCAGAGTGTAGGAATACTGTTACAAGTAAAAGTCCTGTAATCCAAAGGTTACTCAAGTAAAAGTACAAAAGTATTGGCATCAAATAAATACTGGAAGTACTAAAAGTAAAAGGGTTAGGGTCAATAGGCAGATCGACCTATTTCCTTATACGTTTTGATTATAATTATTGATCATTCAAGTGTTATCAAAGCTGGTAAAGGTGCAGCTAGTTTGAATGACTTTGTATGCTGCAGGGTAGCTTGTGAATTGTACGTTAAGTCAAGTGTTGATAATACTTTTACATTATTAATCCAAATCTGCAAAGTAAATTTATACAATAATTGTAGTGGAGTAAAAGTACATGATTTACCTCTGAATTGTACAGAAGTAAAGGATCTTAATAACGGTACTTGGTCGACATTTGATAACTTGTATTATTGAATTCCTTACCGATGAAGGTGGCTATTTCCCGTCCCGTTCCTGGCTGTATATCCACGTATGCCTTAGGTTCGCCGACGTAATCTATCCATAGTGGTCGCACGACATGGGGACTGAAGTTACGAAACACCACATTAATGGGTATTAAGCTGTTGATGGAGCGGACCAGAGGAGGAGACGGTTCACCCTCCTGAGGCATTGGTGCAGCTGGTTAACGCTTAGTACTTCAAGTAGTGAAATTAGCCGTGTAGCTAACGCTAGCTAGCAGCAGGGAGGATATCCATGAATGTCGCCTGCTATCGACACACGGAGACCTTACAAATAATGATAATTGTATCACTCTGTCTATCGAATTACGTTACATCGTTCACAAAAAGGAGCGAGTACGTCAGCGAAAATACAACTGGAGAACTGTCTCTTCGACAATTCTTCTAAATTTCAACTACTTTGTTTATATTCCCTCTTCCGGTTGAAAGTACTGGGACGTCAAACTGTACTGTGACGTGATTGGTCGAAAGGCGTGATGACGTATCAGTCTCTGAGAATGCGGTTCATGTTCAAAACAAAGTGGTAGCCTATACTGTTTTTTAAGTAAAACTTTACTATCATGTTTTCAAGAAGTATAATTATGTTCATAATAAGACAATTAAACACTTTCAAACAATTAAAAACAAGCATTCTTAACCATAGCCCTGGCTATGATGAGGCATGAAATGCACTTGATAAATGATTAGGCCTACTTCAATAATAAATTGGTCAGGGGCTTTAAATCACATTACATGCATACAAATTACATTATGATGACAACAGTCTTTTCACCTGTGAGAAGTAAGACTTATTTGCCTGGTATTCAAAGTACTGAATGAATCGAAGCTCCACCCAGCCAGTTTCATCCTCACATAAAACAGGGCACAGATACTCCCTGGACTTATTCCCAACCCGAGCTCGAACACATCAGTATCCCCTCCGGCACTATTTTAAAAACACATATTCATAAAGGTAAGTAGAAATACTTGTTATGAAATGCTTTTCTGACAAATAACTGTGATTTAATAGCTTCTAAAAAAAAGAGACTTTTAATTCAGACTGAAAAGCGTGCATCGTTGTTTTAACTCGAGTTCCAGCTGTTTATGTTTTGAAACAAGTAAAAGTTTTAATATAAGGGTTTATTTTTGTATTATCCCACAGCAGCCTGTTTCTCAGCCCAGGCAACATGTGTTCTCTGAATGACAGTAACTCTGTGGATGCGGGGGACGTGGCGAGGGATGAGAGTCTGGCTCGGTTGGAGATCGCGCTGCTCAGTGTCATCTTCATCAGCGCCGCCATCCTCAACACCTCCCTGCTGCTGGTCCTCTGGAGACAGCGCAAACAGATGTCCCGGATGCGCGTCTTTGTCTTCCACCTGTGCCTGGCGGATCTGGTGGTCGCTTTCTTCCAGGTATGCCCGCAGCTCATATGGGACATAACAGACAGGTTCGTCGGACCAGACCTGGTGTGCCGCCTGGTGAAGTACCTTCAAGTTCTCGGAATGTTTTCATCTACTTACATGATCGTTGTGATGACTGTTGACAGATACCAAGCTGTCTGCAACCCGATGGTGAAGTTCCAGCGGACAAGCACGAGACTTAACATCCCTGTGTGCTTGGCGTGGGGGGTTTCTCTGCTGGGCAGCCTGCCACAGATCTTTATTTTCGCACAGGTCGAGGTTGCACATGGTGTGTTTGACTGCTGGGCCGATTTTATCCAGCCGTGGGGGCTACAGACTTACATAACCTGGACCACGCTGGTCATTTTTATTTTGCCTGTTATTACACTTGTTTTTTGTCAAGTGCGCATCTGTCGAGTCATCCAGATCAACCTGTACCAAAAGACTCAGCAGCAGCGCAACGTGGGGCTGCCTCTGCCCTCCAGAGCCAGCGGTGTGGCCGGCATGTCCAAGGCCAGGGTGAAGACACTGAAAATGACGGTGGTCATCGTGCTGGCTTATATTGTCTGCTGGGCTCCTTTCTTCACAGTCCAGCTCTGGTCCGCCTGGGACGCGCATGCACCAAAAGAAAGTAAGTCATTATGATATTTCTGACAGATGCTCAGTTTGATCTGATTATTTTTTATGATTGTAACTGCGTTTCATTTGGAGTTTCCGTTTCAAAACGTTATCAGTAATGGCATAAAGATATGAGAGAAATGCGCATTTACGCACAAGACACACAAGATATTCATTAGGTGGAAAACACCATTTATTTGCACATGATGATTTTAACTTGTTCTGTCTCTCCAGCTGGGACTTTCACCATCCTGATGTTGCTCGCCAGTCTCAACAGCTGCGCTAATCCCTGCATCTACCTTATGTTCAGCGGCCACCTCCCGAAGAGGCTGATGAGACTCATGTGCCATCGGCAATCTGACGGCAGGGATTCAATCCACGAAGAGGCGATGCTGGTCAGCACACTGTATATGAGCTTCAAAAATGTCTCCGAGTTAAAATGAAGGCAATGCGCAACAATCTGGATATAGAAAAAGTGGAGCAGCCGGTGAGCTTTCCCTGCATTGAAACAACTTCTTCAGAACAGGAGAGACAGAGATACAAAAAAAAACACTTATCTGTCGACATCCCTGACATGTGAAAATATGTCATGTTCTGGAAGTATTCTCCAGAATCAAACCTGCAAAGGTTGGCCATGATTGAGATCGCTCCAGATGTTTCTGGATGCTGGATGGCAAAAGCAAGTAATGTGTTGGACTGTACGGGGCCGTTTTGGAAAGATGAAGAATCAGTATGGAGTATACAGTAGCCTATGTAAATAACATAATGCCATCATAATGTTATGACTGTGTTTACCTCACATTTATTGTAAGCTGTATTTAAGCTTCATGAACATGCTTGATCTTTTAGACAGATTCAATGATTAGTGATTACTCCAGTTGTATTGTTTTTCTGTGTATTGCAAAAAATGGTTGTGGATTCTTTTGTTTTGAAAAATGCCATTTCAATGCAATACCTTGTATCACAGTTGTTTTGGTTGTAGTCCAATCCTTAAAGAAAAATATTTACCTAATCTTATTCTCTTTAATTTGAAAAAATACTTAAACAACTTATTACAAAGACTTAAAACAACTGTGTTTTCGTAAGAAATACACATTGCTTCGTGATGAAATAGAATCCATAATCCAAAATAACTGTTGCAGTATTTTAAAATTTTGAAATACCATTTTCACATAAATAAATGTGCTTGTAGTGAAAAACGGTTTTTAAATCACAGTGAGCCTAAAATATTGTTCAGGCTACAGAAAGCAAGTGTGGAAAAAAGTCATCTGCAACTGCTGTCTTTTAACTTGTTAATAATCAGTGCCTAATGACAAAAGGGAACAAATTATTAATCATATAATTCACAGATAATTAAGTAAAAAGATGGTTTGTATTGAGTCATAAGATTATTTTACCCATTTAGAGAGATATTAAGCTATTTTGTGCCCTGTAACTACATTTCCCCTCTGTGGGACGAATAAAGGTATTCTGTTTCTGATTGACATGAATCCTCACTTAAACAAGGATCACCTTGTATACATGGTGAATCCATTTATATAACAGGTGATAGTATAATAAACAGAGATTAGCCAGATATAAACCTGGTGTATGTCAAACAGTGCATAATATGCTGCACAAAAACAGATATTTACATTGTGAGCATACCTGCCACAGCCTGAAAAATGTCACATGCATCAACAGCAGATATACGGGGAATGGCCCATTTATATTCAACCACACTCAGGAAGCCTTTTATTTTCTTTCTGCAATTAATTTGTCCAACAAGGCAGAAATGCTCCATAATTAGATCAGACTGAGGTCATTCATTTCATTCTTATGTGTCACCTGCGTTAGGGTCACTTAGGATTTATTTCCTGAAAGAACATTGCAGCATCTTTATTATTATCCATGTGATGACCACACCAGCAGCCTCACTACTGTACATGGGAATTATTTTCTTCTCCATTTGCTTCAAGTTTCATTTATAACCCAGACACATATTCAAACTGGTAGAAAACTGGACTGTACACATACATTTCTGTTTTTACAAGAGACTCACCGTCTTATTAGTAATGTTTGTAGAGCTCTTAAATTTCCCTGGTGGTTGTTGTTGGTAGTTGTCTGGCTGGCTAACAACATGACAACCATAATATGTTTGCCCCAAGTTTGGCAAGGTGCTTTGTGGTGCTCATGTGTTGTAAAAGTAAATAAAATAAATACAATTATTAAAAACAATCTAAAATCCTACTGCCAAAAAATACCACCAACATCAGAGTGCCGACTAAATTGATGAACACAGGCTGTGTTCTTGGCAAAGATATAGTAAAAACAAGATAAACTGTATTGTATATAAGAGCATAGCATTATCTGACACATGTACAATTAAACTTAACAAGACCACTTTAGATTGTTTTAAGCAAGTTAGATGAAGGCTCTCTTTTCTGACTAAGACTGCCTTACAACAAATTGTGGTAAAACAAAATGTAATGAGGAGCGTTGAAATGTTAAGATGAGTTGCAGCTAATGAATGTCTTGTGTTATATTGAGCACATTCGCTTCTGTTAGTTGTGTTGTGTTCACTTTTTATCAGCTCGGAATTATCCTCATAAATATGTTTGTTTTGTATTTACCTTACCTTTTTTTTTTTTTAAAACCACCAACTCTGTGACAAACCAAATACTCAAATATTCAGCAGCGAACTATAACAATATGTTGTGTAGTCGAGGATTTTTTGTCACAGTGCTTTTACCTTTCTGCTTGTGAGCAATCCTCCTGGTAATCTCGCTCCAAAGGCAAAGTCAGAGCACTTGGTTGTTTTAGCCCTGAAGGTGTAAAAACCATAGACTGAAAAACATGTAAGAACTGGTAAACGGGTGAAGACACTGAGTTGCTCCAGGACAACATGAGGCAGATGTTTGCCAACATGAGGGCTTAAACCAATATCCTGCTGCTGGAGAGAAACAAACTACATTACCCTACATATGGTTTCTCTGCCAACATCATTATAGTATCTCCTGTTGCAGAAACATTGTACAGTAGAGGAGGAAGTGTTGAGCTCTTGTAAGTCAAACATTTTAAGTCAAGTATAATTAATATCCACTTATAGAGCTGCGTTACTTCGGTTGATTTGTGGTTTGAAATGGTTATGGGAAACATGTTATGTGTACCAAGCAAATTGACATCAACCAAACAGGTGGTATGTTAAAGTTCATCCATAAAATGACCATTTTGTAATCAATCGTTTTTCTGCAGTGACAGTGAATGCATGAAAGAATGGATGAAAGTCCCGATTTAAAAAAAAAAAAGTTGCTTAAACCTTACTATATAGTACTCCCCCAACAACACTTAATTACAGGGGTTGCCTACTGTTTAGGCAGAAGTCTTTCAAACAAAACATGTGTAACTCAAATGCCAATGTTGGGGAATTATGACTGATGTTCCGAAGGTTGTCTTCTACTGCCACAGTCTAGTCTGTCTTTCAATCAATCAATCAATCAATCAATGTTTATTTATATAGCCTATTATCACAAATGTTACATTTGTCTCAGTGGTCTTCACAGTGTGTACAGAATATCAGTATGACAATACGACACCCTCTGTCCTTAGACCCTCACATCGTACAAGGAAAAACTTCCAGAGAAAACCCACAGTTTAAAGGGGAAAATGGGAGAAACCTCAGGGAGAGCAACAGAGGAGGGATCCCTCTCCCAGGACGGACAGACGTGCAATAGATGCCGTGTGTACATCGAAAAGATAATACATTTACAACATAGGTAGTCCAAATGTTTGGAAATGCATGTGTCTATAATAAGAAGATGAATCCACGAGGATGTCAGCAATCTTGTGGGAGCCATCAGTGAAGTGAGAGTCTGGCAGGACCGCAGAGACAGGTTCAGCCACGACTCGAAGTCCAGGACTCAGATCCAGTGCTCAGGATAGAGGATCCAGGACACACGACCACAGCAACAGGATTAGCCTCGACTCAGGATCCCGGCGTATATATGGACACAAAAAAGAGATTTGGGGGAAACTGGGTTAATCGGAACATGAGAGTACACAGGTACAAACAGCCAGAAAGACGGAGTAAGGTGCCCCCCCCCAACAGTCCAAGCCTATAGCAGCTAAACTAACAGGTCTACATACATGCACTCCCTTAGGATAGGTTGAGGGAAAAGGGTAGCAAGTAAGAAGTAGGAAACAGAGGTGGAGAGGCACACACAGGGAAAAAAGTCCCCATTGGAACCTGAATTTGTCAGAGGTAGGTGAGGTGTTGGGGAATATTTTCCAAGGCCCATAACTTTGACCCAGTTTATCAGTTCAAATCAATCAATCAATCAATGTTTATTTATATAGCCCAATATCACAAATGTTACATTTGTCTCAGTGGACTTTACAGTTTGTACAAAATATCAGTATGACAATACGACACCCTCTGTCCTTAGACCCTCACATCGTACAAGGAAAAACTTCCGAAGAAAACCCACAGTTTAAAGGGAAAAATGGGAGAAACCTCAGGGAGAGCAACAGAGGAGGGATCCCTCTCCCAGGACGGACAGATGTGCAATAGATGCCGTGTGTAAATTGAAAAGATAATACATTTGCAACATAGGTAGTCCAAATGTTTGGAAATGCATGTGTGTATAATAGGAAGATGAATCCACGAGGATATCCATCCAGGACCTATGATCCAGGACCACAGCCACGACTCAAGATCCAGGGCTCGCGATCCAGGACAGAGGAGCGCAGGATCATCCATGACTCCGGATCCCGGCGTATATAGACACCAAAAAGAAAGACATTTGGGGAAGCTGGGTTAATCGGAACATGAGAGTACACAGGTATAGACAGAGAGAAGGAAGAAGTAAGATGTCCCCTGACAAACTAAGCCTATATCAGCAAAACTAGGGGCTGAATCTAATCAGCCCTAACTATAAGCTTTATCAAAAAGGAAGGTCTTAAGCGCACTCTTAAAAACGGATAGGGTGTCTGCCGCCCGAACACAAACTGGAAGCTGATTCCACAAATGTGGAGCTTTATAAGAAAAGGCTCTGGCTCCCATTGTACTTTTAGAGACTCTAGGAACAACCAACAACCCTGCATTCTTGGAACGCAATGCCCTAGTAGGACAGTAGGGTATAATGAGTTCTTTAAGGTAAGATGGCGCCTGCCCATTAAGGGCTTTGTAGGTGAGAAGAAGAATTTTAAATTCTATCCTGTGCAAAACTGTCCTGACTGAGCACACGCACCTCATAACCTTGACTGCTGTGCTCTCAGTGTTCTGTCTCCCTGTTCCTGCCTGTTGGCGTCAGCTGATAGAGGTGTTATGATTCTATGTTCCTGCCTGTTGATGTCAGCTGATAGAGGTGTTATGATTCTATGTTCCTGCCTGTTGATGTCAGCTGATAGAGGTGTTAGGATTTTATCTTGTTATGCAGCATGTTGATGATGCTCTCGGAACTAGCTAAATACATGGGTCTGGGGTAGAGTTCTTCAGAATTGCCGTGGCAACTCTACCGTGCACTAACAGTACTTCAAAAGTTACCAAAAAATGGTCGGATAAAGCAGGATTATGCGGTTCGACTAATAGTTGCTCAATTTCAATACCATAAGTCAGAACAAGGTCGAGAGTGTGATTATAGCAGTGGGTTGGTTTATTTACACTCTGACGAAAACCAACAGAATCTAATATAGAGTTAAATGCAACAGTAAGGCTATTTTTATCATCGTCAACATGAATCTTAAAGTCACCTACGATAATTACTTTATCTGTTTTAAGTACCAAAGTGTGCAACTCGATTTTGACAAGAAAGCTACTGGAGACTTCTAGAATTGTGTGAGTAACATTGTGTTTTTAGACTTCTCTGTTTCAGTGTGTGTACTCTGTATCAATGCTCTGTAGTTGATCTGACTGGAATTGTGATTTCAAAACTCAAAACCGCTACAGTATCTGTCAGGCAGAAACTTGGAACAAGTCATTTGACTGAAACCTTAAAAGTGAACTAACTGACTGCTAGGGTTAACTTTGATTTAAACATTTGTAGAATACTAAGAGCTTTATTGAGTAGGTGTAACTGTATTAAGGGTTAAACTCATAACTTTATAACTTAGGGTTTAATGTAATTGACTTAAAAGACAATAACACATCAGGAGGAAGCCAGTCTAGATTTCCTTTTGAGGGCCACCAGCTGCAGAGTTAACTAATTAAAGGGACGTTGCCCTACAGCTGTGAGAACTCAGCAATCAGGTGTCCATTTTAGGTAGCACTTTTCTGGAGCGTCAGCTTCAGCGTCAGACAGGCTAAGACTGGCAAAGACATTAGAGTCCTGTGGGAGTCAAAGACTGGCAAAGACATTAGAGTCCTGTGGGAGTCAAAGACTGGCAAAGACATTAGAGTCCTGTGGGAGTCACGAGGGAGGCAAAGAGGAGGCAAATCCTACTTTGATTGAGCTAAGTATCGCTGGTGTTTTATTTTATTATTTTATTTGGTTGTTTAGCCCCTCATGCTATAATCATGTGTATTTTCTCCATTCCTGTTCATGTGTCTTCTCGCAATTATCACTGGCCCCGTGTATCTCGTAATCGATATAAACGGCCTGCTCTCGTCTATCCCACATGCTCCACTGAGATCCAACATCTAGTTTCAGGTGGCCTGTGGAACTGCCAGTCAGCTGTTCCTAAGGCTGACTTCATCTCTGGCTACGCCTCCCTGCAGTCTCTGGATTTCCTTGCTCTCACTGAGACCTGGATTACTCCATCCAACACATCCACCCCAGCAGCTCTCTCCACTGCATATTCCTTCTCCCATACACCCAGACCAACTGGCAGAGGAGGTGGCACTGGTCTCCTGCTCTCTCCCAAATGGAGCTTTTCCCTCTTCAAACTACCTAACTTCACCCCTTCCACCTTTGAATTCCATGCCGTCACAGTAACCCATCCTATACAGTTAACCATTGCTGTTCTCTACCGTCCACCAGGCGCCTTGGGGGACTTCTTGGAGGAATTAGATAATCTCCTCTCACACATCCCTGAAACTGGCCCTCCCGCTGTACTTCTCGGAGACTTCAACCTCCAGACAGGGAAGATAGACGAACTAACATCTCTGTTAACTGCCTTTGCTTTCTCACTGTCTCCGTCCCCACCGACTCATAAAGCTGGCAATGTCCTTGATCTCATATTCTCAAGGAACTGCGCTACTTCTAACCTCTCTGTAAACCCGCTCCACACATCCGATCACTTCTTCATTTAATTCTCTCTACCCCTTTCCAAACATAACAAACTAATCTCTTCTCATCCTGCACTTGTCCGCCGTAAACTTCGCTCCCTCTCCCCCTCTACCTTTGCCTCATCGGTGCTCTCAGCCCTCCCTTCCTCTGACTCGTTCCAACTCCTGCCTCCAAACTCTGCTGCAGAAACTCTCCTCTCTACTCTCTCATCCACTCTGGACTCTCTCTGTCCTCTCACATCTCGGCAGGCTCGTCAGTCCCCTCCTGCTCCCTGGCTAAATGATGCACTGCGTGCTAATAGAACCGTCCTTAGGGCAGCAGAGCGGAAACGGTGGAAATCCAAACACCGTGACGACCTCCTAACCTATCAGGCTCTCCTCTCCTCTTTCTCTGCTTCGATCTCTCAGGCAAAAAGCACTTTCTTTCAAGATAAGATCCAATCTTCCTATTCCAATCCTAAACAACTATTTTCCATCTTCTCCACCCTCTTGGACCCTCCAAAAGCCCCTCCCCCTCCTCACTTCTGTCAAGCGACTTTGTTACCCACTTTGAAAAAAAGGTTGATGATATTCGCTCTTCTTTTTCTGACTCACCTTTACTCACCGCTGGGTCACCAGACCCTCCTTCCACCAACACACTAACCTCCTTTTCCCTTCTCTCTCCAAGTGAGGTTCTTACCCTCATTACCTCTGCCCGCCCTACCACCTGTCCTCTGGACCCTATCCCTTCAAACCTCCTTCAGACTATCGCTCCTGATATTCTACCGTTTCTCACCCATTTCATCAACACTTCTCTAACTTCTGGTCACTTTCCAAACAGTCAAGGCAAGAGTAAACCCTCTCCTAAAGAAACCCACTCTCAACCCGTCTGATGTTATAAACTACAGGCCTGTCTCTCTCCTCCCGTTCCTGTCTAAATCACTTGAACGCGCTGTCTTTAAACAACTCTCCTGTTATCTCAATCAGAACAACCTTCTGGATCCGCACCAGTCTGGTTTCAAGGCAGGTCACTCCACAGAAACTGCTCTCATTGCTGTCACGGAGGAACTGCACACTGCCAAAACTGCATCCCTCTCCTCTGTCATCATCCTGTTGGACCTGTCTGCTGCATTCGACACGGTGAATCATCAGATCCTCCTTCGCACTCTCAAAAAACTTGGAGTTTCAGGCTCTGCACTTTCCCTCCTCACCTCATACCTGAAAGACCGTACCTACAGGGTGACTTGGAGAGGGTCTGAGTCCGACCCTTGTCAATTAACTACAGGGGTCCCTCAAGGCTCTGTTCTTGGTCCCCTCCTCTTCTCCCTGTACACAAACTCGCTCGGATCAGTCATTAGCCCGCATGGTTTTTCTTACCACTGCTACGCTGACGACACCCAATTAATTCTGTCCTTTCCCCGCTCAGAGACCCAGGTCGTCGCACGCATCTCTGCTTGTCTAGCTGACATCACTCAGTGGATGTCTGCTCATCACCTCAAGCTCAACCTTGACAAGACTGAGCTGCTCTTCCTTCCAGGAAAAGATTGTCCCACTCTTGACCTAACAATCAACATCGGCACCTCAGTTGTTTCCCCGACTCAGACTGCAAGGAATCTGGGTGTGACCCTAGATAACAACCTGTCCTTCACTGCAAACATCGCTGCTACAACCCGTTGCTGCAGATACACGCTTTACAACATCAGGAAGATACGTCCCCAGCTGACACAGAAAGCGACTCAGGTTCTGGTCCAGGCTCTCGTCATCTCACGCCTAGACTACTGCAACTCCCTCCTGGCTGGTCTACCTGCATGTGCCATCCGACCTCTGCAGCTCATCCAGAATGCAGCGGCTCGTCTGGTCTTCAACCTTCCTAAATTTTCCCACACCACTCCGCTCCTCCGCTCCCTTCACTGGTTTCCGGTAACTGCTAGAATCCACTTCAAGACACTGGTACTTGCTTACCATGCTGCGAATGGATCTGGCCCTTCGTACATCCAGGACATGGTTAAACCGTACACCCCAGCGCATGCACTACGCTCTGCATCAGCCAAACGACTCGCTGCACCCTCGCTGCGAGGGGGACCCAAGTTCCCATCGGCGAAAACACGTGGGTTTGCTGTCCTGGCTCCAGGATGGTGGAATGAGCTCCCCATTGACATCAGGACGGCAGATAGCTTGCACATCTTCCGGCGCAAACTGAAAACTCATCTCTTTCGACTCCACTTCGAGCGATAGAACTATTAACAAAGCACTTTTATACTAATAAAGGACTGGCTTATCTAAAGCCAGTTGAGTAGCACTTGAAATGTTTGGCTCTATGAAACCTGATGTACTTATATGATTCTGTTTTCTTCAAGTATGTATTTTGTTGGTCGAACGCACTTATTGTAAGTCGCTTTGGATAAAAGCGTCAGCTAAATGCAATGTAATGTAATGTAATGTAAAAAGTTGATAAAAACTCAGAGAATTCTGATAAGAATTCTGAATAAAGACCTGGTGCACGGTACACTGTAACAAATAAGATTGGCTGCACAGTTTTCCAGGTCGGATGCATAAGACTAAAAACGAGACTTTCAAAGGAGATATAATTTTATTTTGGTTTAGCATTGATAAATACATTTGAGTCAAAGATGGCTGCAACTCCACCTCCTTGGCCTGTGCCTCGGGCAATATGAGTATTGATATGGCTGGGTGGAGTGGCCTCATTTATGCTGACATATTCTTCATTCTTCATGTAACACTTTGAATGAAAAAAGAAACTCTATTAAATTCCAAAACATAACTTGAAATGCCACGGAAAAAAGTATTTAGCATTTTAGATAATAAATATTGAGAAGTCACATGTTGCATGCAGGGGCGCCGCCAGGGATTTTGGGCCCCATGAAAAGATATCACATTGGTTACTTAAACATTTTTTTCTTAATGTTCTAAAATTGTTTGGGCCCCTGTCAGTCACGGGTCCTTAGAATCGTCCTAACTTTTCACCCCCTTACGGCGCCCCTGGTTGCATGTCCTAAACAATATTCATGTCATTATGCTCTTCTCTAAAGGACCCTCACATGTGCAGATGTTCCCACTCGGAGACTCATTAGACTATCACTGCCGGCACACAATGATCTGCTGCCCACGTTATCTGCACAAAATGATGAAAACACCGCAAACTCATTATTTGGAGAAAGCACACAAAAAAGCATATATGTGAAGATTTACAAATTCTCAGAGGACTATTATTCCCATGTTGTCAAGCTCCATTCATCACCTCAACAAGGTCTCTATGTTCTCACACACACAAAGACACACACACGTTATCTGAATTATTTGAAATTGATGCCTCTTGAACATATAACACAGTAAACATACACAGGAGGAGAACTGCATATTTATGTTTACTCTTTTATACACCGATTGTCATGGAAAAGGGAGAAACAGCTTTCTTTGGAAACGGGTAATTCAATTATTCTGTGAAGCGTACATTTCATTGTTTGAGGTGAATGAAAGTCTGACAGCCTGGTGAACATTGAATAAGCAGTATTACAGAGAATATAACCAAAAAGAGACATTAACTTTTTAGATTATACCTGTTTATCTTTCTTCATGAAACACATCGATATGCAACTGCTGAAGGGTACAATAGGAAATACAAAAATTAAAGAGGTCCATTAAAGTCAATTTCCAGGTCTTCTCAATGGCATTTTTTAAAATAAAAGTTAGATGAAGCTTTTTCTGGCTGCTGATAGAGCTGCACAAAATCTAATAAATTGCCTCAGGTAAGTCACCATGGCTAACACAACTGAAAATGACTAAATTGCGAGAGGCTGAGTTGCACTATGGGTAATGTAGGCAGCAGGTAGAAGCAAGAAGAATGTCCAGACTAAAAATAATGAATATCTCCTGCTCCTGTGAGTCCCAGTGTTATAGGGGTGCAACGTGAAATATGTTTTTAAGGAAAGATAACAAAACAATGATTAATTAAAATATGAATCCGAAAAAGTCCCTGCATGAAACCACCGAGTCCTTATCCTTTATCATTAGAGTCGATATTTCCCTCACTGAGTGTCAACAAAACTCAGGAATGTACACCCGTGTGACATACGGCTTAGCTTAGGCAATAAGGTTTACATCATATATTTTTTGTATTGACAGCTACCACCTTTTTAAGAGTAGTTATGACTCCCCTTGACAAAATGTATTCCTTTGAGAAAACATCCAAAAACAATTAGATAAACCAACATCTTCACTTTTAGATTTTTTTTTTATTGCAATCAAGGTTTTTTTCCCCTCTGTTCTCTAAGACATGTAGATATGTGCGATTTAAGAATCCAATTCTACAAACAGTAGAACAACAGTTAAATAACACAACAAACAAATGCTATGCTAACGGCCTCTCATTTACAGATATATTTATACAAACATGAGCCAGCGCCTTGCAACAAAAATCGCAAGATGTAAAATCCTGAAAACAGCAACACTACACAACAAATAACACCTTTCATCAGTTACAATATTTCATTCCTCTGTGGCTCATTGAATCATTAAACTTATCAAAAGACTCTGGCGCGTAGGCACAACATTTTTAACATGCCATACAACATGAACAAACTAAATAAAAATGCTCCTCTCACTCTCTGTGTTAAGCTTTAACCTTTTTATAAAAACAGTCCATTAGACTCCAGGTTTTCTCTAATGTTTTCTTGTTTGTTCCAGAGCACATCATCTGACAGGACAATGGGCCCAAAATCGGAGCTGATTATCTCAGGGACTTCACACATTGTCATCTCGTTTTTTGTGATAATAGCAACTTTCCAATCTTCTGGCATATAAAAATACATCCTATATGATTCCTAGATTCAAAATATACCCTTACAGAAACAAGTCCCCTTTCATCTCCTCCACTGACCCACAGCAGCTCAAATCAGAAACATATCAGCCAGATATCTCTATCTCAACTGCATGCAGAAAACCTCTCCATCATACAGAGGAAATGAGTGGAAGGGAAATGAGGCATTAAGCATAGCTTTTGTTGTTGTGTACGTCTGCAGCTACCATGGAATCAGATGGACAGCGGTGCAGATCAGCCAGCTCCAAGCTACGTTTCTAAAATGTGTTATGGACCAATCTGTTGTTGCTCTGTTTTTTCCCCCTCATTTTCTCTCAATGCAATTTTGCAGTTGTCTAACTGCTGCCTCCACTTCTCAATAGCTTTTAAGGACAATAGTTCCCTCCTGGTCTAAATTGAGTGCCATTTAAAGGCTAACTGACTTTTCCACTAATATGATGGATTTACTGCCATGGGTGACAGGTGCTGTGTTGATTAGTGACAGTAATTGTAGTGAGAGAGTGCATGGAGATTTTGGCTTTGGGGGTCTGTAGGGTTTTTGTTGTTGTTTATTGACGATACATGATGGTGCGTCGTCAGAGGCAGAAGAGGCGAGAGCCCTCTCTCCCCTCCTCCACCTCGCCAAGGGGGATGCGGGGGAGCAAGGCCGACCGGGTCAGACCCCAGAAGCGAGGCGGAGACAAGTGCTTCTTGGTGGCGGTGAACCTCCAACCCATGTGAGACCCACAGGTGCGACACTGAGCAATGGTCCAGGCGTAGCTGAGAGCAAAGAAGAGCACAATATTTATTAAAGACAAGATATATAACATTATTATATTTCTTATACCTTATTAAAAAGTATAAGTTTGCTCGTAACACCTGTGGCATTTTAGACGCAAATGGCTTACAAACTTTATTTTAAACCGGCCTTTTAGAGTAAAACTACTCATGCATCAGTCCGCACAGTGAAACTCAAACAGTGGGCAAAACTATTTTTTTAATTTAGGGGGGCTTAAATTGTAATGTTTTAGTCTTTAAAAGGGTTAATATTGTGGCTCGTTTGAGCAGTCACGGCTGATCCTCAAGCATCAAGATGTCCTTAGAAAATTCTGAAACAGCGTTGAGAGTTTGGGAGACACAGTTACAAAGAAAGGGGCTAATGTTGCACAAAATGATGTATAAGATGTGCAAATGGCATGCTAATGTTTGGCAGTGCAGTCAGAGGTGTGTTTCCATTTTGTCTTTGCAATGGGAATTACATCGGTTTTTGTTGCATGATTCCACAGGTTAAATGGTCATGCAATCATTTTTATTTATTTATTTATTTTTTAAAAATTGGTCCCTGAGTAATGATTGTTAAAACATATATTTTCTGTTAAATATCCCTTTAAAAAGGACTTTTTTTCCCATTAATTAAATGCAACCCATTATACACAATTCATACTTGCACTTACTTAGTATGTGTCATTCAGAAACAATCATTTATACACTAATAAATACCTACAACTGAAAGCTGTATCTATATACTTTATTCATTGCAAATACTTAATGCTGTCTTCTAATGTTTTTTTCTAAATGCAATAAGAAACCTATGGCAAAGTGTACCATGATTTCAAAAACTCTTACAAACCAAACAACTAAATGTAGCAGACATATCTGCAGCACTTGATCTAGACAACGTTAAATACTACACAATTCAGTTCAGTTTTATTCTTTAAGCATAAATCAAATATCTCACTGTCAATATTATTGACACAAGTTCACAGTATCTTCTCAGATCTGTGTATTGGTGTGTGTTTTATGATGAGAAAAAAAGAGCCTGGAGGATATATCTTTCCCCTGCTGCTCTCTACACAAGACTGGCATCATACAATGAACTCAGGTCACTAAAAAGTGATGTCCTATTGATAAGAAATTAAACTTTTGATATTGATGCAACACTGAAAGGCCAAAGGCTTCTGATTTAAGACAATGTAGACTATTCACTTTATGTCACCACACAGTTAGGGAAATATGGAATTAAAGCTTATTTGAGACCCCCAGTGCAATGGGTCAGAGGTTTGTCTCACATTTATGAAAATGCATTTTAAAAGCCCTGAAAGGCACAGTGAGAGGTCTGATTAAGTCCATTCACTGTGCGTTAGGTGTTACATTATTAGAGAGTCCGAGGGAGGAGTGTGAGCTTAATGCCATGAGTGTTGCAAAGTTACCCTGGAAACCAGCTGTGCAGCGTGGATGGCCGGCCCACCAGGTTGAGGTTGTTGGTTTTGTAGACGGTCAACGTTTCATGGACGTAACCGTGAGGGTTGACGTATGCAGCCATGGGGCCGTTCAGAGACAAGCTGCAGAGAAAGGACAGCAGGTGGAATATTTCATCAGTGATTTTGACGCAAAAACACCCGAATGAACCTTTAGATGAAGGAATGAAACAGCCAGAAGCTGATTAGAGACTCCATAAAAAAGAAATAAATGGAACCAAACCTCCTTAAAATAAATCATGCATTTAAAGTGTTTTAATTATGAAAATACTAAACTAAACTAAAAGCTAAGACTTGAGATTTGGAAATGTTGTTTTCAGTATTCAACAAGGTGATTATTTAATCTTACAGGTACTTGGCAAGATTAAAACCACATGAAAAGACACATTTTAAGTCACTTTATTATGCAGCAATTTACTGCACTTCTGGTTTGGTCCCTAATTGAAAATGCATTAGCTAGGTATGCAGTCCTGTTAGTCTCTATACTTAGAAATCATATTAAACACATAATCATTCATTTACTCTGATTATCTGGATGTGCTCAGACAAAACAGTTAATGCACTCTTCCTATAAACGTAGAGCTAGGGCCTGGACAGCTTCATCGGCGTTAGAGCCACTGTGTTTGACTCTTGGACAAACACATTAACCATAACACGTCATAGACACTTAAGAAATTACATTACATAACAGTGTGTGAGTGTTGTTGCACAAATTAGAGTGTGAAGGACCAATTATGTTTTTGTAACTCCAATCTTAAATGAAACTTTTATGTGCAGTTATTATTGTGATGAAGGTAAAAACAAAACAGAAAAAATAAATTCAGGCTGCTAGTTTTCTCTCTTTAAATGTGTCAACCGTCTCTTAAAACAATTTGAATAGATGAATACAACATGCACAAGATGTCCTCACCTGAAGATCTCAGTCTTCGTGGTGATTTCTGTGTCCTGGCACTGCTTACAGCACAGTGATGTGCACTGAGGAGGAGAGATAATGAAGTGTCAAAAGTCACTGTTCTCACTGACGATGCTATAATAATCCATCCTTTATGCTTCCACAAGAACCAAGAGCTGGCTGACACAACGTCAGGTATAAATTGTGTGTCCAGTAAGAGTGTAAAGAGAAAAGGAGGATATTACCCGCAATCAGACGGCATGGAAAGAGCAGATAATAAGCAGGCACTTTAAAGAAGCAATTCAAACGTCCGGCAACAGCTTTACAGCAGTACTAAGTGCTTCCTGTCTTTATAACATTAAAATGCACATTGACCTAAAGCTAAAGGGATTAGGGCTGCAATGATTAATTGATTGGTAGATTTAATTAATGATTATGATGCTGAATTATTCCTTCGAAATCTGCAGTGAGACAATATTTCTACATTTATTTCAGGTATCTGACAAAATTGAGTTTTATTTGAAATCACCAAATATATTTTATGTCGGTAAATCGTTATACAAAAAGGTCAGAAAGTGCTGTTTTCAGCACATCAAAAACTAAAATTGGTTTGTGATCTTCTTTTTAAATTGTTGTTTAGTCATCTTAATCTGGTAATAGCTTGCTTGGTGACATGATGACACTTTTATTACAGGTAATAGAAAACATGTAGGTCCTGGTGCTGAGGAAATAAGCATCTTAAATATACATTAACGTTGTTCTGCTGTGTGAATGACATGATGATATTTTTGGTTAGTTAAAATCGGGCGGTGGTGGCGAAGTCCATAGGGACTTGGCTTGGCAACTGGAAGGTCACCAGTTCAAGTCCCGGAAAGACCAAGTGCTACCGAGGTGTCCCTGAGCAAGGCACCGTTCCCCACACTGCTCCCCGGGCGCCGTACATAATGGCAGCCCACTGCTCCTAACACTAGGATGGGTCAAATGCAGAGAAACCGTTTCGTTGCATAGTACCTGTGCATAATGACAATAAGTTGAATCATCATCACCATGCTCAAAGTGACAAACAGATCATGTATACTGCTTGTTTATTAGAGATCTGTTCTGTTACTAGTGATTCAATTAATCTTTACTTACTCTAAATTGTTTATGAACAGTTTACATTGTGATGGCCAAGTTTAGACTGAAATATCGCAGCAAAACATCCCCCGACAGGCATAGTTGATATACCAAAGAACACCAGAGGAAAAAGGGAAAGAAGTACAGTAGGAACAGCCGATCTTATCACACAGTGAGGGAGAGGATGGCTGCACAGCCAGAGGAGGAAGGGGCAGTAGTGAGGGGTTGGTGGTGACCCTTCCTTACCCGGTCCATGATATCCAGCTCACAGCGAAGTCTCTGGATGGCACTGCCGATCTTCAGCAGTTGGAGCCGCAGAGCGTCGTCTATGGGCAGACAGGCCGCTACTCTGTAGGAAAAGTCTGACACAAACCAGACAGAAAGGCAGAGACAGGGATGAAAGGAAGGAAAGGACAGGAGCACAAAAAAAGAGACGTACGTACGCATGTGCGAACGCGTCTGCTATCCATCTGTAACACATAGAACAGAGGCTGACCTACGGCGTTCGTAGGGAGGGAGTCATCCTTCAGGTTCTCGTCCCATTCATGGAGCTGTTTCTTTACTCTGTTCATGAGCGACTCCTGTGCGGTGGTACACAGGAGGTAGAGAGAACATGGTTTACATTCACTCCTATGTTATGTTTATCTATGGAGAAAATTCCAGTGCACACGGGCCGCAGCACTCACAGAGTCGTAGAGTGCGTAGACCCAGGGTGGCCATGGCGTCAGGCTGGCACAGTGAAACTTCCTCTGTGAGGAACAACAGACGACACATTACCCAACTTTATCTTAATTTGACAGTTTCCCTCTGCTATCCACATTGTTAATACACGTAATGGTTAAAAGTATGTGGACTTTCAAACATCACACCCACGACAATGTTCCTGTGTCAAGAGTTACATGTTGAAAATCCCAGGCTTCCACAGGTTAAAAGCCCAAAACTATTTAAAGAGGCCCTTTTATGCTTTATTGGGTCTCCCTTTAAGTGTTATTCCCTGTGGTTATGTACGTTTTTGTCAATGTAAATAGTCTGCAAAGGCTAAAATCCCCCTCCCCCCTCTGTAACGCCTCCATTGTAGTCCTTTGCTGACTTCAGTTACATTAGTGACATCACTACGTAACATGTGTACTTCTATTGGCTGGTGCTACAACACATTGTACATGATAGGCTAAGGGGTGGGATATCTCTAAGAGGTTGACCAATCACAACAGAGCCGGTCAGCTAACCAATCAGAGCAGACTGGGCTCTGGTTTCAGACAGAGGGTGAAAAGAGGTGCACCAGCACAGGCAGTTTGAGAAAAATAAAGAGCTTTTTGAACATTAAAGCAAGTAAATATCTCACAGTAGAAGATTCAAATACAAATCTGAACCTGAAATGTGCATGATAGGGCCCCTTTAAATATTATCAGTTGGTGTAACCAGAGCTGTCATGTCCCATTTCCATTTCCTTGTGATGGAGAATGAAGTTATTGTAAAGTATGTAATGGCAAAAGAATCTGCATGTTACTGCGGCACATGTGTACTGCAAGTGTTTTTGTGTCTGACCTGCTGGTAGTTATTCCACCAGCGCTGGGCCTGCTTGCAGGTCTGAGTCGGGGGTTTGCAGGAGGGGTGCATGTTGAGCCTGGTGAGGGGTGCAATCTGCACGGCAGAGAGGGGATCTGGAAGGATTCGTTCTGGAAGGATCTGTACTTTGGCTTGTCTGATCCTGATGTAATATACAAGGGAGACAAAAACATAAGTTAGGGAAAGAAAGACAAGCAGGGAGAGAAATGTGAAAGAGAGCAACAGAGCCAGTGAAACAGAGCAGATGAATAGCAGCAGAATAAACAAATGGTGTGATGGCTAAATGCTATCAGGTGTATGACAGGATGTTTGTAATGGGTAGATGATCATAAAAAGGTGCCGTCTGTACAATTTCTCTGTCAGCCATAAGAAATACTTCACCAAACACACACTGTGGAGCTCAGACAAACAAACGTTCACTAAGCAACATCACAAGAGAAACAAAATACAAATCTTCAGGTGTAACCATGTACAAGGATAAACCCATACAACATCATTCACTTCAATCATGCACAAATACAATGTTCATTTTCTTTCTTATGTATGAATAACGGCAAATAAATCCACAACACTGCCACAATATGATGGCAGTAGAAAGGTATTTTTAAATGTTTGTTTTTTGCTTTTTATTCAGGGATCCAACATCCAAAGGTTGCACATTCAGAAATGTTTGAGAGGCAGAGAGGTAGAGAAGGCTATGTACAGAACACAGAGCGCAAAACAGCAGATCCCCTGTAAGTGGGCAATAACTTCAATTCTATGGTTGCTGGGGTCACAACACAAGGTCAACAGGATTATGCGCATTACACAACAGCAACTAAAGACAGAGGGAAATATGTCTGTATGGAGATCAAGTTTAATGGGCTTTAAAGCTCAATGATTTCCTGAACGGTGGAGGATGTAAGTAATCATGATATATAGCACAACCACAGTGGTTTAATATGCAGCTTTTCTCCATAGATGCTTCCGTTGTTTACTGTACCCTCCAACAAGAGGACTCAACTTAAAAACCACACAGATGATTACAAATAAACTAAACCCTCTCGAGAGCATGAAGCAGGATAACTCAACAAACAGAATGAACAACAAGGCACAACAAATTATTATTGTAGAAAAAACGGAATCTTTAAATGTAAAGAAGTAACTCCACAAACAAATAGTTTGAATGTTATTCTCTTTACTTTTTGAAGATGACTGTGAATAGTTAGTCTGCCCTCTAGCTGTGTGAACTATAAGAGCACCAACTGAGTCGCATTGAAAAAAGTCCCGACTTTGCGGAGTAAATACGCATCACGTACAGTATGTAAGAAACTGACACTTCAAAGTTAATCTTAATTGTTTTTATAGAACAAATGAAGAGATTGAATATTTTCAATTTGAAGAAATGAATGTAGAGGCACACTCATATATACGTAGAGGATCCACTGATTTGGAGTCCTAGTCTAAACAGCTGCTGGTGTTCTGTCTAAAATCAGTCCATGCCTAGATGATGAATACCTGCAGGGCTCAGATTCCTGCAGACAGCCACAGGCTCACAACATGAAGACCACAACATAATGTTAACATTTTTATTTATATATTCAAGCTCTCATTCAAATGTGCACATGTATTTAGTCCTAACCTTTGCTGCAATGGTTTAAGACGCAATGAAACTTACCCGTCTGCTTGAGTTCTTATCTCATGGACCTTAAACCTCTGCCTTCCCACAGCTTTCACTTTCACAGTTTCAATGCCATACTCCTGCTCTTCTCGGTATGCATAGATTTCAGCTGTCGTCCCAAACTCTGCGTCCGGCTCACCTGCATCGCTGCTGAAACAGATACCAAATAAACCTTTTACAATGACACTACAAGAATATTTTTAAAAGGATACCCGAGTCATTAAGTGTTTTACTTCTATGAGATTGAGGTTCTTAGACAGTTAAGCTAAATAGTTCTCCTCATATGCAGTGGTACTCGTCATTAGTTTATTTAGCAGAAAGTAATTAAAATAATAATTTAAAAAATATACAAAATAAATATATCTTAAAATATATTTTAAGATCATGTTTAGTCATCTAATTTGTCTGTACATTGCTGTTTAGTCTGTGTTCTTGTAATTAGTGTCTACAGTGTGCCTATTGAGCCGTGTACAGAGATGTGGGGCAAGCCCCTCTCTCTGCTGTCAAAATGAATGGGTGCTGTGAAAACTACACTGCGCATGCTCAGAGTATTTTTCTATTCAATGTGTGCGGCAAAACAAAATCACCAGTGGGGCAAAGTGTTGGAACCCCCACCAAAACGTCATCTCATAATTCAGAGCTGATTGGCTGTAAGTACGTGTGCCGCGAAAAGTGTAGTTGTGAAGAGGAGACGAGAGAGAGCAGCTTATAGCAATTAAAATCAGTAAAACGGAAAGAAAATGAATGAAGTTGACCATCTACTTCAGCTTTGGTAAGTTCATTTTATGTCATTATATGTTGTTGATCTTCTATGTTTTGCCTATTAGGCTATTGCTCTGCTGGATCGATTGATATTGTGACCTCTGTGATGAGTGTCTGTGTTTTCCTTATATTTACAGTCTATGGTGTTTTAATGCTGAAGCATTACGGGTGTTGATATTGTTAAGTATTGCTTTGTGATGGTGCCCTTTACTCCATGTATTAAGGTGCATTACAATATGACATCCCCACGCTGTGTACGTAAATGTATGTGCTGACAGTGTTGCTCCGTGTTCTTCATTCGCGGCTTCCGACAGTATGTCATTTGACACTCCCCCCTCTCTCTGTCGGATATTGGGTAGCCTACAGCTATTTTTTAACGTGTTTAAAAAAGCACCAGAAGCTTATATATACACATCTAAGTTGTTCGTGCCCCACCAGTTTTGTACATATAAAAACACCACTGCTCATATGTAATAAACCCTTCATATGAAACGCCATACTAAGAAAGGCTCTCTATTTATCAGACCTTGGTTTCCAATAGCTACATAGTTATTTGTATTGTCAATAAAATAGGAAAGCATGATATTGATTTTTTTATTCAGATATGCCGATATTTTCAAACTAATTTTGGCCAATTGCCGATATACGCATATATATTTTTTTCACCTAGTTGCAGATAACTTCCAGTTTTAAGCTGAAATGGAGCTAACAATCGGTATCAAAGTGCCACATGTTCATGTGATGGCTTACTGGTAGATGCAGACATTGCAAAAACATTGACTGGGCAAAATAAGAAAGCTATTTAAAACTAAGGTTATATGAAAAACATGGTATATTGATTTAAATGTAACATCAGAGGAAATGTTCATTACTGGCCGGGACATTTCATTTTAAAGCCTTATCTGCCAATAGTGCAGTGTGTACTTCTACTGACCTGTGTGAGAGGACTGCAAAGGTGCGGTCTCTCTGGATGATGCTCCGCATCATGCTGACCTCCTGCGGCCTGAAGAGCTGCAGAGGCAGCGTCTGGCCGGGCACCAGCATCACAGCCGTGTGAGGCAGCACAGGGATGGTCTGACAGCTGTCCTCATCGTGGACCGTACGGCCGTGGAACTCCTCCATGTCTAAGCCCAGGTACTGCCAGCACAACAAACAGTCAACACCACCAGACCACAACAGCTGCTACTACCTTACTTCTGAATGATCAATTAGTAATTGATGGTAAAAAATCTCCATTTGGGCCATTATCTGTAGAAATAAAAGTGGCATGACTCACAGAATGTGATGTGGGAAGACTGGGATCAAAGTTGATGGTGGTGTGCTTCTCTGTCCCCTCACTGTCTCGTTCTTCAGTCTCCATGTCATCTTCTATGTCATCTCCCTCCTCCTCTTCCTCATTATCTGTCATAGCACACAAGCACAGTGGTGAGTCTAGTGTGCAGCTGCAACTTTAGATACATTAGAGTAGTTTAGATTAGATCTACTTTATTGTGCACCTGAATGGATATGTGTCTACACACACCATTAAAACATATATACAATAGTGCAAATGGGCATGTAGGAGCGGTAAATTATACAATTAAGGAAGGACATTTGATTAAAAAAAGCAAGCGTTCCCTCATCATTTTCAGTGCAATGCCTTTATGGCTTAAGTAATAAAATACCTCTTATAGATATTGTTAGCTATGTTTGTGTTTAGCCTTGTTGATTGCAACACTGTCAAATATATCGTAAATTGTTTGTGTGGCTTTCAAATCACTAACAACTTTGGAGAGCTTATTTTTGCTCGTTATCCTCTTAATAAGCCACGCTGATGGTAAAACGAAACAAAGTGTGAGGTCTATAAAATGAGTCAGTGAGGGTGTGATGTGTGACGGTGGCCTGTTGAGGAAGAGTTAGCTCGCAGTTAGCAGCACGGGGAGACGGACGCTGCCCCAATGAGAACCCGGCAGGTAACCCTGTCCCCCGCTGAGGGGCACCGTTACCTGGTAAAAGCTGCAGCTGGTTCCCCATAATGTCGTTAAGGTTGTCTTCTTCTGCAGCCCTCTCGTCAGCCATATCCCTCCCTGTGTTTACAATGCTGACTCTTCTTCTTCTTCTTCTTCTTCTTCGATGTACAACATTAAGGAAAAGCTCGAGCGCCCCCTCGCGATGTGTGACGTTCCTTAAAACTGGATGCAACTATCAGGCTCCTTTTCATTGAAAAAGCCTAATGAAAGAAACAGTTGCTTAGTATATAAAACAACTACACAAGCCAGAATATATCACAGCGGAAAGTAACTATGTGCTATATTCAAGTACTGCATTTAATTACAATGTTGAGGTTCTAATACTTACAAGTACGACTACTTATCAGACAGTTTTTGATACTCTGAAAATGTAACATTTGAGGTTCAAGATGTAACAAAAATATGTATCATGGGTAATAATACTTCAAGATAAACTGTATTAATCCCTTGGTGACGTTTAAAAGCCACCCAACTGCGTAATTAGTCGAATAAAAAAAACATGAATACATCACTATTTATAATCCAATAATAACATACACTATTTTTCCGTTGTGCACGATGGGTACTTTTTGTGCTGAAGAACAGGGGGCTGATGAAGGCTAATATGTATATACTAGTGTTATTCATAGTTGTCTTATTTTATATATAGAACTTTAACTTGTAGCACAACATTTATACCTTTTGGTATGATTAATTTAGATGAGTATTACTCTGAGTACCTTGTTCTAGATCTCATTGATCTTGTAATGATTGCCAGTTCTGATATTTAACCAGCTGTAGGATGCCAAAACCGAGACACAGTTTCTTTCAGGTAAAATCCAAAAGGATCTGATCTAGTCTAAAGTGAAAACTTTTTTCAGAGTTACAGGAGCTCAAAACACTTTTTGTATAATGTAATCTGAATTTATTTTTGAGTTTATTGGCTATTAAAATGATTATGATATTAATTGTGACATGGTTTCTTTGTCAGTATTGTTAATTTGTCATTGGTGTTATGAAATCAATAATGATCTTACAATATCAAACCCTGCTGATTATTTGGTTGTTACATTTTACTTTACCAATGTACACCCTCCCAATCCCGGCGACATACATTCACGTTGTAAAGGTGTATTTCATATCATACATTTCAAGAAAATAAAAAATATATATTTAATTTTGTGGTTCTCCACTTTCAGTAAGTCTTCATCCGTGCCAGTTTGTAAACCCAATGCAAATGTTAAAGAAAAATGTGTTTTACTAAAGAGGTTATACATAACACATTACTAGAACATTTAAAGTCTGAAGTGGCATCCAGTGCTCCTTTTGACAGTAATCAAACTCAAGTGAGACACAATCTGATGTTTCACAGAAAGTCCTTGATGTGAACACACCTAAGTGCTCACTCCACAAGGACAAGTTGTTTAGTGTATTAAATTGGAGGTGGAAGGTTAGCACAATTCAAGCTGCAAATTAATGTCACTTTTTATTCTTACTCTCCTTTCTTGCCGCTAATGTTGATTTATTATATTTGTACCTTATTGCACAATTTTAAAAGCATTTAGTTTAATGCTTGACACTGCTGCTGGAACAAAATATCCTAACTATCTAAGAGGAATTTCAGCAATGCAAGTTATAATTTGCTAGGCCAAGAGTTTTTTCCTGGAATACTCTCATATTTCCGACCATAGACTGCAGCTAAATGGATATATAGCCGCTTGTGTTTAGTAAAACACTGGCTCTACCAGCAACTGACTAAACACATGTATTGGGCTTTATCTCAGCCTTTAGAGTTTTCACTTATGGAACTGTAGCACAAGTCTCACTAATTTAAGGTAATTGGAAACTCATGTTTTTAACACTTGGTTCCAGACTCTTAGGCTGCATTTAGATCATGTGCTTCACAGACCCAAAGAGACTAGTAAGTAACATGACTGACACATGCCAGAGCCATGTTTCAGACCAAGCTACTGAGGCCTCGGAATAGCAGCTAAAAGAACTGAGCACAAAACTGACTGAAACCGTGGCTCAATTTTTAACAGTGTTCCATTTATTGTTAAATACACCACATGACAGTTGTATTCTGGTCCATTAACAACGCAGCTGTAATTCTGATGTCGGGAGGTCGTCCAGCATCTTAGCCTCGTCCAGTCAGACGTTCACAGGCGGCTCCATGAGGCGCACAGTCAGCAGAAATCAGGTGTAGGCCTTCGATCCACTGATGGAGGCTTCACTTCAGCCGCACGCTTCAGTCATCAGGGGAGGCTCCGATGGGAATACAGCTGAAGAAGAAGAGGGCCTACTTCGACCTCTGCCTCATCTTTCTCCTTTTACGCTTCAGTCTGTTAGAAGAAACAAAATACAGCAGGTCAATAAATATTCAATTTAATGCACAATAGCCATTTAAGAATACACTTGACATCTTAGTGACCTTATAGGTTTAATTGCCAATTCAATCAAGTTACAACACTACATTTAGGGGAAGGTATAATATCCCTTATCAATGTTTAAGTCAGCCCAAAGGAAAATGGTTTTTAGAAATGCCACCTCTGTTTTGACAGCTCATTAAAGCTAATGAATGCTTACATTTCAAAGTCATGAGGCCGACTGCTTTACAGTGCATAAGGCCATTTTAAAGTATTGAGTTGTAAGGTTGAGTCAAAATGTGCACAATTACTAAGATCCACATTTGGAATCTACAACATGAATCATTTAGTTAGTGTATCCAAGGGCCATGTCTGTGGAATAGGCTGTTAATACAGACATTGAAATAAAGTTGTCTGTTGTAAAAGCAAAGCGACTATTGATTTTTTCCCCATAAATATATTCATCGACATAAAGTACAATGTCTTTTAAAGAATTGGATCCTTTTGGAAGTCTTGATTTCTCATCATCATACAACTAAGTCAGTAGATTTAACACATGTTGCACCTACTGTGATACAGTCGACTCGATTTGTTTAGCCCCACAACTCAGATTTGCAATAGTGCATGTATCAAAATCATATGAAACATTTACTAGTAACTTAGTTTTTGTATTAAATAAATTGAATCATTGCTTACCTGCGCATACGCTTCTTCTTCCACTGGAAGACAAGAGACATATTTATTAGCTCAACATCACAGCAAGTGCATTCACTGGGCCATGTGTTTCCTCCCACTTATTGACTGCATGCTTCTCATAATACTAATGCAACCACATACTGCAGTGCTGACTATAAAGGTGATGAACACATTAAAGTCAGTCACCAAACTACGTCTTCCTTTCATTAACAGACAGGATATCAAGGAGAGCTTCCCTAGCTAGCATTTTAGCATGCACTGATGCGGGCCTTCCTGCACCAAAAGCCTTCACACATCTTTCAACACAATTAGAAGTAAAAACTGAAGATTAGCTATTGTTCTAACAACTACAGAAGAAACAGCTTTGTCTAGCAAAACGTTTTCAGTTATTAAGTCAAGAAAAAGCAGCACAGGCAGTGCTAATGAGATGCTAGCTAGCAGCAGCATTGTCTAGGACAGGAAGAAGATCAACACTAATATACCAACACAGGTAGGTCAACTCACCTTGCCTCTCATCGTGAGGAGAAGGTTCTGTGAGAACCTCAGTGGGAGAAGAGCAGTGGAAAGAGGATGTGCCGAAGAGTGAGGGCGGTATTTATACAAAAAATGAATATAACCCTAACCCTAACTACTTTTTGTATAATTGAATCAGAATTTATTTTGAGTTTATTGGCTATTAAGATGACTGTGATGTTAATTTCCTTACATTGTTTCTTTGTCAGTATTCTTACTTTTCATTGGTGTTATGAAATCAATAATGATCTTACAATATGAAACCCTGCCAATTATTTGGTTGTTACATTTTACTTTACCAATGTACACCCTCCCAATCCCCAATTCAGGCGACATATGTATACATACACGTTATAAAGGTGTATTTCATATCATGCATTTCAAAGAAATATAATATATTGAAATGCTCCACCTTCAGTAACTCTTGATCCCTCCTTGTTTGTAAACCCCTGGATAATGCTGATGTTAAATGTGTTTTTACTAAAGAGGTTATACATAACACATTACTAGAACATTTAAAGTCTGAAGTGGCATCCAGTGCTCCTTTTGACAGTAATCAAACTCAAGTGAGACACAATCTGATGTTTCACAGAAAGTCCTTGATGTGAACACACCTAAGTGCTCACTCCACAAGGAGTATAGTGTTTAAATTGGAGGTGGAAGGTTTATTATATTTGTACCTTATTGCACATTTTGTGTAATGCTTGACACTGCTGCTGGAGCAAAATAATATGCCAACTATCTGTTAAAAGGGATTACAGCAATACAAGTATAATTTGCTAGGCCAAGACTAAGAGTTCTCCTGGATTATTGCATTTCAGCCAAATTAATCCGACCATATACTGCAGCTAAATGGATATATAGCCGCTTGTGTTTAGTAAAACGCTGGCTCTAACAGTAACTGACTAAACACATGTATTGGGCTTTATCTCAGCCTTTAGAGTTTCCACTTATGGAGCTGTACCACAAGTCTCACTAATTACAGTAATTGTAAACTCGTGTTTTTAACACTTGGTTCCAGACTCTTAGCAGGCTGCATTTAGTTCACACACCCAAAGAGACTCTAGTAACATGACTGACACATGCCAGAGCCATGTTTCAGACCAAGCTACTGAGACCTTGGAATAGCAGCTAAAAGAACTGAGAACAAAACGAACTGAAACCATGGCTCAATTTTTAACAGTGTTCCATTTATTGTTAAATACACCACATGACAGTTGTATTCTGGTCCATTAACACCGCAGCTGTAATTCTGATGTCGGGAGGTCGTCCAGCATCTTAGCCTCGTCCAGTCAGACGTTCACAGCCGGCTCCATGAGGCGCACAGTCAGCAGAAATCAGGTGTAGGCCTTCGATCCACTGATGGAGGCTTCACTTCAGCCGCACGCTTCAGTCATCAGGGGAGGCTCCGATGGGAATGCAGCTGAAGAAGAAGAGGGCCTACTTCGACCTCTGCCTCATCTTTCTCCTTTTACGCTTCAGTCTGTTAGAAGAAACAAAAAATACAGCAGGCGAATAAATATTCAAGTTAATGCACAATAGCCATTTAAGAATACACTTGACATCTTAGTGACCTTATAGGTTTAATTGCCAATTCAATCAAGTTACAACTCTACATTTAGGGGAAGGTATAATATCCCTTATCAATGTTTAAGTCAGCCCAAAGGAAAATGGCTTTTAAAAATGCCACCTCTGTTTTGACAGCTCATTAAAGCTAATGAATGCTTACATTTCAAAGTCATGAGGCCGACTGCTTTACAGTGCATAAGGCCATTTTAAAGTATTGAGTTGTAAGGTTGAGTCAAAATGTGCACAATTACTAAGATCCACATTTGGAAATATCTACAATATGAATCATTTAGTTAGTGTATCCAAGGGCCATGTCTGTGGAATAGGCTGTTAATACAGATATTGAAATAAAGTTGTCGGTTGTAAAAGCAAAGCGACTATTGATTTTTTCCCCATAAATATATTCATTGACATAAAGTACAACGTCTTTTAAAGAACTGGATCCTTTTGGAAGTCTTGATTTTTCTGATCATCATACAACTAAGTCAGTAGATTTAACACATTTTGCACCTACTGTGATACAGTCGACTCGATTTGTTTAGCCCCACAACTCAGATTTTCAATAGTGCATGTATCAAAATCATATGAAACATTTACTAGTAACTTAGTTTTTACAGGGTTGCCAACTTGGGGTACCTGGCTGGAGTGAGATTTTGATATCATGGGTTTAATTTACACATATGCGCACTAAATGACTGCTATCGTGTCAGCAGCGGGACCTTAGCATATATATATATATAGGATATATATACAAATACACAATATTGGACACAGACTATAAAGGACACAGTTTCATTCATTAATGAAAGTCAAACACATGTTTGTTTCCACTGTTTTATTGTGTGCCTGTCGCGATAAGCAATAAATTGACTTATCGTATGATAAATAAAAATGAACTCGATAACTTCCCCATTTACATGAGGATGTGACTAGCAGTTTGAAAGGATGTACTTGAATTATTATATATTATCATTATGTCAGTGGTCTAAAATGGTCATACAACGGTGCCGACAATATCATCGTTTATCGCAATAATTTCCGGGAAAATGAATTATCGTGAGAGGCCTATACATGAAACACACACACAAATCTACAGACTTACTCCAAACATATTAATTAACACACTCTCACATACTCTTTGACAACAATAAGCAGCAGACTTTTACTTTTTTATCATTTCTACTGGATCTTAGATCTGCGCTTGCGCAATACGTGTCGGCAGTTGCGAGAGAGTATTTGTGTTGGGTAATCTATGGTAGGGCTAACCCATACAGTGGTGGGGCTCAAGTCAGTATTTGCAATGTAATTACATACACGCTCCCCTTGACAGTGAAACTCCACGTGTGAGGTTTAGATTATTTCCCTGTCTCAATCCAAATGGAACTGTATGAAATAAAAAGTCACATTTGTCTTGTAGTAAATAAAAAGGGCGACCTGGAGCCAATCCTGCAACTTCCCCACAGGTGAAAGAGTTGACATGTTGAAAACCCAACCCCTGCAGGGGGGTCTGGGTGGATTATCCCCCAGGAGATTTTTTTAAATACCAACATAAAATACACATTCTGGTACTCTCTTGAGAAGAAAAATAAATACATTTATTACTACACGACATATTTAAAAAAAAAATGAATGCCATTTTTGTTTTTTGTTACTTTGTTCTGAAAGCTGAACCTGCTGCTCCTCACAGAGAGAAGAGGGAAGGGGCTGTGTGAATTACTTTACATTGTGGATAGCCCCCATTGTTCTGTGTGTCAAAATGAAAGAGAGCCCACACACCTATCAATCATCAAACCGTGGAGTCTTATTTCATTACGTGTTGATAAAAGTATTCTCCGTGGGGACTTCCTGCAACAACACCACGCCGTTATCTTGATTCTGATTGGCCAGAAGACATTATCAAAGATGTTCTATTGAAAGACGATCACTAGGCTACCTGACAAAAGTTTTCAAAACCGTTTCTAGTCTTCGGTATTCTTGTTTTTGGCGTGAGAATAGTTTGGGCAGCGTGAGATTGAGAGTGAAATCGTGTGTCACACGCCAGATGCGTGAGAGTTGGCAACCCTGGTTTTTGTATTAAATAAATTGAATCATTGCTTACCTGCGCATACGCTTCTTCTTCCACTGGAAGACAAGAGACATATTTATTAGCTCAACATCACAGCAAGTGCATTCACTGGGCCATGTGTTTCCTCCCACTTATTGACTGCATGCTTCTCATAATACTAATGCAACCACATACTGCAGTGCTGACTATAAAGGTGATGAACACATTAAAGTCAGTCACCAAACTACTTCTTCCTTTCATTAACAGACAGGATATCAAGGAGAGCTTCCCTCGCTAGCATTTTAGCATGCACTGATGCGGGCCTTCCTGCACCAAAAGCCTTCACACATCTTTCAACACAATTAGAAGTAAAAACTGAAGATTAGCTATTGTTCTAACAACTACAGAAGAAACAGCTTTGTCTAGCAAAACGTTTTCAGTTATTAAGTCAAGAAAAAGCAGCACAGGCAGTGCTAATGAGATGCTAGCTAGCAGCAGCATTGTCTAGGACAGGAAGAAGATCAACACTAATATACCAACACAGGTAGGTCAACTCACCTTGCCTCTCATCGTGAGGAGAAGGTTCTGTGAGAACCTCAGTGGGAGAAGAGCAGTGGAAAGAGGATGTGCCGAAGAGTGAGGGCGGTATTTATACAAAAAATGAATATAACCCTAACCCTAACTACTTTTTGTATAATTGAATCAGAATTTATTTTGAGTTTATTGGCTATTAAGATGACTGTGATGTTAATTTCCTTACATTGTTTCTTTGTCAGTATTCTTACTTTTCATTGGTGTTATGAAATCAATAATGATCTTACAATATGAAACCCTGCCAATGATTTGGTTGTTACATTTTACTTTACCAATGTACACCCTCCCAATCCCCAATTCAGGCGACATATGTATACATACACGTTATAAAGGTGTATTTCATATCATGCATTTCAAAGAAATATAATATATTGAAATGCTCCACCTTCAGTAACTCTTGATCCCTCCTTGTTTGTAAACCCCTGGATAATGCTGATGTTAAATGTGTTTTTACTAAAGAGGTTATACATAACACATTACTAGAACATTTAAAGTCTGAAGTGGCATCCAGTGCTCCTTTTGACAGTAATCAAACTCAAGTGAGACACAATCTGATGTTTCACAGAAAGTCCTTGATGTGAACACACCTAAGTGCTCACTCCACAAGGAGTATAGTGTTTAAATTGGAGGTGGAAGGTTTATTATATTTGTACCTTATTGCACATTTTGTGTAATGCTTGACACTGCTGCTGGAGCAAAATAATATGCCAACTATCTGTTAAAAGGGATTACAGCAATACAAGTATAATTTGCTAGGCCAAGACTAAGAGTTCTCCTGGATTATTGCATTTCAGCCAAATTAATCCGACCATATACTGCAGCTAAATGGATATATAGCCGCTTGTGTTTAGTAAAACACTGGCTCTAACAGTAACTGACTAAACACATGTATTGGGCTTTATCTCAGCCTTTAGAGTTTCCACTTATGGAGCTGTACCACAAGTCTCACTAATTACAGTAATTGTAAACTCGTGTTTTTAACACTTGGTTCCAGACTCTTAGCAGGCTGCATTTAGTTCACACACCCAAAGAGACTCTAGTAACATGACTGACACATGCCAGAGCCATGTTTCAGACCAAGCTACTGAGACCTTGGAATAGCAGCTAAAAGAACTGAGAACAAAACGGACTGAAACCGTGGCTCAATTTTTAACAGTGTTCCATTTATTGTTAAATACACCACATGACAGTTGTATTCTGGTCCATTAACAACGCAGCTGTAATTCTGATGTCGGGAGGTCGTCCAGCATCTTAGCCTCGTCCAGTCAGACGTTCACAGCCGGCTCCATGAGGCGCACAGTCAGCAGAAATCAGGTGTAGGCCTTCGATCCACTGATGGAGGCTTCACTTCAGCCGCACGCTTCAGTCATCAGGGGAGGCTCCGATGGGAATACAGCTGAAGAAGAAGAGGGCCTACTTCGACCTCTGCCTCATCTTTCTCCTTTTACGCTTCAGTCTGTTAGAAGAAACAAAATACAGCAGGTCAATAAATATTCAATTTAATGCACAATAGCCATTTAAGAATACACTTGACATCTTAGTGACCTTATAGGTTTAATTGCCAATTCAATCATGTTACAACACTACATTTAGGGGAAGGTATAATATCCCTTATCAATGTTTAAGTCAGCCCAAAGGAAAATGGTTTTTAGAAATGCCACCTGTTTTTGACAGCTCATTAAAGCTAATGAATGCTTACATTTCAAAGTCATGAGGCCGACTGCTTTACAGTGCATAAGGCCTTTTCAAAGTATTGAGTCGTAACTTTAATTGAAAAAGGTGCACAATTAAAGTAATTACTTAGATCCCCATTTGGATCAATCTACAACATGAATCATTTAGTGTATCCAAGAGCCATGTCTGTGGAATAGGCTGTTAATACAGACATTGAAAATAATCTGTTGTGAAAGCAATGTGACTGATTTTTTGCCATATAATGGTGCATGTCTTTTTTTTTTTTTAAAGAACTGGAACCTTTAGTAAGTCTGGATTTTCTCACTACACCATATTACCAATTGAGTATCTTTAACACTTTTATAACAAATGTTGCACCTACTGTGATAATTTCACTGAATTTGTTTAGCCCCACAACTCAGATTTTCAATAGTGCATGCATAAAAATCATATGAAACATTTACTAGCAACTTTTTTGTATTAAATCCATTGAATCATTGCTTACCTGCGCATACGCTTCTTCCTCCACTGGAAGAAAGAGAAATATTTATTAGCTCAACATCACAGCAAGTGCATTCACTGGGCCATGTGTTTCCTCCCACTTATTGACTGCATGCTTCTCATAATACTAATGCAACCACATACTGCAGTGCTGACTATAAAGGTGATGAACATATTAAAGCGGAAAAGTCAGTCACCAAACTACGTCTTCCTTTCATTAACAGACAGGATATCAAGGAGAGCTTCCCCAGCTAGAATTTTAGCATGCAATGATGCGGGCCTTCCTGCACCAAAAGCCTTCACACATCTTTCAACACAATTAGAAGTAAAAGCTGAAGATAAGCTATTGTTAGAATAACTACAGAAGAAACAGCTTTGTCTAGCAAAACGTTTTCAGTTATTAATTCAAGAAAAAGCAGCACAGGCAGTGCTAATCTGCTAGCTAGCAGCATTGTCTAGGACAGGAAGAAGATCAACACTAATATACCAACACAGGTAGGTCAACTCACCTTGGCTCTCATCGTGAGGAGAAGGTTCTGTGAAAACAATACATATACAATTATTAGTAACTGCGGATGACTTGTAAAACATAAAGATTAGTTTGGATTCAGATGGCAGTTAAAATGTTCAACGTACCTCAGCGCGAGAAGAGCAATGGAAAGAGGATGTGACGAAGAGCGAGGGCGGTTTTTATACACAAAATGACGTCATGCTCAACCGCCAACTGTTGTTTTTCCTACAATCGCTGGGAAATGTAGTCAAGGAACGACCAATGTAGTTTAATTAGGATATGGCGCCCAGTTTAAATAAAAATAGTTTTGTTTTTTTCAAAACGATATACTGAAACTAGGAACAGCTTTCAGGACCTTTAACAAAAGCAAGTATAATATTTTTGGAATCAATAGACCTTGTGCTTTGTTTTGAAAGCACAAGCACTCTATCTTTAACTAGAGAATTCACTCATAATTATAATTGTTAATTTATTTTTAAAATACTTCTACTTATAATTATAGTAATATTACTCATAACTATTATTATAATAATAATAACTATTATTATTATTATTATTATTATACAGACAGCAATAACTGCGCTGACCTGGGACCTAAGATTTTCATCCTCATAACTCACTGTATGTACCTATGACTAATAAAAGCCTTGAACATTGGTTATGCCTGTACGTTTTATGTTATTTTCTAAATAATGACATAAAAATCTTTAGAAATTAGATCAGGGTTGCGTTCCGATAATCCAAAAATCAGCTCCTAAATTCTAACCCTATTTCCTATTCCTTGACCTCTGAGTGAAACGTCACGGGGTTAAGGGATAGTGGATAGGAGAATTCAAAAGGACTTAGGAGAAGAGACTGCGGTACTTTAGAGAATCCGAATGCACTTTCACTATCCGACGTGTTTATGATGCGCCAGCGGACGTCATGAATGTGCGTCTGCTGCTGTGGGGAAACTACAGTTTTCTATTCAGCGGACTACAACATGGATGTTTAATAAGAACGAGGGACTACTGTAAACTCATCTAGAGACTCTGCACCGTGCTCTGATGCTGTTGCTTTATGCTTTATGAACGTGGACAACAGAGAAACATATTCTTCATGACCAAAGTTGGAATTTAAATAAAAAAGGAAAGTGAAACTTATGCTCGCACCCTCTCCCTCCGGTCCACATGAATACAAATGATCCCAATACGTATGATTGTATGAACTATGAAAATATCTTAAAATCAATACAAATGTATTTATTATAAACGTTAGTCCTTAACATCTATCACTGCATATCACCATTCAAACATCTTTTAAAAGTTGAACAAACTCCACACAGCTCAGTAAAGACTGTGAGATGTTGACTTTATTTGATCGTTTCAGTAAAAACTAACGTTCATATTTCTCTTTTTGATTATAATACTGATGAACGTTCAGAAAAAAGCACTTTGGCAACTTACCACATACGTTTTAAAATGCTTAATAAGCACCGTAACTTTCATGATATCATTTCTCGGTCATAATCGTTTGTGTCCGTGAACGGCCGACTGTTGAGTGACGGCAAATGCTGCGGCTGCAATGCATTGTGGGGCAGCATTTTCTCCTCTCCTTTCGGTTAGGGAGGTCCAGTGGTTCATAAGCTAAAGGAGGTTATAAAGGAAGTTTGAAACCTCCTTTCCTTTCATTTGGAGAATTGGAACGGCACTTATCATGGCTGCCAGTGACGTACTTCCGGGTCATTTCACTCCGTTAGGAAGGTTCCTAAGCTAAATTGACTATTGGAATGCAACCCAGGTTTATTCTTGATCTTTTCATGCTACTATTATTTCAAGGTGCCAGACTATTATCTTCCTTTTAATCACATGTGAAGGCTCATCAGCTGATCTACAGCTTCCTATAATTGTTCTGTTTATTTTTCAATGTACGATTGACTTACTCTGTGCTTTTTATTTGTAATGTTAAGAATAAAGTACACTGTCATCATTGTATTATCAGCTAAATGTTTTCTATGCTTATATTGTATGCAAAACACTAACATAATGCTAAGCAGAGGTGTGATATCATTAGCGATCATTCTTTGGTACATTAGTTGGAAAATCAATCATATAAAAAGACAGGAATGTCAGTGTTTTTGTTAAGTCAAATCAAATGTATATATAATGTTACCATAATCACCCAACATGGCCTAATACATACTGAGATGTTACAAATTCTATCCCAAATAGATTAGTACATCTTATATATAAGGGGCTAATCCTTTTTCCAATACTGAAGTTTGACAAAACACAGCAAAAACCCAACAGAAATGTATGAAAATGTTTTTATTTCCTTAGATGTTCATTGCCCACTGATTGAGCTACAATGCAGGATTTGACTTTCTTTCAAGACCCAGACCTCGAAATCAAACTCAGACCTTAAGGATCTTAATGGTCCACTGAAGAGACCCATAAAACCTTCGAAGTTGGCCCACTTCAGTTTTCACTCTTCACAAGGCTTATGACATAGTAAAGAAATTAGCAGATGTCATCAATAGAAAAAACGTTTTCAAAACTAGAACGTATATATTTTTTCAAGGGGATGGCAGTAAATATAGCAGTTTTGATCGCCAACGTCAAACTGATACGGTATGTTTTTTGCTTGTTTACACAGTCTTGTGCTCAGGTAATACTTTGTGTTAAGAGTCAAGTGGTTGAAACATTGTAGATTTAACCAAAGAAGTTGTAAGGCCTATGATGGAAGACTAACCCTGACTACATACACAAAAGCCAACTTTTCAGTTACAGTTGATGAATTCACTGTCAAGTGTCGATATGGTTTTGTTTTAATTGATAATTTAACCCTTTACTGCATAATATAGTTGGTGTGTAACGGGCAGAGAGTTTGGGGCAATTTGTTGTTTTCTCCTGCTTCTCTTTGGGGTCCTCCGTGTATGGAAAGGCAGTATTTATTTATTCTACGGCTTCCGTTTCCTCGGCTGGCTGTCCAGTTGCGGTTTCTGCTGTCTTTGAGGCCTGTATAGGGTGAAAGAGAGATCAGTGAGGGGACGCAAAAAGACAGCGAGGTCAATGGGGTGAGGGTTCCTTGTTAGAAAAATAATTTACCTTCTTTTTCTTCTTCTTCTGTGTTTTACGGCTTGCAGAACTCTCTAACAAAGTCTGGTGGAAAGGACAGAGACATTTTAGTATAAAAATAAATATGATCTTCAGTGCACGCAGTTTCTGTGTGACAAAGAAACTTGTAAGTATGCCATATAGAAGTGAGTTAACTATCTCACCCTCAGCTCTGCGTCCTGCACCTCATGCTCTGACTTATAGAGCTCCGGATCGAAGAGCCCGTTGGTGATTCTGTGAGGCCCGTTGGCCATCAGCAGCACTGTGAACTTAAACTGAGCTACACACTCTCCTAAGAACAAAGACACAGAAGGAAGGAGACGTAAATAAAAAGTAAAGCTGTCAAAAAAAACAAAAGCATTATAAGAGGTGAACACTCACCCTCTTTCTCGTGTAGCACACCGAAGGGCTGAAGCAGTTCGTGTTTGGTACACTCCACCACACCCAGTCGAGCTTTGGCCTCATCCTCAAACGCCCTGATTGACAATAATGGTGGAATAAAGAAAGTGCTCAAGCCAAAAAATATTTGACCCTCTGAACCCCACGCGGTCTCACGGCTTTTATTGTTCCTGGAAAATGTTTTACTTATATTGGCCTATTGTTTTCAATATTGCAACATTAGTCCTGCACCTCTAGAAACAGCTGAATCATTGTTAGAAGTAGAACACAAACCCAAAATGTCAGTTCAACAGATTCATAATCATTTTTATTTATCAAAAATACTCTAGTTGGATTTCTTTCATAATTTATTTAACAAAAATGTTGAATATATGGATTACACAAGATATTTTTTCCAAGTGTTACTAATATTAGTTTTTTTTTTAAAAAAAGGGCTCCACAGGATAAAGTCATTAACCAATATGAACATCTTTAAATCAGGGTTCCTGCAGGGTTCACCAACTCAAATGTAAGACAACTTTGAATAGCATTTAAGACCTATTTCACAGCAAGAAAGTATGAAGGAAAATTGCTATGAAAGAAGAAATACGTCCCATAATTATTTCAAAGTAAATGTATTCACGTTAAACATAAGAACGATAACTGAACATAACAGCACACAGAACTGTGTGCCAGGAAAAAAAAGAACTTCCTAACTGTGAAAGTGTGTTTTTGCTTTACGCTGTGTGCGCTCCCGCGAAGTGCATGCATATCTCGGCGGGCATGCATAACACCGGTGCACGAGCGGTCTCTCGCTAGCTGAAGCTTGGTTGCTAAGTTACTAGCTGGGTGTTCTCCGATAAGGGGTCGGGGGGGATGCAAAGTTAGTGATTACTGGTTCCATGTTGATTTATTTCAATACAAATTGTTGGGGGGAATTGAAAGGCTATTACCATACTGGTTACTTTGCAGCCCGGACATTTCCCCCAAAACACAGTTAGACGTGATCGCAACACAGAAGTACCTTTCAAATCCGATCATTTTTAAGACCTACTAAATCATATTTAAGACATTTCTTATTTTTTTGATCATATTTAAGACTTTTTAAGGCCTTAAATTCTGATTATCAAATGTACGACTTTTTAAGACCCCGCGGGAACCCTGTTAATACCTCTCAGCCAAGTCAATCAAGACAACCAAGTAGCACTAGGCTGGTTGGCGCAAATTGTTTATTTGTTGGCAACATTTTAATGAGTTATTCATAATAATGTGAGGATAGCATGATCTGTCTGTTTATGGGTGTGAATAGGTATCATTTCGTCAGATTTCTGAAGAAAAAATGCTTCTCAAACCTGCTGGTGTGCTTAAGGGCTCAGAGGGTTAATACTCAACTTCAATCCCTTTTAAAATATGAGCAGGTGGTTGCCCATGTACAGTTGCAAGAAGAAGTATGTGAACCCTTTGGATTCTCCACACATAGCGTTGTGTGTTCCTTCCAAACAACTCAACTTTGGTTTCATCTGTCCACAGAATATTTTGCCAGTAGTGCTGTGGAACATCCAGGTGCTCTTTTGCAAACTTCAAACGTGCAGCAATGTTTTTTCTGGTGGTTTCTCCGTGGTGTCCTCCCATGAACTCCATTCTTGTTCAGTGTTTTACGTATCGTAGATTCGTCAACAGAGATGTTAGCATGTGCCAGAGATTTCTTTAAGTCTCTAGCTGACACTCTAGGATTCTTCTTCACCTCATTGAGCATTCTGCGCTGTGCTCTTGCAGTCATCTTTACAGGACGGTCACTACTAGGGAGAGTAGCAACAGTGCCGAACTTTCTCCATTTATAGACAATGTGTCTTACCGGACTGATGAACATCAAGGCTTTTAGAGATACTTTTGTAACCCTTTCCAGCTTTATGCAAGTCAACAATTCTTAATCGTAGGTCTTCTGAGAGCTCTTTTGTGCGAGGCATGGTTCACATCTGGCAATGCTTCTTAAGAATAGCAAATTCAAAACTGGTGTGTGTTTTTTATAGGGCAGGGCAGCTTTAACCAACACCTCCAATCTCGTCTCATTGATTGGACTCCAGGTTGGCTGACTCCTGACTCCAATTAGCTCTTGAAGAAGTCTTTAGCCTAGGGGTCCACCCTGCACTGTGAATGTTTACATGGTGTGTGCATGAAAACATATAATTATTTGTGTGGTATTAGTTTAAGCAGACTGTGTTTGTCTATTGTTGTGACCTAGATGAAGATCAGAACACATTTTATGACCAACTTATGCAGAAATCCAGGTAATTCCAAAGGGTTCACATACTTTTTCTTGCAACTGTATATTTGTAGTTACAAACAGAATTGGATTCATACCGGAGAGTAAAAGGCATGGCATCAAAGCGTCGTTCCACCTCGCTGAAGACCATACGGGAAGTTTTCATCTTCAAGCCGTACTGCTTACTGGGGTCCCTCTTATAAATGGTGGTCCTTAGACCTGCATCTCTGGCCTAATTTTAAATGACAGAAGGTGAACATTATAAGTATCTGTTTTGAACACAAGAAGAGTTTTTAGATACACGTTCTGCAGATATGGGTTAAGTAACCACAGAGCACACTGACCTTCCCTTCTCCGGTGCTAATCAAGACGTCCACAGCATAGACTTCATGTACCTCGAACTCCGCCTTCTCATGGTCCTTCCTGAAAATAAACAGCAGCCAGTGAAAACAAATGGTTTTGTACATTCATACTCAAGATTGGTACGGTTAATTAATATTTAGGATGATTCACAGCCTCAGATCTCTTTTTGTACAAAACAATTACTAAATGTACCTTTGCTGGTCTGACGGGTTCTGAATGATGGTCTTCTCTCCATCGATGATGTGTTGCTTTAGCTGATGAGACAGCATACCTTTAAACAAAAGGCCGGGAAGAAAAAACGCATATTAAAACAAGATTAAAAGAAAATCCCCCACTTGCATGTTAAGAACTCCTAAAAGTCATTGTTCTGTAAAGAGATACAAAAAGAACCACGATCATGTAAATGTGAACACTTGAGACACAGACGCTGTAAAGACACTCACCCTCTATTGGTGTGCATTTGAACGACTTGGCGATCTTGTTCCAGGCTTCTGTCACTTTTGAGTTCTGAGACAGAAAAATGCATATTACATTTTACGTAAAAAACAGTGTAGCACTGCAATTAAAAATGAGGGAAAAGCATCAGAGAAAATCCAAACGATTATTATTATTTTTGTATTGGTTTTTCAGTTGAATTATACTTAAAGTTCAGGGTAATTAACTGTTAAAAACATACTGTCAAATCTTTTTTTCCCAATAAATGTATGTTTTCAAAGTAAATGGATAATTGTTTTTTAATAATCGTGATATAAATTATTGACCCAAATAATCGAGATTATGATTTTTGCCATAATCGAGCAGCCCTACCTGATGTTGCCTTACACATAGAAAAATGACCAGCTGTATGACAGCTAGAGAGGGTAACTCATCATTATGGCTGATATGGAGCAGAGTCCTGATATGGAGCAGAGTCCTGCATCTGATTTTCCGAACCCGCCCCGCCATCCGCACATATTGCCAATTTGTTCCGCAAACCGACCTGACCCGTCAGTTGCGTATTTGGCTCAAAAAGCGTGGGATGTTGGTTATTTTCTCCATCTAGGATGACACCAAAAGCCTCCCAGACGTTGGATTTCGCTCTTGAGGAAGAGATATTGACAATGCTGTATCCTCCGCTAGAGAGCTTCACCTCAGCCATTTCGAACGTGGCGCGCTCAGCAGCAGATTGATGCAGTGCAGATTATGCGCGGTCCCGAGAGGGAGAGGTCTGATGATTTAAACATTAAATTATTATTATTTTTATATATGTATTATGCAACACCCGCGATTCGACCCGCATCTTCTTTGTTTTACCCAGAACCGAACCCAGATTTTTTTTTTAAAAATACCACCCGCTAATCACTTTTTTTGCGGATCACCAGTCGGGTACCCGATGCAGGACTCTGATATGGAGAAGAGCCTGTGAAGAAGTTGTTCCACGTACCTGGCTTCCAGGTTTAACAAGGCGAAGAGCTGCTTCTGCACACAGATGGGCTGCTTTGATTACATCAGCTTTCTTGCCTGTGATGGGGTTCTCCTGCAGGAATGAGACACAGAGAGAAGGGGAATTAAAGATGTCTTTATCTATAAAACACTAAAGGTGTATCTAAAACAGTTGCCTTTCTTTTTTCTAAACCAGGAGCTCACCTTACTGGCTCCCACCACAAAGCTGTGGGCAACATTGGCAATGAAGCCATCGACATGAACCCCTAGATCTCTACACAAAGAAAAGAAGAAAAGATGAGAGCTGTCCAGCTGTGTAGACAACGTATGTTGATGCAGGAAGATATAAAAACAAAATATATCAAATAACAATTTAATCTGTTAAGGCCATTAAATGTTAGATATACTGAAAGGTGAATTCCGTTTTGCCTGTACATCAGCTGGAATATATTGAAGGATTTATTGTGAATTCAAGGTAGTAGCACTAGAGACTGTAATAAATTGAACAGACAGAAGGTTAGGCTATGAGTGTGTGACTACTGCGAAACATACAAACATATTGTATGACCACATCACCACAGGCAACAACAACAAACATATTTACAACCTTGCAAATACACACGAAGTACAAACAACGATACAAAAGGACGAAAACACAAGTGGCAATACAACAAATAAGTTGAGCTGACTTTTCAAAGCAAAACATTTATAAAAATGTGATAACTGGAATCGAGCAGTTGGATGGGCATAAAAACATACCATTTAAAAAACTGCAGAAAAACCCCCGTTCTAAAAATTCCCAACCTTACTTGTCGTTTGCCACACAGGACAGACAGGAAGACGAGCGCTTACTGATGAAGCAGACAGGCAACAGCCAAGAGAAAACCCCCACATACAAGCCAAGATGGCACATAGAAAGAAGGGAGGACAACACACTGGCAGACTCAAGACACAACGGGAAGAACAGGGTGGACATTTTTGCCGAGAGTGGTGCCTACATTTTGACCAGATCCCCATCTTTAAGTGTGAAGTCAGGGTCACTCTTCAGGGGAGAGAAGTGGCAAACACAGTTATTGACTGAGACGCTGGTGGGAAACGCAATGCCTAGAAGAGGGAAAAGAAAACCACCATGTCTTCATTTGGAAATCATCCACAAGTTTAGCATGAAAACAGGGCTGAGAATCAACAATTGGAATCCTCTTTCTGGGTCCACCTCAGTTCACCAGAATTAAAACAGCCTTACTACTAGTTTCAATTTTGGCTCACCTTTTTTCATTTCCTTTTCCTTCTTGAAGACCTTTCCAGTCTCAGCCATGATATAGGCATCCCCCTTCTCACAGAGGCTGAGCACCAAGACCCCGGGCAGGGCTGTTTCCACAACCAGGCGAAGAGCCTCTGGGTGACACACAGAGAAAATTGATATGAGATTCAGAATAGGAACCACGTGGAGCAGTAATGAGATGTTGAAATATAAGATGAGAATTAAACAAGTCTTATGTTTCTATTATCTTAAAGGTGGGGGAGGTAAGTTTGAGAAACCGGCTTGAGAAACACTTTTTGTTATATTCCATGGAATGCTCTTAACATCCCGATAGCAATGAATATCTTAAGTGCTTTGACAAAAAATCCATAAAAATGTAATCTGTGGAAGCCGTAATACTGTAAAAAGCACGACCAATCATTTTTAGCCGGCCAGGCTAAAATAACTGGATGGCCTACCTGCCTGTCAGCCTTCCATCGGGGCACAAACTTATCTCGTGCCCTCATTGGTCATGTGCGCGTTCGTGTGTGTTGGAGGAGGGGCTCTGTACGGAAGTAGCCGATTTCTTCCGGCTGTGTATTTTCAAATTCTAGCGCACTCGAGCTGGTTTCTGGTTGCTCCAAAATTACCTCCCCACTTTTAATATGGCTCAAGTGTTTTTTAATTTTTTATAAAGGCTGCATTAGTAAAGTAATTTCCCGAATCAACCAGATGGTTCAAGATGTTCTATTAATAAATCAATCTTTATATCCATATCACTGTTGATGCATCTTTCAAAATATAATTTTGTAAATATTTTGTAGAGACTTTTATTTTATCATATCTACCACTCCAAATCATAAATAAACAAGGCATTATTTGTATGTGCATTGAATGATGATCTAGAAAAGTCAAACGCCCGGCTTACGATAATCTACCATGAATAACGTTACAATAACATGCCAAGTGAAACTATTATTAGTGCAGCAGATACATCAGCTTGTTAGTTAAATGTAAACTAATGAGCTGTCAAAGAAAATAAAGAGTTCATACTGGTGATGTCAAGAGGAAAACTGCACATAAAAGTAATGTTAGAGTTGCTGCCTGCTTATCTTAATGTTAAGCTGACAGCACTGGGCAACAGGCTGAGCTAGCTGGTTAGCTAGTTAGCATCTCACTTTAGTCTAAAGACAGGCAGTTCCCTCCAGTAAAGCCTAAAACGCCAACATTGATGAACAGTGAAAGGGGACCTAGCATTAGCTAAGAGTAAAGCAGCTGTGCCTGTTTGGTAGCCAGTGAGGACAGCATGTGTATGGCTCGCATGTTAACCACATGGCTGCTGCTGTGGGGAAACTAACGTTAGCTGTCTGCAGGCCGGAGAGAGCAGCATCAACGGCTACTCCTTTAACTGTACTCACGGTTGGCGATGTCACCACCCATCTTGTACTTGGTGACAACCAGGTCCTCTGCTATGGTCTGCTCTTTCTCGTCGTCAGACATCTTGGCAGTGAAGTTTCAGTCGCTCGTGCAAAGTGAAGGTTCCCCGCGCCACTGATCTGACGGATCCTGCTAACCACGGCCTCCCGCTGCCCGCCAAGCCGCGCCCCCTTCTACGTCACAGCGATGCCGACCCGCCAAAAACGGATGTATATTATGTATCATCCCTTTTTAAATGAGCAGTTATGCTAAAAATATCATGTGGCATTGGCTGTTTGGAGATGATACATAGGTTACCTTTCAATGTTTTGTTCTTTTTACAAAAATGTAGCTTCAGCTTCTTAATGACACTCAGATTAATTCAACATCAAATTTGTAGGCATTAGGCTGAATACAACGATACAGAAAGGTCACTGACCCACAGGCATTTCCTGTTATGTGAGAATAATCTGATAATAATCTGTTTCATTCACTCTTCGTAAATATATTAGTAAACAGTTACCAACTTGTTCTCAGCCTCAGCATTCAATAGATCATTTGTAGCAGCCCATGTTTTTTCACACAGATGGTCTGGAGGGGAAATCTGTGTGAGCAACAGTATATCTCAGTCAAAGCATACAATTTGAGCATGACAATCTAAGTTAAAACAGAGAAAATAAATCAAGGTCAACACACTGCAAAACACATAGCAAATTCTGATCCAACTATAGTTTCAATGGGAAGACAAATAACATTGAATTCAAAAGCATGATGTTGGGTCCTGCAAACATGGACATTGTGACCTAACAACCATAGTAACAACTTCCCCCTAAAATCACTGTGACATTGCTGCTGAAAAGGTCCAGAATTACCTTTCATGGTCTATTATTAGACCTGACTGAGGAAACGCACCTACAATTCACATAGTATACACATGTTAATGTTATATAGGTAAATTAAAAAATAAAAAGTTTGTGCATCATAATAGTTATTCAAAATATGTTTAATGAGTAGAAAATGCATTGCATATATCATCATTAAAAGAGGTCTCGAAACAAAAAAGTCCAAACTCCAAACAAACACATTTGTTCTCCAGAAAAATCTTTGTTCGTTTAAAAATGTAAACAGAAAAAAATAGCTTGTAATCTGTTCCTGTAAAGTTTTCAACACTCAGTGCTATTAGTTTTGGAAAATGCCCTAAAACATTGGTCTGAGAAAAAAATACAAGCTGTGAAAAAGTCATACATGTTGGGTTTTTGAAAATGTGTCATAGGCTACATTGATAATGGCTTTTGATTGTATGTTGGGTCCTTCATGAAAATATCTCAAAGTGAAGTTCATGAGATTAAAAACGTTCTTCATGTAGGCACTGATTTGGACTTCAGAAACAGCCTGCTGTGCCAGTAGTCAGGATTGTCAAAAGATCTGTCGGCGGCTGCTGTTTCCCCGACCCCGACTCCAGCTCGCACCTTGACATTGGGTTCAAACCCCGATCTATGTGCCTCTGTGCCCCCTACTGCTCCCTCCCCCTCCCTCTGCAGGTTGTGGTACACCACAGCGTCTCCAGACAGCAGGGCAGCAAAGGAGTCCATGTCTTCATACTCATACGCCTCATCCCTTCCCTCTACATTCAGCTCCTTCCTGTCCTGAAGAGCTTGACGCAGCTTCGGCTGTCTGTTTGTGTAATGATAGTTACTGTCCTCCACATATTCATCCTCCTTTTCCCCCGCCTCACCCTCCACCTCTCTGACCATACTTGCTGGTGCAGGAGGAGGAGGAGGTGGAGGAGGAAGAGGAGGAGGCTCAGGCGTTGGAGGGCTTGCATCTTTTTCACTACCCCTGATGTCCATGTATTCATATTCTACATCATCAGATCCCTGCAGCTCTGAATCAGAGTCGTAATTGCTTCTTGTGTGAGCCCCCCTGACCTCCACTGAGGATGTGGTGTCAGCTGAGCACGCTGTCGCTTGTGACGACACGGAGGAGGTGCGCTTCTTGTTGGGCTTTAGTAAATGGCTGCTGTGCCTGGGTGAAGGAGCTGTTAGACACGTCCGCTTGTTCATATACTCATAGTCTTCTTCATCTGGGTCGTCCAGGAGGCTCGCTGAATGAGACTTGCTCATCCTGCCAGGAGCAGCTCGAGACGAGGAAAGTAATGTATCTGAGAAGGGAAACAATTATAAATTAAGGTTCGCATTAGAATATTGTGTAAGGAAGTTAACACATAATGAGGATACACTGTCTTTTTTTTACAAGACAAGCCTTTTAATACAAATGTGAAATTAGTCAGCATTTCTGCCCTCCCTGTTGACTTGTCTCCAAGTCAGTGTTTTAAAAATAAAGTTTTTTTGCTGAGATGCCTAGAATAAGTTCTGTTTTATTATGGCTAGGCAATATGGGCTTGATTAACACATAAGATTAAATACCCTACACGTGAATTATTAAGTCCTTTAGTTGGATGTGACATATAGAGCAATTTTCCATGTAAGATGGTTGACAATATAATTTGAATAGAGAACAAATTTGATTAGTGCTATCACCTCTGCCTGGGCTGTCTCCAGGAAGCACATATCCGTTCTGGTCCTCTTCGTCCATCTCTGGTGATGGTGTCTCTGGAGGCCCGGCGGAAAAGCTGTCCCTCTGTGAGACGTAGGCGCTGTCCTCACGCTGACGTCGTCTCTTCAGGCTCCCGGTCATAGAAAAGTCTTCATTAATCTCCAGCTCCACTGTCGGGCCGCAGCCCTCCGAGCTCTCAGACACAGTGCGGGCTGAGTTTAGTCGAGAGCGCGACTGCCACATGGCCTACACAAGACACAAACACACAAGCATCACTAAAATGGCAACAGGAAGGACAATTGGATGATGTTGATAACAGCTTTAAAAATGTTTGGCTTATGTACATTAAAAAATTAAAAACAGTTTACATACAAAGGGACTTAAGGGGATATGTCGCTATTTTTGTAAGTGTGTGCAGACGAATATCACCTGCCTGACACAAAATATGTAATGTTTTGCCTCTAGAGGACTCCCAATTAAAACAATAACAAACAATGGATTTTAGTGATGTTATGAAGTAGGCGTGAGATCAAGGAGGTTGTTGTCTTCACCACCACCTTAGTCAGTTTCTTCTATATTTTTATGCAGAAAGTTTACATATTATATTTCAACACCTCAAAAGCCGGTTTTACCTGTCCTGGGTTGTCAAATCCTGGAGTCATAGGCAGGTATCCAGCCATGTTTGATGATGTAATAATCACCTTTACAAAAAAAGACAGAAGTAAGATGTCAGTCTCTAGAGTGTTGACAGAAAACACATTTCTAGATATAAACTGGACATAAATTCAACAGTAAGAACAACTCTTACTCTGTGAGTGTCCATCCTTGAGAGGCGACTGAGGCTCCTAGACTGAGAAAGGGAGTGGGTGGCCGGAGTCAAACCATCCACCTCCTCCTCCTCCTCCTCCTCCACCAGCTCAATGCCCAGATCATCCAGGTCGTCCAGGTCTGCGCTTCGCTGGGCGATTTCATCCGGGGGCGGGTCCTGCAGGGTGCAGTCCTCCTGGTGAAAAGAGGTGAGACTTTAATTAGCATATTGCATCTACACTCTCACTGAGTCACCACAGTAAAAAGAAACCAAACTTAGAAAACAACTGACATACAAACTGCATGGTTACTGATAAACAAACAGCGTTCTTACTTTGATCACCAGGTAGCGAGGCGGATCTCTTGCCATTCTCGTAAATTCATTTGCCAGCTCTTTAAATGTTGGACGGACATTCTCATCAATCATCCAACCTGTAAATAAAAAATAAGAACACAATTTAGTCAGGACATTTCACGAAAATGAAATAATTGTGGCGCAATATGAAAAGTCGCTAAGCCACCTAAGTCATTAGGATTCATCTTGCAGGGATAATGAATGTAACAAATATTATGGAACTCTGATAAATAGTTGTTGAGATCAAAGTGGTGAATTGACCAACAGTCCAATATTGCTCCCCCTAGATCCTGCTGCTAGCATGGCTAAAAGGCATAATGTTGCTTCGGTTAATTAGTAGATCAGACCAGATGTACAAGAAGAATAGAAGAAGACACTCACACTTGACCATGACCATGTAGACATCAATGGTGCAAATTTGAGGCTGGGACAGACGCTCGCCCTTCTCCAGCAGATCAGGAACATCCTGAGGACGCATCGTAGTGTACGGCTCTACACCATTGGACATCATCTCCCAAACTGTCACACCTACATGAAGGATTACGTTTTGTTTAGCTAAAGTTTATTTGCACATTTAAAAAATAAACTACATAAACACAAGATATAACAAATAATAATACAGTGCAAAAAGTACCCGCACAGGGCTTATTTAAGCCTTCACATACATTATATTAAAAGTTCCCAATTATATAGAGGTGGTGACAAACTATTACAAACAAGATACACTATTTATAGCAATAACAAAATGCAAGCTGAAATATTTAGTGTGGCATTAAACATAAATAAAGGTTTTCATAAACACTTAATATTACTTTAACTTGGGACTACCTGGTTTAAAAACTCACCGTAGCTCCAGACATCGCTCTGATGTGTGTATCTGCGGAACAAGATGCTCTCTAAAGACATCCATTTGATTGGAGTCTAAAGACATAAACAGAGAATTGTCTATATTGATTACTCCAGTGAAAACATATGAGTCTTATATGAGTAAACAGGAGCAGAGGGCAATATAAATCCATGTCAAAGTCTCTTTGATGAACTTTGGTCAAATTACTGAGTATCATATCTTTTCTGTTGGGCTACACACCTTGACCTCATTGAAAAAGTACTTCTTGTCATCGGGGTAAAGCAGGTCTGCAACGCCGTAATCTGAGATCTGGGCGGTGTAATTATTCTTCAGGAGAACATTTCTGGCGGCCAGGTTCCTGTGCACCATCCTGTTTTCCTCCAGGTAATACATACCCTGATGAGAAAGGACAAACGTCTTTAAGTGCTCCTGGTATCAGGGGAATGAACCAAGCTGTGGTTAAAAACAAGTACACACACAAACAATGAAAGGGTTGGTCCTTTACCTTTGCGATTTGAACACACCAGTTGAGCAGCCTCTGTGGGCTCAGTTTGTTCTTGCTGTTCCTGACGTGCTCCAGCAGCGAGCCCTGAGCGCTGAGCGGCGTGACGAGCTGCAGGCTGGCCCCGGGACAGATCCCCAGAGTCCTGACCACGTTAATGTGGTCAATGCTCCCAATGGTCATCATGTGCTGCAGGGGACAGTCAGAGAAAATCAATACAGGTCAGAAATATCCACTGTCAATTCAGGTTTTCCACTGCAAATCTTCAGACGTCTATTGATACAATCCACTACAATCTATAAGTGATAACAAAATGAACCAAACTTCTGAACGCAAATTGACTCCTCAGAGTAGCCAGCTATACAACCTTTGGGAGCCACATTTTGGGCCTACCATCAGTGAGTTTTAGATACAGGAGATATAATTCATGTTTTCTCTTACGTCTGTCAGCTCATAGAAAGTCTGTCGTCCGGTGCGGTCGTTAATCGTCTTGATGGCCACAGGAAGCTTCACTGTATCACCTTCAGGGATCCAAATGCCCTGTGAGGTAAATAAAAATAGATGTGTTAATTACCTGATGAAAATCAATTGTGCATGGATTGAAAATACTATTTCCACAATCCCCAGTACCTTATGGACGGCTCCAAACACTCCGTTACCCAGCAGCTTGATCTTTTTCAGCTCGGTCGGCTTCAGGATCCGAGAGTGGACCCGAGCTCCTTTCTCTCCCGGATCCAAAGGCTCAAAACTCTGCAGGAAGAAAAAACACCTTTAGTCAAACTATGCAAACAAAGTGAAGCTCCAGTGAAGCTGTTCAGAACAGGAATAACTAATACATTGCACCTATAGAGATTTGGTTTAATCTTGAATGATGAACTGACACAATTTAAAAAAGATATGCCCACCATTTATGTCCTTTCTTAAAATCAAGAATAACAGAAATGCTTGGTAGGCGAGTGTATAATCGTGGTGGGAGTGATTGAACTCTTAATTTTTGGTTGACCGATTTCCTGTTTATAGCTGTCCCTATTCTGTATGAATGGCTTAGTGTTGCACTAGATGACCTCAGACTCTGACTGACCTGTCCACTCTCCATGTATCTCCTCATGGCTCGCTTACGACGGATGGCGAGACCTCTGCGGTACAAAACGGTCAGCACGAAAATCGAGAATGAAGCGAAGAGCAGGGCAATCACTCCCAGTACGATGGCTGTGGTCGATTGTCTGATGAGGTGAAAAGGGAGAAAGGATGACTCATTACTTTATAATAAATTAAAATACAAATAAAAACATGTTAGTTAGAGAGGAGCAACTTACCCAGAAATAAAGCGCTCTGTCCCGAGACATTCTCCAATTCCTGGGCCGTAGCACCTAAACAGAAAAGAGGTCAAATTGAAATAAACACAATCTGAGCTTCGAAATGAAAACAGAGAAAGAAGCTCTACTCATTTTTACCCTAGGGTGCAGTTTTTGTGGCACGATTCACAGCTGCCTTTCTTGTTGGCATATTTGAAGATGACTTCCTCTCCTCCCATCACGCCCTCGGGACACGAAGACACGCAGTGCGGGCCGTCCTGCAAGCGGGCACACGCTACACACTGATCTGCGCCCTGAAGAGGAGAAAGGAGGCTTTATTTGACAGACAAAAGAAAAGTAGCAATGCAACATTTTGATGACTAATCAATGAGCTGATCAGCAGATAAATAATCGGTAACTATTTTCATTGATGTAAAGAATTTAAATACATTTACTCAAGTACTGTTCAGTAGAACAATTGTTAGGCAAGGTCATTTACTTGAGTATTTCCATTTTCTACGACTTCATACTTATCCACTATCACTTATAAACTTAGGTATATATATATTATACGTTACATTTCAGAGGCAATTATTGTAGTTTCCTTCCACTACATTGATTTGATAACATTAGCTACTTTGAAAATTGAGATTAATGATATTAAATGTTGTAACAAATGATGTATCTTGTATTATCATAGTTACATTCCTGGATAAATCCACAGGCTATACAGTATTACAAAAAGTCTCTTTACCAGCTGCAACATTAAAGTAATAAACACACTAAAGGATTCATATTTATAATCCAATAATATAACATATCTTTCTGAAATTGGCTGCTCTGCAGAATAAGTACTTTTAGTTTTGGTTCTTGAGGTACATTTTGATGTTTATACTGTAGAAACGGTTTGTGTTATATCATATTAAACAGGTAAGATATTTGGGATTTGGACCAACAAAAAGAGACATTTAAGGACATCACCTTAGACTTTGAGAAATGTTTAAACATTTTCTGACAATTTAAAGACCAAATAAAAAATCTTGAAAATAATAGGCAGATGAATTGACGATACAAATAATTGTAAGTGGCAAGTGAAGCCAAGTGGACGAAAATGTTTCAAAGTCAGTGGCAATATGGAGTATGAGGTCACTAGGGGGCAGCAACAAGCTTTTATAACACAATTCTTGATCTTCAAGAACTTGTATTGGGAATATCAGTGTTAAGCAGCGCAGCTATTCAGCCTCTTGTTTAAAGTTGTTAGTCAGTGAGGAGATGAAATCATACCGGGCCAACGCAGGTCTGCTTCCCCTCCTGGACCTTACACTCAGGGTGGCAGGGCATACACTCTCCTGACTGAGAGGCAAACTCCCTCCTCTCTCTGCAATCAAAGCGAAACAGTCAATCACTTTGTAATTCTTTCAGCGGACTGCAGATAAGATTGAAACACCTGGGACGGCTCCGCCACAGCAAACATTACTCACATTAAGACAAACACTATGGCTTTTATTATTCATTTGATTAATTATTCTTTAAAGACTCACCCAGTCAGGAACATGCAATCTGGCACGCACGTTCCTCCCCGGCTGTACTTCTTGCAGGACAGACACTGGTTTGGCCCCGGGGCCCAGCAGCCATCAGAGGAGCACAGGGGGTCGCACACATGGCCCTCACTCACTACAGACAACAACAAAAAGGAGAGTATCATCGTTAACACTGACAAAGTAACTGGTGTCAACTATTCTTTTCTAATTGTATTTAATAGTTTAAGTAGTTTCCTATGTTTTGTGTGTTTCACTATGTGATATGATGTTGGTTGTTTTAAAAGCATATACAAATAAATAATATTCTCTAACAAAAACTGAAACCGATTCACCCCGTTCCAAAGCTCGAGATTCATATTCAGTGTTTTTACTCAAATACTTGAAAACCATATTGAATTCAAACCCCGCTCAACTATCTTTGGTATTCAACCTGAAGACTATCAGACATTTGATCAACATGTATCGCATACTCTACTCTTCTATAGTCAGAATATTAATTAAAAAAAACATTCATCTCAAAAAGAGATGATATAAATCATTGCTCACTTGTTTCCCTTTGGTTATTATTGTGTTCTCATTTTCAATTCATTATATTTTAAATGTATCTATTTAATAATTTATATAATATTTACAATATGTTTTGTTGTTATTTACAGAAATTAATATGTAAATATTACATTACATGTTACTTGTTAGACGCTTTTATCCAAAGCGACTAACATACTCAATACTGTGGGCAATCCCCACAGGAGCAATTTGGGGTGAAGTGTCTTGTCCAGAGACACAAAGACTGCAGTGGGGTTTGAACCTGTGACCCCGTGATCCGAACACCTACGGACAATCCGCTACGCCACACACCTCCATAATACACCATATCATATTAATGACACTGTGTACTTTAAAACAAATACACCTTTTTGGGTATGAAAAGATCCCTCCTCACTCACCACACTGATTTCTCAGTCTGTTCTCCTTGATGTCGATTTGTTTATTCCGTTGGCGAGAGCCGCTGTTCAAGATACGCGTCCAGTTAACGGTGTGGTGATAGCAGAGCTGCGTGTTTCCTGTGATGTAGACGCCGCCGTCGTTTATTATTTGCAGCGAACGTAACCCCAGGGAGGTCAAAGAGCCGATCTTCATCACCAGGAGAGAGTAGCCCCTGAAAAAGTGAGGAGTGAATAAATGCTGGGTAAGAGAATAATAATGCCAATGTTTTTATATTGCTTTAAAAACTATGGAAGCATAGAAACAGATTTTGAATTCGAATAAGCCGTTTTTCTATAATTATTATAACAATAATACGAGTATTATGAATCATTATGGACACAATCATTGTGTTTAAATTGCTAATTGTTTAAGCTATTTGTTCTAGAATAAAATATTGAAATGCTTAAACATAAAAGTTATTAAGCATAGCAATAACGTGTTCAGTTGCTTAAAAGGTTCCAATTGTTAGGGCTTTCTTTGACTCCATAGAATACAACCAGCACACCCACATTTTCCAGCCAAACACCAGATGATTTTCAAAAGAAAGAGCATGCGTGAAAACCAGGAGAACATTTGAAGAGTTGTCCCCACCACCTGATACCCAGTACCAAAAATGCTCATGAATATTATGGTTTAATAATTTCTTAAACCAAGAAAAGTAATTTTAAATAGAAATATTGCGCATGGCTAGAGGCAGGCATGTGAAATAATAACTGTACCTTTTGCTCACTCCTCTACACGCGGTAAAACAGAGGCACAACAAGAAAACAAATAAATACAAGACAATCAGATGTATGCCAGTGAACGTTGAGTCTGCAATGCAATGAGAAATACAACAACAAAATAGTAACATGACTCACAAAGAAAAACCATTGTTAGAACTATAATAAAAACAACAGGCTCACTTGAAAAGATTTCTGCCCTGAATGGATTGTAGGTTGGAGAAGACAGACAGGTCAGACATGCTTTCAGGCCACGACTGGATACTGAGGATGTCTGAAAATAAAAACAGTGTTGTTCCAGATTGCAAACACTGTGGCGTGACATAATGTAAAAATACAGTGACAGTTTAAACACACACACCTGTGATCTCCCTCACAGTGTTGAAGATCTTCAGTTTCTCTGGATCGAGGGCTGGTACATCGTTATATGCATCACTATAGAAAGAAAGTTGAGAAAATGATTGCAAAGGCAGCAACAAAGAAGGAACAAAAATAGTTTTTACCTACTAAATACCTCTAAAGCTTTGTTTTATTTTAGAAAAACGAATGAGAAGTAAGTTTACCCTTCGATCCCAGTCACCAGGAAGTGAAGGCTGCCCTGGATCTTGGTGCAGTTTATGAAGCTGTCGATGTTCTGAGCATCTACCGTCTGCATCTTTTCTTTGCCAGTGCCAATGCAAGCTGAGAGGAGGATAAAGAAGCAATGTCAGTGAGAAACCACCAGCAGATATTCAATTTACTACTATTTAATGTTAAAGATATTACACACAAAATACATGAGCAACAAACAAATCTGATGAATCTTTTTGCAGCTTTAACTAGCCAACTGCACAGTAAAGTAGCTCAAATCAGCTCAACATTTAGCAGCTAGACATGCTGCTTACACATAATAATTTATATTACTGTAGAGTTTTTACTTGCAAATATATATATATATATATATTATTTAATCCATGTATTGAAAATGGACTGTTCAGTTGTCTTAAACACCTTTTGGACAGAGGCCTCCGCAGGATTCACATCTTTTAAATCCGTTTTTCTCCACCTCCATTTTATCAGAAGGGCAACTGCTCACACATGAGCTTTCATCCACCACGAAGTTAACTGTGAAAAAGAAACAAGGTAAGTCTCAAATAAGTGACTTAAACATATATGACCAGGGTAATATACAAGTAGTATTTCATTTGTTTTATAATTGTTCACAGTCAAAATACAACTCTATTTAAACATTAAAGGGCAGGAAAGTGGCAGCAAGGGTAGAAAGAAATTATTATTTAGCAGGACCTAACTCAAAACATATATAGACAATACAAATAGATGGTCTGCCAATGACAGGCTTATTCTATATATAATATGTGAATACTTAAGAAAAAGAAGAATCAATCATCATCCATAATCTACTGGGGAAACAGATTACCTGCCATTTCAAAAACTGTAAACAAATCTTAACACATTTTCTTTAACTAATAAAATATGTATACAACAGCATCTGGGGAACCATCAACTTTGACCTGCGAGTGTGTATGACTATGAGTGTGTGGACTCACGGGGGCACTGGGCCACGCAGATGGAGCCGTACTGGTACTTGGCATTGGGGTTGGGCTCCAGTTTGAATGTGTGCTTGTTGTAGATGAGGGTCTGCGGACAGAGAGGCACGCAGGCACCCGAGTTGTTGAAGTTCCTGCAGGCCTGCAAACGTCACACAGACAGCAAAGTCAGCAACACAGCTCATACTCCAGGTGCTTATGTCCAGGGGTTAAATTGGGCCGGGGCTGTCCGGGGCTCAGCCCCGGCACATAGGACGATGCTCTGACGTGATCACCCTCGCACATTTGTCATATGTTTACAAAAAACTATATATATGTTAAAAACTTTTCTCGTTCTTAATATAGACTATATTTAGGGTCGATATGTGTTGACTTTACTTTAAAATAGCAAATCTCTGTTACAGATATAGTTTTTCAGCTTAGTGAACGTGTGTCTCTGCTCCGATCAGGAGCGGCAGCACCGCCCGGGCTCCTCCGCTGCTCCTCCGTGCAGAGAGTCTGCAGCGGTGCCGCCAACCCCCTCGACCCGTCTTGTAACACCGAGCCCATTTCTTAAACCATGCTAAATGTATGTGTGTGCATAAAGCTGAGTTATGATCGGTCACAATGACACCGAGTTTGGTGATGATTAAATAGTTTAGTGAGATTTACTCACATACTTTTGGTCATACTCGCGCAGCACTACAAATGAACTGAGATGTCCACACAAATGTTCTTTAGTAAGTGTGCAGAGCAATGTTGATTTAAAAAAGCAATTTGAAGGTTGTATATATGTACCTTATCTTTTTTTGTGTATATATTAATAATTTATATTTATATATATTAATTCCAGTTTATTTGTAGTATTTTTATTGTTTCATTTGGTGGCATCGATGTGTGCATTTGATAAAGATAATGGAGCAGTTGCTTTAGGACCTCATATACAGTATACCCCTTAAGGTCAAATCATGAGATCTTCTTTTTCTTATTGTGACATGTCGATATGTGCCCTTTGTAAAAAGGCCTTTAAGCAGCAGACTCACAAAGCACTCTGTATCCAGAGATCCTGTGCAGCCTCCCGCACACTCGATGTGACAGCATTCGCTCGGGTTAATACCAAAGCATCGGCCGTTACACTGAGGCGCACACACGGTCTTGGTCACTGAAACAGAGAGTGTACGAGCATTTGTTAATTTATTGCAGCAGTGGTTACATTCTTTTTTATTTTAATATTTTCTTTCCTCCGAAATCTCAAAAATGCCCAGTGCATAAAGAAATCTATTTTCCTTACACAAAATATCTAACACATTTCTATTCAACATGGTTTTAAACAAGGGGATTCCAGTGTGTATTTATTATTCTCTCTTGATTCAATAAACATGAAGTTGATTGAAATGCTTGAAAACCCCCACACTACAGAACTGCTTGTTGCTTGGGAAATAAAGTGATGATGATTTCACTCACAGATCTGGCATGTGTCATTTCTTGCATCCCAACATGGAAGGTCTCCACATGCCGCGTTGCAAGGCTCTAAGAAAAAACAAATGTAGCACATTCATCAGTTTCAGTATTTCTGCAAGAAGATTAATAAAGCATTATGCAACAAAAATACATGTTTTATAGTCTGGGTCAATAAGAGGCTTTAATTATTTACAATTTAACCTGGGAAACTTTCATCTTAGATATTAAAACAAATCAAAAAGGAATAATGAGTGAGCTGTGAGATGGGATAACATTTTTTTAAATAACATTATATTCTCACTCAATTATTTTATCTATTCTGTCAGACTTTGGGGTAAAGTAATGACCTTTCTATAATCAATATTTCTTATGTTATTACTATCTATCATCAGTAGTGTGTGGCTCTCATTTTAGCCTCTTCCTTGTGACAGCCTTTCTGCAGTAGATGCATGTTAACATTGTAAAGCAGACCAAAGCGTAACTCCTAGACATAAAACATAAAAATGTAAGGTAATATGTCTTATTGTCACCCTTTCTACTCACTTTTAGGCCCGTTGTCCTTGATCATAATCTCAGCTTTTGCATCCTTCACGATGTCTAGCCAGTTGACCTGCTTGACGTAGCTCAGGTACTTGTTCTGGATGATTTTGACTCCTCCCTCCAGTATCTCTGTGGGCGGAACACAAACATTTAAATGGAAAAAAGACAATTAGCAGAGCAAGCTCGGGCGAGCCCATGACTCATCCCTTACTACAGTTCATACATGAAATGCACTCATGTTACAGTGGCAGTTGAGACATTCCTGGGACTTCACATCACCTACACACACCGCTGCTGCAGCCCCCCCGCCCTCCTGAAGGTGTGGCTGCAGTGTGTAGGTGTGTGAGCTCCAACAGTCACCAGGAATTCCTCCTTATCTCAACTCCTGCATGCACCCACACTTAAACACACCAACATATATTTTTACTTCCCAAAATGTTGATCATTTTGCTTTTATTCATCTATACTTGTGTTTTGTGTGCATGATGAATTTGATATTTGAATGATATTTGTATTCAATTATCTTTTTTTATTTCCCAAACTTTCGAGATATACCACGATAATATTGCTATTTGGTCACGATAATCTGTTATTGTGTGTCCTGGTCGAGAATGATAAACATAATGCAGTGTTAACCATTTTCATTCAAATAATATTTTATCTAGAAAATGCTTACAAAATGATTCAAATGTGTAAGGTGTTTGCAGCGAGATATGCGGATTAACATAGTAGTGAGGACGCTGTTTAGTTTTTGTCAGATGTTATTTTTAAAAATCTTTGAGCATCACTACGCTGCGTCCACACTACAGCGTCGACAGCTTCAAAAACAGTTTCCAACGCGTCTGCCCATTCTCTTTGAATGGGGTGACGTCACGTTGCCTCGCTTTTCGCCGAACTGAATTGTGGGTAGCATAGCGGTCCGTCTCCGCCGTCTCCGGCGTCGGAAGCGTCAGAAGTTGAACATTGTTCATTGAACATTGTTCAACTTCTGACGCCGGAGACGCCGGAGTAGCCAGCGCCAGCCAATCAAATCCCGTTTCTGAAAATCTGACAGCTCAAGCGCTAGCCAATCAAACCGCGTCTAAGCTGGGAGAGACATCCCGCCGTTGATTTCTATATTTCAAAAAAAGATGGAGGAGAAACTATTTATCGCCGTAGCAAATCACCCGGTTTTGTATGACCAGACCCTCTTCACCTACCGGGATACAAACCGGAAGAACCAGTCATGGAGGGAGGTGGCAGAGACAGTGGGTGAAACTGGTAGGTTTTCGCCTGTTTGGGGAGTTTATATATATTGCTCGCATAAAATCCCCGGTTTTTTTGCTTTGTATGTCGGGGGCAGGAGATTCATGTGATTGGTTGTTGGTCGCGTTGCTCGAATAAAATCCCCAAGCTTCAGACACGCCCAGCTCCAAGCTTTTTTTGAAGCTGTAGTGTGGACGCTCCGTAACACAATTCCATTCATCTCAATTTCTTTGGGACAGTGGACAAGACTAATGTTTCCAAACCTGCAAGCAATGTTGGATACCAGAGGCAACAGTGTTTTTTGGTTAACCTGACCATTTAACATCAGTCATCATGAATCAGTGCACTCTTTGTTTTTTCTGAACTCAGTGAGACATGTTTTTGTTTACCCACACTCACACACTGATGGCCGAATTAATGGCCTCGGACACCTAAACACACACACCGAGTGACTTCCTATGTACCTGTGAGGTGAGTCAGGCCCAGCTCCTGCAGGCCGTGCTGCCCATCCTTCTGGTAGTTCACCATCACAGCCAAGGCGTATTTCCCCTCGTACAGCGTGTTGCCTCTGATGACCCGCAGCTGGTTCAGAGGCACGCGGCTGAACTCATTGACCGCGAACAGGATGTAGCCCGTCACTTCCCTGATAGACTGCAGGGAGGAACAAATATGAAGAAAGATCAATTAAACACACAATTTGGACCTTTCCTCTATTAAAACAACAAGTAAGGCAGAGTTTGGTGGCACACATTGCAGTCAGCTTCTGCTAGGAATATTTATAAATCAGAAGGGTTGTACAGATGTCTCCTCTCCAAATCAAGCATACGCAGTGGTTAAAACGAGTAAAATCACAGTGAAATCACAGAGAGAAGAAACGGAAAGCGTTCTATGATGCTGTTTGAGTGCCCCTTGTGTTTGCTAAGACATATATGTCTGATGACTAACATCATTCAGTCAGTTAAAACAGCCAACATTTTAAAATAGATGTATTGTAAACATGAGGCTTGAGAGAGGGATACATACAGCAAATTAAACAGACCTTTACCTTGAATCAAATAATGGATTTCTCTAACAATGTTGGAATGATTGGGAATAATACGTTTTCAACTCAACAAAAATAAATCATAAATGTAATTGTTTTCAGAAATTGCTATTTAAGGATGCGTAAATTATAAACACTATAATAGAAAGAAGAGAAGAACAAACACCTTTGCTCTGATTGTTAGTCATGGTGATTGTTATCAGAGTCACGACTTGGCAGCAGAGGTGTGTTTTTCTTGTGTTGTCAGTCACCATGACGGTGGTGCAGCGATTATTCAAAGAGATTAATAGAAAAGGACTTGGAAGGGGACATAAATGAGCTCATTGTTCATTTGAGACGAAGACATCATCCCCTGTGGACGGAGATAAACAACTCAGATGTGGGAAGTATTTTGGCATCACGTTAATCCATATCCCTGTCCAGACTGGTTAGTGGTTACCATGCAGTTTTTCTCAGTGACACATCTGTGAAAGTCTGTAAACGTGCGGTGATGCCTCATAGTATTAATCGACAGCCGCTGATACAAGATGCCTTGATACAAAAGTTCACATTTGGCCTCTGATTCCGTTTATTAGTTAGTTGGATTATTTTCCATTAAACTCCAACAGCGTTTCCAATCAAACTCCATTTAGCAACGTCACATGTGTGAGGCATGGTTATACAACTGTTTACCTTTCCGCGGAGAACACGAGCACACACACAATTGGTTCCGGTTCCTAGGACCAATTATATAACAAGAGCTAATGGCCTTCTAAAAATCCCATTTCTTGTTGTTGTTTTTATGTAGCAAAGAAATATATTATTTTCTCCTTGTTTCTGAGAGAAAATGGACATTGGTAAACTTACATAAATACTAAGTGTTAGTGTAGTTTCCTATTGTTGGTTTGGTTTGTTTTAAAAAGAAATACAGTAAATAAAGCAGATGACCTCAAAATGGCATTATTCAGCCCAAGTCGATGGCACTGTGTACCACTAGTTGAAAGCCTCACCTGCAGGAAGGAGACGTTTCTGGTGTGCTCCATCATGGTAATCTCCAGGTTGCCCATCACTATCTCACAGCCGTTGTAAATATCCTTCATCAGCTTGTACTGGATCTCTGAATTTCCCGTCGTGCTCAGACCATTTTGGGTGCCAGAACAAACCTTCACTGTAAAAGTGAATAATTAACTCTTGTTAATGTCAATATGTTTGGATTAGAAACACATTTGAAAGATAAACCTGGTGATGTATACATAATCTAATTAAAATTAAAAAACAAAATGAATTGGCAGAAAAACAGATTTGTGAGGGTAAATACATACAACACACATTTAACTGGAGAGACAATGACTGGAGTCTGTTTCTGTTTTTCCAACATGGACATTTAAATAAAAATAAAATGAATGGACATGTCTGTGAATAAATTACCAACGAGCTACAGTATATTATGGCTGATGAAGGCATAGTAACACATTATTCTACCAAAAACTTGTTAACACTACAATAATGATCACATTTCAGTATGTTTTATTTATTTATATTTATATAGGCTTACAGATACATTTAATAGCCCGTATATTTATTCAGCTTTGTTGTGATACATTGAAAACAACAAAATACCGGAGAAAATTCTCCATATGTGTACACACTAAAGTAACTATGGATATTTTGTTAAATCAAGGACTAGATTAAGCCCCTATAAAGACTGTTTTATGCCTTACTACACACCACTGTGTTCATGCACACTATCAATGAGTGTACTGTAACAGTTTGAAACAAGCTGGGGATTGTACACAGGGCCGTTTTCTGTGAGAGAAACATACAAGGCCTTGTTTACGAGCTGTGGGAGTTCAGCCATGCAGCGTCACTGGAAGGCTGCTTTGCTATTCAAATGTCAGACAGCAGAGAAGCAGCGCAGAGAAAAGAGGAGGGCAGAGCATTAAAGATGACTGTGAATCTAAATGTCAATACTTTGCCTGAGAATACTAACAATTAAGCCTACATGTGTAATGTACACGTCGTGACAAACAATCATAATATGTCCGCTTTTTTTACGTTTTGACTGAATTTCGGTTCAGTTCAGTTTGTTTCACAATGTGTTTGCTAGTTTTACTTAAGTTTGACCTAAGTTCCAGAAAATATTGTTTTTTTATATATTTCCTCAACATGTTTAGTGTCATTATGTTAGCGCTTGGTATGATGGCATGAATCTCAGAGACCAATCTAGCCTAAAAACCTGAGCAAATTAAACTAAAAGTATCTGCATGCCCGTAAAGAGATTTTTACCATTCAGTTGCAAAATTGTGTGTAGTTGAAATCAAAATGAAGGGTCGAAAGAAAAGGGAAAGGGTCTTAGCCTCCCAACTTAATGCCCGTGGCTCGATTTGGGGTTTCAACTGGTGTGATCCCATCCCGACACGCTCTCTAGTTTTGTTGCTTTTTCGTTATTTGTTTTAACTTAGTCTATAACCTTAGTCCAAGCATCATGCATCAGTCAGTGTTGTTAACTTGTTATTCTGTTGTACTGTTGAGTAAAGATGTGAGGAATGTTTTTTTAACCACACTTACTCACAGGTCACACACATGAAGTAAAGTCGACACACTCACAAACACATTCCTCCAACTGTCATCAGAGTCGATACAGAGCTCAGAAGAACAACAGGACCAACAAGGGCATACAAAAGCTAATCATTATTAACCTACAGCACTGAGTGTGTGTGTGTGTGTGTGTGTGTGTGTGTGTGTGTGTGTGTGTGTGTGTGTGTGTGTGTGTGTGTGTGTGTGTGTGTGTGTGTGTGTGTGTGTGTGTGTGTGTGTGTGTGTGTGTGTGTGTGTGTGTGTGTGTGTGTGTGTGTGTGTGTTTAAGGGAGAGACGGTGCAACGAGCGTGTCCTATGTCCATAAAGTCCTGATAAGAGTCGCTTTATTGTTTTCCTGAGAACATCGGGTTTACAAGCACTGGCTTTGCACCAAAAAACATATTCAAGGATGGTTTCTCTCAAATCACAAAAGCACATACCCCCCCCCACTGTCTTTCCAGAAATAACTTCCTACTCTAGGGACATTGTGAGACGTTAAGCAGCACAAGCCCAAATTCATGTTTCAGCGTTTTTGGAGTGGAGGCAGGAGACCCAAAGGGAGGTATTTTAATAGTGTGTCCATGATTTGTGTCAGTTTGTGGGAAGTGGAATAAATATGTTGTTGTTATTTGGGTGAATTAACCCTTTAAAGATGATCTCTATGGGCTCAGAACAGTCTCATAATACACACATGCACACAGAAGGATTCAAACTTGTATTTCCGGATCCATACTTGTGTTTTTCAATGCACACACAAATGTATTCCGTTTCATATACATGTAAATAAAATCCAAATACAGAAAAAAGTTTTATATATGTATTTTTGATCCTCACTTATTAGTTTCCCGTTTAAATCCCCTGAACCTGCAAACACAAACAGCTTTCTGTGCACGGATCGCTTTGCATTCGTGTGTGGGTTTTTTGAGACTCCCCTGACGGTCAGCCGATTCGTACTTGTAAGTTTTTCTATCTATAGCCAATCAGATGTCTCCTTCATTCTAAGCCAATCACATGAGCGCACCCCCACGAGGGTAAGATTACTTCATATACGCATTTTGCGCAGTCCGGTCAGCTCGCTAAACAGAGGGCGGAGCATCAGGTGATCATGCAGAGCAGCGTGTCTCCATCAGACTCACTCAGCAGCTGATCTGATCTCTCTCTCGCGTCCGGTTATACTTCACTCGCGTTTATGTCCATATCGATCAGATCCAGCTCTCCTGATCGGCCTTTATAGAGAGCACCGATCAAACTATTAAGAGTGAATATCGGCCGATAATGACCGGCGGGGCTCCCCCCCGTTAACAGGTCACTGTCTAGCACTGGCTTCGTAGTGCACTGATCGATTAGGCTAAGCTAACCTGTAGCTGCTCCCTCCACACTCACAACAACTTCATACAGACATAAATAAAGCAGCTGTATTCGCCATACAGGAAACACTCATTTAAAACGGGTTTGCCTGCCGTTTTTGTGTACACAAGCATTCATCAATGGTTCGGAAAGTGGCGCTGTACCTTAATAATATAAAGGCTTGTATTTGCGTGCATTTCCTGTTCGGAAAGTGGCGCTGAGAGTGGAGGGTGTCCTGAGATTAGCGCCTGCAGGCAGGCTCCATGGAGCTGTCAGCTCCGGACTGCGCAAAATGCGTACATGCAGCGCTACGTCATGAACGCAAGAAATCTACCCTCGTGGGGGCGCGCTCATGTGATTGGCTTAGAATTGAGGAGACATCTGATTGGCTATAGATAGAAATAATTACAAGTACGAATCGGCTGACCGTCAGGGGAGTCTCAAAAAACCCACACACGAATGCACAGCGATCCGTGCACAGAAAGCTGTTTGTGTTTGCAGGTTCAGAGGTTTTAAACGGAAAACAAATATGTGAGGATCAAAAATACACATGTAAAACTTTTTTCTGTATTTGGATTTTATTTACATGTATATGAAACGGAATACATTTGTGTGTGCATTGAAAAACACAAGTGTGGATCCGGAAATACAAGTGTGAATCCTTTTGCAGATCATGAAATACAAGTGTGAATCCTTCTGTGCGCATGTGTGTATTATGAGACTGTTCTGAGCCCATAGATCTCTGATGATTTCACACACTCAGTTTAGTCAACAGGAGCCTGCAGTTTGTTTAAGAAGGGAGCTTATACTAAGTTAAAAAGGCCTACACCATAGGGTTAATCTGGGTTTAATGAGACGAAATATCTTTAAAAGATACTTAATGTACCAAAAATGGTTGCTTTTGCTGAAATGTTGCACTAGTTATATTATTTGTTCCTTTTACCAATGTATGATTTTCTGAAATAACTCTGGTCTTTACAATTTAACATATATGCAGCATAACAGAGACCCTAATGAGTATCTTCAAGTCATGTTCTTGTACAGCTTGAACCACACATACTGGAATATCTAGGCCTCTGCTGTATCGAGTTTCACCATGTTTTTAAATCTGTTTCTTGCATATCGATCAACTTCATGCAATTGAAATCCCGGGAGCCCTCCTTAAGAAACCAGCACATGAACTCTTTAACATTTATACTTCTGCACGCTGTAGCACGGGACAAGTCAGGGTTATCACATCAAGTTGCAATGACTAACATGCTTCAGAAACGTCTCATTCTTCATTAAAAGCCATTCAGTTGGAATGATGACAGTTTATGAGCTGCTCAAGGGTGAAGCCCTTTATCTACCCCACCTTAGTTAATCTATCAGTGGACGAATTGTTGACTCTACACTGCTTGAATTGCCTGTTGGGAAATACTCATGAACACCTGCACACGTATGTTCAAGAACCTTCCACCAATACAGTATGCATACAGTATGCATACAGTTGAAGCACAACCCACTAGAAGGGACAAACCGGTATGCACACATGTTTGAGACAAAATGGTATGTCAGCCATGCAGACAATGCACAGGCTGCAGCTGTGGAGGCCGAACATCTCAACAGGCTGAGTGGGTTTTTCTGTCAAAGGAGGACTTTCAATGTTGGCAGATGGATGATGGAGAAAAAGGGAATGGGGTAGAGGGTTTAGAGTCAATAAACACACATGCAAACAATGGCCCTATTTTGAAAGACTGCAAAACTAGTGTAGTATGTGAATCAAGACGTGCGACCCATCTATCTATGTCTCACCATGGAGTCCACTTTCCTACTTATTCCATTCGCTAAATATTATTCACAGCACATAAACTCAGGGCATAAATGGCCTCATTGTCCTTGGCACTAAAGTGTCACATAGCACATGACGAAACATAACACAGATCAGGTTAGGCTGTTATGTTCCTTCGCTGCTAACAGGGTTTCAAAAAGGCAGAGAAAGAAAAGAAAGGAGGGAGGAGGAGATAAACAAGCTGAATAAAGCGGTTGAGACGATGACTGCAGTAAACAGAAACTTGGCACAGGCTGTGCCAGAGATTACTGCATACCTCACAAGAGAGCGCACACACACGCACGCTCACAAACACAGACACCTGAGCACATGAACTATTCCATGTTGCAGAGCATTCACTGGTTTACAATGGTTGTGCAAAAATAACCAGTAAGAGTTGTTAGTGTGTTCACAGCATGCAGTGATCAGAATGACGCCGACTGAGAGTTGCTTAACATTATTCTTTGGCAGCAGGAACGGCAGCATATTTGCTTTTTGACGCATCTGTTATTTGGATGTCCTGTAAATGTACAGAAGCAAATCAAACAGGCTCCACCCAATGTTGTTTTTCTTGATGGTAAATCAAATTTTACACTGAGGCATCGTACACTTGTAAAGCAAAGCCCTATCTGATACATACAATATCTCACATCTGAGACATCAACTTGACTCTTAAAGTCATGATGACATATGTGGAAAAAACCTATCCTCCTTGTTGGCAAAACTGAAAACTGAAAACTTTGAAAATAAAAGTGATACAAGTGTTGTTTGTTTGCAGGGTGAAATCATGCTTCTTATATGTAAAATAGTTTTCTCCAATTGCTTCTTTCATGAAAGTGCAGTAAGCATCTAAAATGACAACTGGCTTTGAAGTTTGACGAGATACACTGAACTAAAAAAATTATCCTGAATTATTTTATTATGGCTGCAGGTAACATTGGTTGGTATACAGGTCCACCGTCCTGCACCAACATAACAACAAATGCAGTTCATTAAGGAGAAGGACCGATGACAGAAAATGTCACTTTCATACTTTGGAAATTCCCAATTCTTTATTAGAAAGACATTAAGTAGTCATCAAGCAAACAGGGTTTATTTTGTAATGGATTAAAGAGAATATTAACTGCAATAGAAACTTTGTACAATCTATTCAATCAAATGTTCCTTCTCATGTGATCATGATTATTTATTCACTGTGTTTTTGTGATTTTAGTATTAAGTATTAAGTATCATCTGCCTAAAGATGAATGATCTGGTGTTCACATTGTTTCTCTCAAACTCACTGTGTCATTTGTTTCACCTGCAGCCAGGGGACAGAGTCTAGCTGAGATTCAAATCACAACAACTCTGCCTCTAACATGTCACCACCCTCAGTGGTGGAAAGTAACTGACTACAATTACTTGAGTGCTGCGCTCGACAACAATTGTTATGGCTACTTGAAGATTTTATTTGACTATACATTATATTTTAGAGTGAAGTATTGCACTCGTTACTTCATTCCATTAATTTCTATTGACTAAAATATGAAGCTAAAACGAATCTGCAACTGTGTTGATTATCTGTTTATCATTATAAAGAAAATATACAAAAGATTTCCAATTAGCACACTATCAGGAGGATTTGATGCATTTTTCCAATGAGTATAATCGCTAATACATTATGCACTTTTACAACTTAAAGCAGGATTAAGTATTTATCATTTCACATTGTGGTATTGCTCCTTTTACTTAGCTAATACATCTGACTATTTCTTTAAAATCTCATTATACTGAGAAAATGACAAATCAAAGGTAAAGTTTTAAGATCTTTTGGGCTGACTGTGGTTGTCAGTCAACAGTCGGTGTAAGGTTGGGCTCGTCTGTCCCAACCTTACACCGACGTAACAATGAGACAAACGCGAGAAAGCACACAGTCGTGGGAGAGGTGCAGGTGACTCACAGCAAACAAGCTCTACGTTTGCGGAACAGGTTCTCGTGTCTGCGGTGGCAGAGGAAGGACAGGTGTTTTCTAACCCCCTGCATACTGAACAGCTCTAATCCAGGTGTTCGCTGGGATTTAACATTTATTCTGGGATACTTCAGTGTACAAAGTGATGGTTTTGGAAACAAAAGAGGATTCGTGTGTGTGTGTGTGTGTGTGTGTGTGTGTGTGTGTGTGTGTGTGTGTGTGTGTGTGTGTGTGTGTGTGTGTGTGTGTGTGTGTGTGTGTGTTTGCCCACCTCCTTCTGTCTGCGCGCTGCAGAGTGTGAGAGCACACGGCAGCAGGACGCACAACACCTGCTGCAGCTTCCTCTTCATCAGGGCAGTCATCCTCACTCAGATTATCCAAACCGGCGACGTTTTAAATAAAAATGTCCATCTCATCGATGATAAAAAGTTTGGATCTTTCTCATTACAAAATCGATCGTTTTATTCCGAGACAGTCCATTTAAAAACAGCAGGTTGTTTAGTTAATCCAAATTGTCTTTTTTCTTCCTTTCCTTCGCTTTGTTCTTATTAAAAAGGTAACTTCACTCCGTAGTGAAAACCTGTTTTCTGTTTTCTCGGTTTGACATGAAACTGAGCCGTAACTTTACAAGCCGCCTATTCCGGCCCGTGTGAGAGGAATCACTACAGCTCAGTGATTGGAGCCAGAGCTCAGCCAATCAGCAGCCGGAGCGTCTGTTTCTCTGGCACTGATTTAACTGGGAGGGCCTGTCAGCAGCCGCAACACCAACGACAGCTGGACACACGATGCACACCTTTAAGACACATTGAGTCACAACAGTCCTAACAAAAAGTGTTTCATGTTGTTGATTCAGGGTTATAACTTATGTGTCAATAATCAATCATTTTAAATATGTTGTTTATTTTATGTTTTATATGTCATTCATTCTTTATGCAAGCCCTCAAAGTTTGGAATCAGAAGGCTTTGGATGTTAGTGCAGAGGGGGTTTGTAATTTACAGTAGTAATATTATCAAAAAGCACTATACTTTCAAAGTAAAAGCATTCCATATTAAACAGAAAGCGCATACCGCAAAGAAATGGCAACGCATTAAAACCCAGGATTAACATTTAAAGAAACAGTAATATATATAATATATATCCGGCAGTGGCACAGTCAGTATGGGGGCATGGACTGTGAGCTGTAGGGTCGCCGGTTCAAGTCCCCGAACAGACCTAAATATGGAGTGTGGACTTCTACTTGGAGAGGTCCCAGTTCAACTCCTGGGCCCTGCCGTGGTGACACCCCCCTTCACCCCCCACTCCTGTTGCTCCCCGGGCGCTGTACAATAGCTGCCCACTGCTCCTTGTACTAGACTCCTGGTGCAGAAATGCAGAGCAGATCCTGCTGTGTGCTCTGCATGTGTGACCAAGACCATGTGTGACTTCAAGGCGACGGCGACGGGGATGACAGGATAAAGGCATCTAGAAACCATGTGTGTGATTTTTGGTAACATGACGTAAAGAGACTGAGTGTGATTAATTCAATATGTTGACAAACTTATCTTAATCGGCATATCCTAAAAGACAAATTACTAACATCTTGATCTGAAATTCCAAAGTTGTTGAGTAAATGTAATGTAGTAAAAGTACGATAATTGTGGTGCAGAAGTTTACAGTAGCAGGAAATGGAAATACATCAAAGTAAATAACAACTTGCATTCAGTAAATGTACTTGCTCAATCACTGTGAAAAGGCAAATACACCCTCCTTCTCTGCCAATGACCTTCATCAAATAAATGAAGCAAAAAACTAAATCACATCCCCTCTAATTTTCCTCTAAAAACAACAACACATGCACCTTCCCAAAAAATGAAATCAGTTCCCTTCTGTGTGTCACACAAAAGGAAGCTTTCTTACATCTGTTATCTTAACAATTGGGCTTTGACCCCTCCACTCCTTCTTTCTGGAGCCCTAGGTAAGGTAAGATTGTTTGATTGCTGAATCATTTTATTGCACCGTGATTTGACTGATGTACTTCGGACTTATGTGTGTATGAGTTGTGCAAAACAGCGTCAGCTAATTACTTGACGCACAAGTATTATTATATACAAGTTGCACAGCAGGAAATACGTGGTTTGGTCTGAAAATCTTATCTCTCGACATCTTGTTAGTTTGTCACTCAAGCTTTAGGCAAACATCGTCTGTCTGTAAGAGTGGGCGAGCCAGCTCAACTGCTCTGTAGAAACTGACTATGCCTGCTGCTCAAGTCTATCACACACACACACACACACACACACACACACGCACGCACGCACGCACGCGCACACGCACACACACACACACACACACACACACACTTAACATTTCAGACGTATCGTTTCTCACCCAAGCAGGTTAAATTACATAGAATTATACATCTGACAAAAAATGCCTATTAAATAAAACAGTCTTTTAAATTGTTTCCAGTCAGTGTCATTTGAAAGGTAGAACAGAGTTCTCAAAACAAAAGGTTAATATTTCACCACTACCAGGAAGTCATTTTCAGAAGTATTTTCTCACAAAACAGCCTGTTTAAGTTCAGGGAAACACATAAAGATGCCGCTGTTCTCTGTCCTTACCATGCCAAATGTTTATAAAGAATAGACAGACAGTGCATTACATATATAGTGAAGATGCTGAGGTCATAAATGTAAGGAACTTTACCCAGAAATAAAATTCAGTTACATTACATGTTACTTGTTAGACGCTTTAATCCAAATCACAAACAATTGCTAAAACAATAAATCAGCTTGAGTCTCCAATACTCAGAACATATTTTCTGTTTTGACCCAAGCAGTCCAACATGGCACTTTTTGCAAAACTTTGCACAGTCCTCAACAAAAGACACAGGAATCTGACATAAAGCCACTTTATTGTCCTTTCTTAATTGCCTTAATATCAACTCATCAATCAGAATGTACCACAAATTAATTTGATATTTTTACATGCTCTATTTTAAACAGTTGTAACCTTATTTTGAGAAGGTGTTTTAAATCCCCTAGTTGCTCTAAACCTTGGCTTCAAGTGGATACTCCACCCTGCCAATAATACATTCTGTTCAACAAAATTGATTTTCTGGACTAAACATTTCACACTACGCAAGGAAACAGCGAGTCTGAAATAATGGTATTTCCCCTTTAATTCTAGAGTTTGTCGATAGTGGCTTTATTTGTCCTCATTGTTTAGGGTCCCACAGACTGCCCTGGTGCATAAGTACAAAATATTAACAATAATCACAAATTAAACATTTACATTTTCAATTGTTTTAAGAGAGCAGCCTCGTGCTGTGGAAATTCAATTGTATAGATCCAAGTTTTACAGTTTGGGTTGCAAAGGAAAGTCATGAAGTAGGCTATAAAACAAAGTTGAGTATGTTTTTTGAGCTGTTAAAGAGGGCTAATCAGAAGAATTAGGTTTAAAAAAGCTACATGCAACTTTGATTTGTAAAATGTAGACATGCTGTCTTTATGCTTTGAACCAGACTGCCCTCTTCTGGTGGAAGCGTGTCACAGATATTCTCTTTTCAGTCACTTGTAAACATAAATGTAAAATATGAGGTATGAATATATTTATGGGAAATTAATCAGTAACACTGAGTTGATGAGACAGGTCGTACAGAAAAGTGGTTTATTTGTAATACAGCAGGACTTTTCTTCTGGTCTTACATCACATACAGATGTCTCCTTGCACTCAGCATTGAAACACGTTATTTACCGTTTGTATATCTACTTGTGTAACTATAACGGTACAGAATGAATCATTTTAATGTTTTTGTTTGCACTGATTATCATTGTTTCACAGACAGTCTACGTCCTTACACCCCAAATAAAACCAAATAAATCTACCACTGAGTAAGAATCAAGTAAACTGATAAAACAAAAGACAAAAACCTAATAATTTAAAATGATGATATAAAACCCACCATATGAGGGAATTAAGAAATACATTAAATCAGTCTTTATAGATAAATATATGTGACTCCAAATCAGAACCGATTAAGATGAAAGGAAATAGAAGTCAATTCTACATATAAGGACAAAACCCAAATGATTAAACTCTTGATTTAACATAGATGCAAAAGATGCACAATGTTCGGGTGGATTTACAGTATCTTGCACTGTCACTGGTATACGAGTAGTAGTACCCATGTATGGCACACAAGAAGTTTTTTTACTGACGTAGGTCTGTGGGTTCTGCTGATTACAGTTGTGACACACGTCGTGGATGTGTTCTGATTACCCTGCTTTCTTTCACATAATAATCACTGAACTAAAGCAATATGCATGTCAAATAAATATTACAGCCATTTATAGATTCATCAACAATATTCACATTCAGTAACAGTGAGTTATTACCCCCCCGATATGCAATTCTGAGACAAAAACACAGAGAGCAACCTGACGCAGATTGAGTACCCACAGAGGCAGATAAGCACAAGCAGCATCGACGTGCATGCAGTTCCCAGGATGTAAAGGTTAGCAACAATGTCAGCAAGATCTATCAGTACGCATGCAGGCGGTTGAGAATGACTTGTGCGTTTAAAAATATTTTAAAAGGGCGACTTTGACACTTCAGAAACATTGGTAGTAAAATCACGACACAGATATTGAAACATTTCACAAATGAAGCAGTAAGAGGGACAGGCAAAACTCCTCTCCTGTTGAATTTGTTCTCGAATAATACTGACCGCTGGCACAAACACACACAGAATGTCTGCACACTCGCATACATTTACACACTTTATCTGAGTATCGAAGTGCCTCAGCATTGCTCACAAATTGAAATGTAGAATTAGGGTGACATGCATCAGCTGTGATTGTTCCCAAACATGGCTCTGTTAGAAAAACATAAAAAAACAGGAAGTGCAACTGACAGAAAACAGTTCTTTGTATGGACAGCTGACAGATGAAACCAAAATACATCAACAAGAAGTCATATTTGACTCACTGCTGACTCAGTGGAGACTTGGTACAGCACCTAGAGACAAACATACAGTACACTGCACCTAAGGACAAGAGGTGGACACAGGAAAAGCAAGTGTGTGCTGTGATTGCTTGTGATTAATGTCCATTATGTATGTGTGCGATTATATGAAGTACATGAGAATCAATTTCTAATAAGCACTGTTAACCTGTTAAGCCCCAAGCCTGTTTTTCAGGTCTCAGGCTCGAAAATGACATGCCCAGAACAAATGAACAAGACTATATCTTCACTTGTAAAAGGGGTAAATTAATCATCTTTTTTCTCAAAGCAAGGTTACATCTGTGAGTTGGATGTAGAAAAGTCAGAATCAATATAGATGTTTTTATTTTAAAGTATAAATTCAGATTGAACATAGTAAAAAAATGTCTGTCCAAATAAAAAACATTACTTATAGTGAAACACACTCTTGAATGATGGGATAGTAGACTAAAAGCTTTAGGAATCCAAACTAAAACATAAGTACCCTGTATCAAGATTGATGCCAAATAAGTTACATTTGACCTTTTTAGATAGGTTTAGAAAGAACCAACTTCTGGGGTCATTTGGGTGGATTTGTGATATCTCTGGAACCCATTGGTCGAATTTTGGTGATTGACACCACTTTTGAACCGTGAGAGCCAATAGAATCGAGAGGGAAGTTCCTAAAAATCCATCTAAACATTACCATTGGTGAAGGGAATGATGTGCAGCCAGCATGCCCAAAACCGGAAGCTGGGTTACAGCTCTCATACACTTTGTATGAAAACTCAGTTTTTGACAGAAATGTTATGATGTGACACAGAGACATTAGATTAACCTTCAGCAGCGTTTTTATGCGTTTTAATGCCATTGATCACAACTTTTGATCAGAAACAGCAAAGGTACGATGTATTTGCCGGTTTTTTCTACGTAAAGCTAAGTTGTGTGTTGTCTGGTTTTGCCTTCGCTGCCGCAAGTTTTTTGTCTTGTTTGTGCAGATCCGATGAAGTATAACATATTTCTACCGTGAGTTATGTGCTAAGTGCGTTAGCACTCTTTCGCTTAGTGCTAATTCAGACGCTCGGTGTTAGAGTTGTGTTTTGTTTTGGTAAAAAAAATTCATATCGCCAGTTAGCTGAGTTTCTTCCCGTTAAGTGGGTATGACACATTAATAGGTGTTAAATGTTAAAAAGCCCTAAAACACAGTTTCGGGCAGGGGCTATGGGGCTTAACAGGTTAACTACTTAGAGCTCAACAGACTGAAAATGAAAGCCTAAAATATCCCTTAAATCATGAATCTTGCTTTTCACCTATTGATCAAATCTCCCGTACCTAACCGAAGCCCCCATTCCAGGAACAAATAGAAAGTTGGACGGCTGCTTGTTCCTGTTTATTTTTTGTTCTTGAGTTGATTGGCCAGCCAATCAAGACCCTCGTAGAGGCCGTCTCCGCTGGTGGCGCAGGTGGCCTGGATGTACCAGTTACGGTGACGCAGGGAGTGTAAGCCCAACTTGTCTGTGATCTCAGCGGAATTCATGGCGTTCGGTAAGTCCTGTTCAGAGACGAGAGGGTGAGAGAAGTCAAGGGTCAGTCATCTGGCTTTGTGTGACTAGAAAGCAAATATCTTCCATTTTAGTTTAGGTTAAAATTGCAAGTATTGTTTTTTCTGCAGATGTGTGTGTATGGTTTTGGTTTGAAACAGATCTAATTATGGTGATATTGACTGATATTGCAAACGTGATAAATTGATATAAAGGATAGAAGGTCACAAACGAAACTATGTATATATATTCTTTTCCATCAAAGACTTCCAGAGGGTTGTAAGCTTTTCATCATTCAACTAAGGTATTTCAGATCAGAATCGATTTTATTACCAAGTTTACACATACGAGGGATTTGCTTATTATCATCTTTTAATTTAGACAATAATGATTATAGCAGTAGAATTCTATTTTGAAGATACTAAGAGGTTTGTTGATATGGACTGATCTTCCACTACAACACTTTTTTGTGTCAATTTATATGCAATATGTACAATAAGTGTGTATATACCGTATGCCGAACAGTTTATAGTTTCTTGCCTGTTTGTTGGCAAACACAAGGAGGACTGCATCCCTCAGTTCGTCCTCAGCTAACATCCTCATCAGCTCCTCCCGTGCTTCATTCACACGCTCTCTGTCGTTACTGTCCACCACGAAGATTAGACCTGAAACAGCCAAACATAAAAAACGTCATCCTAATTATTTCTGAGGAAGAACAAGAAAGTAGCGTTTGATTAGCTCTTCTCACCCTGTGTGTTCTGAAAGTAGTGTCTCCACAGGGGGCGGATCTTGTCCTGCCCGCCCACATCCCACACAGTGAAGCTGATGTTCTTGTACTCCACTGTCTCCACGTTAAACCCTGGAAATAAGAGTGGGGTGATACAACATGTAAAACAAAAATGGCGGTCCATTTATATGACAATAATTAGCAACAGATATTATTTTTGACTGAGCACCTACCGATGGTTGGGATGGTGGTGACTATTTCCCCCAGTTTGAGTTTGTAGAGGATTGTAGTTTTTCCTGCAGCATCGAGGCCCACCATCAAGATCCTCATCTCCTTCTTCCCTATGAGGCTTTTCAGCAAATTCCCAAAAAGGTTCCCCATGATTCAGATGAGGTTCTGAAACTTCAGTGTGTGGCTACAACCTTGATCAAAGATGATTTTTCACAAATGTGTACTTGTCCAGCAAGGTTTGATTAAAAAGGGGGGCTGAAAAGAAACAGAACAAATACACATTATTACTTTTATGTTTAATGCAATATTGCATTGTGAAATCAGATGAATGATTCTCACAAACATGTTGGAATAAAGAGATGATTAGTAATAAGTTACACGCTCTTTAAGGCCTTTGTTAAATTACAAAGAAGGACACACTCCTGCTCTTTTAATGATCTGAAAGCACTGCACTACCATGAGTCATGACAGAAACTGTCACCTTTTTATGTAAATGTCCTCGCTGTGGGACAAATAAAGGATCTCTGATTTCTACACGCACCACACTAAGACAGGTGCAAGCTATGCTAATTGCCTTCAGTCAGACTCCAGGCTGCAGCACAATCTGTTCGGACCCTTCTCGTTGTTTTCTTTCTCCTTCAAATGTGATCTTGCAACAATGCCAAGCCCTCAGAGCACATTCAAAATGTCCTACATTACAGGCCTGGCTTGAAACCATTCAGTTGATCCCCAACCACAAAACCACCTGGACTAAAACACGGACAGAACAACACGTCTGCAGCTTTGTCCAACATTCTGATTATTGTATCGGCAACAAACATTTGTGCATATTTATGTGTCAACAGAGTTTAGGAGTAAAATGCTTTTATATAAAGGGCTGGGTGATGTGGAGAAAATAAAATGTAATGATCTCTTTGTACATCAGTGATGTTGAAATAAGTAGGTAAACAAAAACACTACAACACCAAAAACAGTCTAGTAATTTCCCTTTACATGCAACATTCAAGACGACTCTTATAGATATGCAAAAGATAAGACGATATGTAGTTGCAAAACACGATATCTGTATACGATGTAATATACTGCAAAGCTTCAATCCAGAGTCCAAAAACATTGGACTGTAGAACTGCACACAATTATCAAAGCGAAAAAGTCCTCTTACTAGCTATAAGCCTGATTATCAGATTGATTTGATTTCAATGTATTAATGTATTTATCTGGTAGTTTACATGTGTATGTTGCCTTTCAACACAGCAAATGTTTTTCACAGATGGAATGTACCTGTAACTAATGCAGAGGGTTGTGTTATAGGTTATATTTAATGTTCCCAACTAATGTTTTCTAAATGTAAATGTAATGTAATATGTTTTGACATTCTGGCATATCTACAAATTGCAAATGCTCTACATTTAACAGTATGTGTAGAAGTTATATTTCATGTTCATCCTACAACGCCAGTTAAGGACTCAGATTATCAACAGACTCATATTGAGCTAACACACAGAGGATAAAATACAAATAAATAAAGTCTCCAGAAGAACTGAGACTAGCTTCAGCCCTGTCCATGGTGCTGAAGAGGACCACCACACCTGTCACTGCCTGACACCAGATCCTCTCCTCTCAGGTGCGTTCACAGGTATGAGTGTGAGCTCATATACATGTGATTACTGCACGATATACCGGCCTGATCATGTTCATTCAGCTCCGGGGGACTCAGGTTACTGCAGCAGGATGCTACACGGTTACGTTATGGCTAGCCGTCCATCCCACTGCTTCAGTTTGCGAATAAGCACACTTAATCTCAGCTACCAAGTTTAACGACCTCCTCATTATCTAAAATAATGTAAACTCTTTACCAGTTTAACTTTAATCGCTGTATCGATGCGCTAGCTAACTACCCGATCCACCCCATTCATCCATCCGATTATATCCCCTCCTCAGCGGGCATCCTGCTGCCAGAGAGCCGCCCACCGCAGCCACAGAGCGGACAGCACCGAGGCTACACAGCCGCCACAAGGCAACCATTAAACACAACGATATTGAATCACCTGGTGGTACATGCGTGTGTGTTATCTGGGTGCATGGTGCCAGTATCCTTACTTACCTTAGCCGAGTTTTCCTCTGCTGCTATGTCTCACGGTATTTTCCGGGAGACGAACTCAGCATTGAACCAGATCTCGCGAGATTTGATGTCAAAGCCAAACCTTGATTGTGTACCCTGCATAGTATAGGTTGACTGCAGAGGTGGGGAAGTACATATACTCAAGTACTGTACTTAAGTACAATTTTGAGATACTTGTCCTTTACTTGCATATTTCCCTTTTATGCTACTTATGAGTACTTCTACTCCACAACAATTCAGATGTGAATAGTGTACTTTTACTCTTCTACAATTATTCCATACCTTTAGTTGCTTTTACAGATTTTGATTAATGATGTGGGAATCATCACTTAAATAAGTCTTTAACTACACCTGGAGAAAATTCACAAGCTACACGCTGCAGTATACAAAGTCATTAAAACTAGCTGCACCTTTACCAGCTTTGCTAAACACATTAATGCATCAATAATTATAATCAAAACATATAATATATCTTATTCTGAAATATACCAATCTGCATGATGAGTACTTTTAATTTTGGTGGCCTACTTTAAGTTTATTTAGGTGACAATATTTTTGTACTTTTACTTAAGTAACATTTTAACTGCAGGACTTTTACTTAACAGAGTATTACTACACTCTGGTACTTCTACTTTTATATAGGTACATAAGATTCCATCTCTGGTTGACTGTCTTTTTTTACAAGCAGGATTGTATTTGGGTTTGATAAAGATTTGCCACATTTAAAAATTATTTTGGAACATTGTCACTTCACTTCTGATTTGTAAGTGTTTTGGTTTTTCACTTATACAACAATGAAATAAAAGATGAGGTTAAACACAACATGCTGCTAAAGCTTCAGTTATTTTTTAGTTCAATTTCAATAACATAAATATCACTCTTCACATAACTTTAACAAAAAGTTAACAATAAGTAGTGCCAATAAATTACCTCTGGTGAAAAATGTGTTCTTTCTCCAAACACATAACAGTTATATTCGTTTCTCTGTTTTCAATGGGCCATGTTTGTAACCACCCAAGACTCAAATACTACTTCCTTAATTTGTCTGATTAGTCACAGACACCTATACACAAAATGGTGTGGTCATTCTTCTCGACTTCTTTTTAAATAAAATAAAAAAATGTTTTAATTATTGCCCATGTCATAACAAAAAAGGAAAAAAATATACACATTTTGCAATGTTGTGTAATATATTGTATTTTAAAATTAAATAAAGTATAATTGCATTGAGGGCATCAATTTCAATTCAAAATGCTGAGAAGCATCACCAGCTTCCACTTGAACACACACAGGAGGTTTTCCAAGAGATGACCAGAGTGCATTTTAATTAGCTGTATGCCACTTAGCATCAAGTTCAGTCGAAATGATCATTGTCATGTATGTGCTGATTTGAATTGCTACTGAGCTTGACATCCTATTGTATAGAGTTCCTGTTTTTTGTGTGAAATCAAGTACGTTTAGTTAAATTAAGTTGGTCTTCAGGAAATTATCTTCAGAATTGCATAAAGTGCAATATTTTTATCCACAAATGGGGAACAAAATAAAAGTTTCTGAATAGAAATAATCATGCAATCCTTAATGTAAATAATTAGGTGATATAGACTATACTATTTTTAAACCACAGAAAATCTTATAGTCGCCTATATGAAAAAGAGAGTTTACCCCCATTGCCACATTTACCTAACACATTAGGTAAATGTGGCAATGGGGGTAAACAAGGTACGTGAAAACAAATACAAATGTATCTTTATGACACTACAAGGATGTGTTTTGATTTTGTATCCATCCATCCATCTTCTCCCGCTTATCCGTGGTCGGGTCGCTGGGGTAGCAGTTCCAGCAGAGAGCCCCAAACTTTCTTTTCCCTGGCGACATCAACCAGCTCTGACTGGGGGATCCCAAGGCGCTCCCAGGCCAGCGAAGAGATATAATCCCTCCACCTGGTCCTAGGTCTACCCCTTGGTCTCTTCCCAGCTGGACGTGCCTGGAACACCTCCCTAGGGAGGCGCCCAGGTGGCATCCTAACTAGGTGCCCGAACCACCTCAACTGGCTCCTTTCGACGCGAAGGAGGAGCGGCTCAACATCTCGGCCGCTTGTATCCGCGATCTCGTTCTTTCGGTCATGACCCATCCTTCATGACCATAGGTGAGGGTAGGAACGAAAATGGCCCGGTAGACAGAGAGCTTTGCCTTCTGGCTCAGCTCCCTTTTCGTCACAACGGTGCGGTAAAGCGACTGCAGTACCGTTCCCGCTGCTCCGATTCTCCGGCCCATCTCACGCTCCATTGTTCCCTCACTCGAGAACAAGACCCCGAGATACTTGAACTCCTTCACTTGGGGTAAGGACTCATTCCCTATTTGAAGTGGACAGTCCATCGGTTTCCTGCTGAGAACCATGGCCTCAGATTTGGAGGTGCTGATCCTCATCCCAGCCGCTTCACACTCGGTTGCGAACCGATCCAGTGAGTGCTGAAGGTCGCAGACCGATGAAGCCATTAGAACCACATCATCTGCAAAAAGCAGTGGTGCAATCCTTAGTCCACCGAACTGCAGACCCCCTCCCCCACGACTACGCCTCGAAATCCGATCCATGTATATTACAAACAGGATTGGTGACAAAGCGCAGCCCTGGCGGAGGCCAACCCTCACCGGAAATGTGTCCGACTTACTGCCGAGGACCCGGACACAGCTCTCGCTTTGGGAGTACAGAGATTGGATGGCCCTGAGTAGAGACCCCCTCACCCCATACTCCCGCAGCACCTCCCACAGTAACTCCCTGGGAACTCGGTCATACGCCTTCTCCAAGTCTACAAAACACATGTAGACCGGATAAGCGTACTCCCAGGCCCCCTCCAGGATCCTTGCGAGAGTAAAAAGCTGATCCGTCGTTCCACGACCAGGACGGAATCCGCATTGTTCCTCCTCAATCTGAGGTTCGACAATCGGCCTGACCCTCCTTTCGAGTACCTTAGAGTAAACTTTCCCGGGGAGGCTGAGTAGTGTGATGCCTCTGTAATTGGCACACACCCTCTGATCCCCCTTTTTAAAAAGGGGAACCACCACCCCAGTCTGCCACTCCTTCGGTACTGTTTCCGACTTCCACGCAACGTTGATGAGACGTGTCAACCATGACAGTCCCTCAACACCCAGAGCCTTCAGCATTTCCGGGCGGATCTCATCCACCCCCGGGGCTTTGCCACTGTGGAGTTGTTTGACCACCTCAGTGACCTCCCCCCGGGAGATTGGTGTTGATCCCCCGTCATACTCCAGCTCTGCCTCGCGGAGTTGTCGGGTTCAGGAGTTCCTCAAAGTGTTCCTTCCAACGCCCTAACACTCCATCAGTTGAGGTCAACAACGTCCCATCCTTACTGTACACAGCTTGGATGGTTCCCTGCTTCCCCCTCCTGAGGTGTCGGACAGTTTTCCAGAACAACTTTGGTGCCGCCCGAAAGTCCTTCTCCATGTCTTCTCCGAACTTCTCCCACACCCGCTGCTTTGCCTCGGCCACGGATGAGGCTGCTGCCCTTCGGGCCTGTCGGTACCTTGCAACTGCCTCGGGAGTCCCCCGGGATAACAAATCCCTGAAGGCCTCCTTCTTCAGTCGGACGGCTTCCCTGACCACCGGTGTCCACCAGGAGGTTCGAGGGTTACCGCCCCTTGAGGCACCTAGGACCTTGAGACCACAGCTCCCCGCCGCGGCTTCGGCAATAGAGGCTTTGAACACCGACCACTCTGGTTCAATGTCCCCAACCTCCACAGGAATGCCCGAAAAGCTCCGCCGGAGGTGTGAGTTGAAGGCCTCCTGAACTTGGGCCTCCTCCAGATGTTCCCAGTTCACCCGAACTACACGTTTGGGCTTACCAGGTCTATCCAGAGGCTTCCCCCGCCACTCGACCCAACTCACCACCAGATGGTGATCAGTTGACAACTCCGCCCCTCTCTTTACCCGAGTGTCCAAAACATACGGCCTCAGGTCCGATGATACGATAACGAAATCGATCATGGACCTTCTGCCTAGGGTGCTCTGGTACCACGTACACTTATGAGCATCCTTATGTTCGAACATGGTGTTTGTTATGGCCAATCCATGACTAGCACAGAAGTCCAGTAACAAAGCACCACTCCGGTTCAGATCAAGGGGGGGCCTTTTCTCCCAATCACGCCCCTCCAAGTGTCTCCATCATTGCCCACATGTGCGTTGAAGTCTCCCAGCAAGATTAAAGAGTCCCCTTCAGGAGCCCCATACAGGACTCTTTCCAGGGTCTCCAAGAAGGCTGTATACTCTGAACTGCTGTTGGGTGCATAAGCACACACAACAGTCAGAGTTTTCCCCCCCATAACCCGCAGGCGTAGGGAGGCGACCCTCTCGTCCACTGGGGTAAACTCCAACAACGAAGCACCTAACCGGGGACTTGTGAGTATCCCCACACCCGCCCGGCGCCTCACACCTTGAGCAACTCCGGAGAAGAATAGAGTCCAACCCCTATCCAGAAGTAAGGTTCCTGAGCCGACGCTGTGCGTAGAGGTGAGCCCAACCAGATCCAACTGGTAACGCTCCACCTCCCGCACAAGCTCCGGCTCCTTCCCCCCCAGAGAGGTGACGTTCCACGTCCCCAAAGCCAGCTTCTGTCGCCCGGGTCTGGTCCGTCGAGACCCCGCCGCTTTCACTGCCACCCTTCTGGCAGCGCACCCGACCCCATCGATGTTTCCCGTAGGTGGTGGGCCCGCGGGACGGAGAAGCGGAGGTGTTGCCCACGTTGCCTTTTCGGGCTGGGCCCGGCCGGGTTCCGTGGCAAGCCCGGCCACCAGACGCTCGCCGACGAGTCCTCCTTCTGGGCCTGGCTCCAGAAGGGGACCCCGGGCTTCCTCCGGGCCGGGTATCCTCACTTCTTGTGTCGTCTTTCATGAGGTCTTTTGAACCAATCTTAGTCTGGCCCCTTGCCTGAGACCAATTTGCCATGGGAGACCCTACCAGGAACACAAGGTTCCAGACAACACAGCCCCCAGGTTCATCAGGGCACACAAACCTCTCTACCACGGTAAGGTGCTGGTTCCCCAGAGATTTTGTATCGTCACGGTTTATTGCACTTATTGTATGTAACGTAAAATGACTTACTGTTTGTTTTACCAGCAAAGTATAAATATGCTGCTATGCTGTATGCATAGTTCTGTTATCTGAGGGGGAAGCAGGCTTTATTTGTATTTTGCACAAAAAGATGAGTCATTAGTTTACATTGTGTGCTGCACTGTGATGTTTTGCATTTTAATGTACTTGATCCTACTCCTATTTGTAAAGAGGGAATCTGTATTTCACTGCTATTTCAGACATTTAAGTAAACATTCACCACACATTTACAATGCTTTGACACACTGTGCTACACTGTTGCTCACCAGGATTCAGTGGACAGAAATAAAGAGCAGCACAATGCTTGAGCAAGCAACATCATGGCATTTCGCCTAGCACTGAGCAGACTAGGTTTATTTAGCTGGCACCATATCATAGAGATTATACTAACGTTTGTCATAAAAAGGTATTGTTTATCTAATACATCTGCTGCTTTGCAGGTCATTATTGCAAATAAAGCGAGGGGGAGTGGAAGTCATTTATAGATGAAAACAACACAGTTGACAAGATGGAATGAGCACAGACTCTGCAAAAATGATATCTCAATTTGCAGGTACTAGTTTGGCTTTTTGAGTTTTTTAAGAGTAACAGAGTTGTAGTTCAGACATTTGAATAAATAGTGTTTATACATTTCCAATCTTTGTTAATCAAGCTATTCTTATAGGTTGATTAATCACTACTCTACTTGAGTTGCTGACATTTAATGATCTTGTTAGTAAGTCATCGAGATGTTCTGTTTGACAGGAGTCATGACAGCACTCATACATTACACTCAAACTAAAAAGAGGGTGATGAATCATTAAATATAGGGGAAGAAAATAGGTCTCAACGTAGTGGACATGTTTGAGATCATCTAATTTGTCAACTTTGTAAATGACCACGCAATGTGTGTTTTATTTAATTTGCACATTATGTTTTCTTACTATGTATAATCTCTTGTCTGGTTTTGTAAAGTGTACTTGGGTGACCTGAAAGCTGTAAAAAACATTATAATAATAATAAAATGTCTAATAATAATAATAGTAATAATAATAATTATGATAATAATGATAATTTACAATTTGTATGTCTGCTTTCTTTTTCCTCCTTGAAGTTATTGTTCCCTTATTATCCATACACATTTAATATGACAGAGAAATACTATTTTTGTTATTATGGGCTTTCACCTCATTTGACATTGTCTGATGTCCTCTTCTGAAGTCAGTATCAGTGTGTTAGTGAGGGGCTTCAAACAATAACACAGATAACTCACAGGCAAAGGAGCTGACAGTCTGCTGCAGAGCACTGCCCCCCAGCGCCTCTGCGGAGCTACCGCTGCAACCCCCCTCCCCCCCGGCGGTTGACGGGATGCTGGCGGAATGATCGAGGCGGACTCTGTAAGGAGGCCCAGGTGTTGGTCCACGGGCCCCGAGTCCTTATCACTACAGCATAATAACACATCAGCATTACTCGGGGCTGAGCCATTTTGGACACACAGGAGCACGCTCTCCCCCCGCCGCTGTATGCAGAAGAAGCCTGAACACGGAAGTTGTTGGTTTGGATGGCAGCTGTTTTCCAGAAGTTCACGATGAAGAGCACCGTTTTCCTGCTGCTCCTGGCAGTTCTCACCTGTGGACTCTCGCAGGGAAACGAAAATGATGTCGAGGAGGTGCAGGTGGAGACCCTGGTGAGCCAGACACAGTAACAATGCAGCAATAACACCCACTGCCAAATATAACAGTGTTAACAGTTAACTCTTCTGACCCAAAGGTGCAACCCGAAACTTGCTCTGTACTTTCCAGAATGGGAGATACGTTGAAAATCCACTACACGGTAAGACAAAGGACACAACAATCCGTTATGTCTGCGTTTTGTAATAAATCGTAGGGAAGCGGACCCAGCTGCTGACGAAAGCAGTTGTTGTATATGTGGCACCGTCTGCATGAACCATGGGAACCCGCTGTGTTTATGTATTACAGACAGATCTGGGTTCAGCAGCTGTCAGAACTGCATTTTCGAAATTAAAATGGGGCAGATTGTGGTTTATTGTCAAGCAGTAGGCCTACGTTTGATTTGGGATTGTCTCGTGTGCCTTTATCTGTCCTCTGCTATTACTATGGAGTGATGGGGCGGTGCAACACGTCAGCAATAAAGCCCAACCACTTCATCCAGGCATTCTTATAGTAGGCCTACAGGAGGCTCTCTATTGGAGGCTCACACATGTTGATCTTTAGGAAATAGAAAACTCACAGTCTAAATGTTATTTGTCATCAGTGATTAATCAGACACATATTTTATAGATGAATCGACTAATTAATCGTTCGGTAGATAAAATTATAACAATATTAAGAATCCATTATATATGTTATATTTTCTTTGAAGAATAACGTAGTCAAGTATACCTCCTAAAAGGCTGCATGCTCAAACTTCTCAGGAGTTGATACATTTAAACAAATCAATCATTCCAATCTTAGTGTTGTTCTTTCCTGTCACCATCTCACACGTTACCATGTATATTTCACTATCCAGGGTAAACTGTTGGATGGAAAGGTGATCGACTCGTCACTATCCGTGGACCCGCTTGTGGTAGAGCTGGGGAAGAGGACAGTTATTGCTGGTAAATTAACAGTAAATCATTGTGTGTTGCTCAATCAGTGGCACTTTTGAGAGTTCTGCAACATGTTGAGTGTGCCGGGGAATGTGCTCGCTTTGCTGATTGAATTTCTCTGTGTGATTTTCTTATCAGGTCTTGAACAAAGCTTGGTTGGCGTGTGTGAAGGGTAAGTAAAATGTGAAGGTCCATTTGAAAGAAAGAGCCTATCAATTGATTTACTTGTCTGCATGCAGCCTTAAGCCATTGCAAAAACTATGTTCTCTTTTTCTCGTTTAGGCAAAAAATTAAAGCCACTATTCCATCTCACCTCGCATATGGAAAAAAAGGTTACCCTCCTACAATTCCAGGTACTGAACCCATGCAGACAAATCACACAGACATATGAGCAAAAGGCTTGGTGAAAATGTACAATCATGAACAAAAAAGAATAAGCCTCATTAGTTGTTTATTTATATATGTATATGTTCCTATTTGTGAACCGAATGTACGCACACTGAAGTGCAAACAATTAAATAATTAATTTTTCACCTGCTGACTAATAAAGTCTCATCTCTTTTTCACTTTTCATTTTCATTTGTAAAACAAAAAAAGTAAAACACATTAAACGTGAGTTGGATCTCTCCTAGGTGACGCTGTCCTTGAGTTCGAGGTGGAGGTTGTTTCTCTGACACAGCAGACGCCATGGCAGAAAATGGTGACGGACGTGCTCCCCCTCGTGTGTCTGGCTCTGGTGCCCACTCTGCTGGGCCTGGTGGGCCTTTACCTCTACAACAAGGCCAATGCAGAGAAGCCAAGCAAAAAGAAGTCAAAGGATAAGAAGATCAAGAAGAAATAAGGACAAGCCACAAAACTATTTAAATAAAGTTTTTTAATTGTATTTAGTGTTCTTTATTTTTATTTAATCTGAATTGGCTTTGTGTATAAACCATTCTGGGAATTAAGATAGGAAATGTTGTAATTATGTATAAATTCACTGTCTTTTAATCCTGGGTAAGTTATAATGGTCTGAAACTTCTCTTACCAGAGAAGCTATTAACCAAAGCTTTACAGTTTGTCTCTCTATCAACCTTTCACACAGCATGCACAATAAGCCTTCCATCTTGAGATAGGTAACATATATTCATAAAGATTATGTTTTCCTTAAAGTTACATTATTAAAGATAATTATTTCTGTATGGAAATGTAGTGCAGACTTCTGTGATCACTGCATTGCCACATAGTAACCTCACTTTCAACAAGTAACCTGACTCAAGTCTGGAATTCAATTGTCATTTTTGAAGTCGAACAAATAATCAGGCATCCTTAAATATCGAACATTGCAGAATGTACTATGAAATGATTGGCTATACATTTATAGAAGAAGAAGATACACTTTATGAATCCCATACAGGGAAATGTATTTCCCCACACATTACACACACAGGGGAGGATATACATGCACACACACACACAACCACATGCAGATAGGAGAGGTGACAGAGCAGAGAGGCTGCCAGGTACCCAGTGCCAAGGGAGTTATTTCGAGGTTAGGTGCCTTGCTCAATCAAGGGCACCTGGCGGTGAACTGGCACCTCTCCAGCTACCAGTTCACTCCGATCGAGACGTGAACCGGCGACCCTTCGGTTCCAAGATCAAGTTCCTACAGAATGAGCCACTAGCATTGCAATGAAATAGTGAAAAGCATGTAAGTAATCGTCTGCTATTTTCACATTGCTGTGAAAGATATTTGGCCAGTAAAACACAGTAGTCTGGTGAATTTCAATCGCAAAATGAGTGTGAAACTCACTTTATCTTTATGATATGAAATAAATAATATTTTAACGCACTCTCAGTAGAGTAAGGAACATAGGTGGGCTTGTTTTACTATACGGCGGTGCTCGACGGCACTGCCAGTGTGCCTCCACCATAGACTGTGGCCTCCACCCATGAACTCCGCTCACTCGCGTTACGCTGGTAAGAAACGTTGACTACACTGATATCCCTCCGCGATTAAAATAAGAATGAGGTTATTTTTCTTAAGATATTTTGTGCATTTTTTTATTTAGTTTAGACACTCAATTCGAACACACTATTCTGTAGAAAAGATAAACAACATAGGGCATCTACAAGATTGTATTTTTGAAATAAATATCTTGAGGGCGGAGCGGATGGCCCTACTTCTGGCGGTACAACCTCTTCCGGTCCTCTTTCCAGCTTCCCGTGCAACATGGTGAGTGTGTTTCAGCGGCGGCCGTGTGGCAAAAACTGAATTTACTGTCATTGTATTCGAATTATCACACGTAATTGAGTATTATTCCCATTTAAAGACATAGCTATACAACGATGTGTAAAAAAAGTCCACAAATGTCACTCGAATGTATTAATAAAAATAGTTGGGGCCTTATGCTAGCTGTTAGCATGCTAACCGTTTTGTGCATGTGTTCCTGTGAAACAGCGAAGGATGATGTTAATATATGGAAATACACCACAAAGTGGCGTGGATTCATTATATATCTTATTTTATGCCGACGATGTGAACCAATGTGTCAGTTAGACATCATTCAAAAGCTTCAAATTATTATTGTTTTACGTGTGGTGCAATGGCTGCCGGGTTTGAGGCACCGCTGCCATCACATGCATATACAAAGCCCGGTTTAGGAGAGATACACGATTATGGTTAATTCCCCCCACCATCTTATATTTGCATTGCGTTTATAATTAGTTAAGTTTATGGTCTATTCTCAGATAATGTTGACGTATTACCTTGCTCAAAGCCTGTTGGAAAAAAATGTATTGGGAGACTGGCAATTGATTGACCAATCCCGGGATTAGGGACTGTTGGGGCTGTATTAAAAGAAAGGTCAATTGCCATATAGGTCTTCATTTGAATATCATTTTACTTCGTGTATTGTGCATGCAAATGACATATTGCTAGGAAATTAAATAAAAAGGCAAAAACGGTAACCAAAAAACATTGTATTCAGCATGCCAACAGTTGTCAAATTACACTTGCGATGCAAGATATTTAAAAACGTTTACAAATGGTACTTACATTTGTATACGGTAGGATTAAAGTTGTATTGGGTAAAAATCAATACTTTTTGCAATTCACTTGGAGACAAATTATTTTTATTTAAAAGAGGAAATTCTTAAATGTTAAACATAAGCAGACCTTTGCCTTGACTTTGATGCCAATTGTAGGTACTTAAGTTGTTTTGTTAAATAGAAGCATAGCTATTGCGCTGTTTTAGGTTGTATGTCTCTGACTCTTCTCTTTGTTTTACAGACAAAGAAAAGGAGGAATAACGGTCGTGCCAAGAAGGGTCGTGGCCATGTGCAGCCCATCCGCTGCACCAACTGTGCCCGCTGTGTGCCCAAGGATAAGGCCATCAAGAAGTTTGTCATTAGGAACATCGTGGAGGCCGCGGCAGTGAGAGACATCTCAGAGGCCAGTGTCTTTGACTGTAAGTGAACATGCCGTTTGCATCATAAATTGTCTTTTTGATTCTTGTGGCTTGTCCTAATCTGAATCTTTCACCCTGCAGCTTACGTTTTGCCCAAACTCTACGTGAAGCTCCACTACTGTGTCAGCTGTGCCATCCACAGTAAGGTGGTGAGGAACCGCTCTTGTGAGGCAAGGAAAGACCGCACCCCACCTCCCAGATTCAGGCCCGCTGTAAGTACTTTCTACTAGTCTGTGTTGCGTTAACTGTTGGATCTGCTAAACTACACTTAGTCCTAGTCACAGTAGATATTATGACCAATAATAGGAGGTCTAGCGCAGGTGTTGAAACTGGCACAGCTGAATGAATGCAGATATGGGGATTTCTTTTCGTTTGACAAGTCACATTGTCCACTGTGAGAAGGGTCTATATGAGAAGTCTAAATGTTCCCTTTTTTTCTTTACAGGCCGGTGCACCAAGAGCCCCTCCTAAGCCCATGTAAAGCAGAATTGGATGATGCTGTACATCTGAAGAATAAATTCAAAAAATTCTTTACAAAAACTTGAATGTGTGGTGTCAATTATTCTCAACTCACAATTGTGGATAGTTTCAGGAAAGACAAGCCTGTCAAGTATTTTATTTGGAATAAACCTTTTTACAGTACAAAACTTACAGGAATTGAAAAGGCTCTGCAGTTATTTAAAGCAATATCAAACCATTAACGGGATGGTTAACAAATATGGTAAAACTCAAGGGAAGAAATGATTCAACAAAGGAAATTGAACACATAACTAGTTTCTAGTAGTACAGTCTATAAATGGATTTATTTGGTGATCCTTGTGTCTAAAAGTAAAAGGTTGGGGAGCGAACAGCATTTGTTTCGCATGCATCAGGTTTGTCTAGTGTTGCACATGAAGAAGAACTTCTAACTTTAAATTTTTCTGCAGATAATTTTCTAACGAGGTTGCTTATTTTTGGAGAACAAAATGAACAGTTTTGAGAGCTAGCCAAGTAGTTTGCTATTTCTGTACAAGATCAGTCACACTTGAGGTCGACAAAACAGCTGAAAATTCAGAATGTTCCACACATTGTTTCTAGTTGGTTCTTTGTCTCCTAGTAGTCTGCGTTCCCAAAACCCTTATGCATAATGCATTTAATAAATATCTTTGTTCAGGTCAAAGATGGCAAAACAATGTGATCTTTTGTAATGAGCAGGGGGCAAAAGAATACATAAGGCACAATAGCCAAGTCAACTAAACAAAACACACCAACAGAATAATTACACCTGGGCCTTGTTTAACTACAAGCCTTGGCCTAAATCCCAATATACAGTGAAGTTGGATCCAGTCAATAGGTCTAAGCTCTTGTCCAAGTAAAACTGATGTCAAGTTCAGTGACCACTTTGGTGTTGACCATCTAAATTAGTGATGTCAATGGTTTTCTAAGTAAGGTTGCAGCAAACTACATCTCAAGCTTCACTGCCATGTTTGACTTAATGCAGACTTCTCTCCTGACATGACCTCAGTCTATATTTTTATATTAAGGCAAGTTAATTTGAATATTAAATAAAACTACAACTTTAGAAGTGAAATATTTGTCCACCTATTTAAATGTGTTTCTGTAATGGGGAGAAGCCCACAGGGCTTTGTGTCAACACCTGACGCTCCCTTTAAAATCTCATACAGTATTGTGTAATAAGATTTCTAACCATTAATCAAAACAAGTACAACTCCACTTCATAATTTGTTAAAGCAAAAGAACATATAGGGTAAACTTAGTTTATTTATTTTGAAAAGGAATCTCCAAATGATCTTTTCTAGATGTCTTCTGTAAAGCTAAGTGGAGATACCTCCTGGAACATCTACAAGGTTTAAATAAAGGAGCAATACAAACAGAAATATTACCTTGCCGTTTCTTTCTTATTCCTACTCGATGCATTTTTTCCCCCTTTTGCAACTGTCATTTTCAAAGTAGAAAGAAGTGGTTCTTTGGTTGAGATTAGAAGATAAAGAGACATGTCATCCTATGAGAAATCCATGGAATCATTCATAACACTAGAAATGATCCCGAAGTATACACTTCAAGCCTTGAGTGGTCAGAGGATTTTGTTCAACCTGCAAAGGTGCTCTTGGGGAATATATACAAATTTAGAAATCTAGATATCAGTGGGTCTCTGAAAAATATGTCTCAGTTTGTCCTAAAGTTATTTGAGTGACTATTTAGATTGAGAACATGGAGATGAATCTGAAATATAAACAAGGAGTTCTAGACCACTATCTCTATTGTTTTACCATTTAAACAGTCAAAACAGAATCAAGAGCTAAAAGTGAAACATCTTTCTTAACCCTTGTGTTGTGTTCGAAAGCTGTTAACGTTCATGGTGTTCGCGGGTCAATTTTGACCCATGATTTATCTCAGTCCAAAACACAAAAACAATTATTACTTATGCATTCGTAACCGTACAATCTTGTTGTAATTTTATTTGATGGCCCAAAACACATTACACCACATATTGCCCACGTGCATGTGTGAGTTTAGGTTCAAGTGTTAGTGTACATATTCTTTGAGAAAGGTGGAGTTCCCGTGGGGGGAGGGGGGCCAGAGGGATGGGAGACCAGGTGCATGTTGCATACAATTATTATTACAGTGGATGAAGGGGGTGAGGTGTCTAAAGTCAAAGATTCATTTTGATTGGGCAACATTTGACCCAGTGACCCACAACAATGCTGCTGGGTCTCCCCAGACCCGAACACCAAATGATACACTTTTAGAGACCTTCAGACTTGGCTCAAATCAGTTTTGTAGTGTTCATATAGCTGTTGTGGAGGATATCATGAAGCCTTGTTCCGATCAAAAAAACTAGAGCGTAGTTATTATATCATCTTTAACTTGAAACGGGTCACGGGAGACCCGAACACAACATAAGGGTTAACGTACATTTAATTTCTGCACCTTATTAACAATATTACAGGTTATATCATAGATCACAACCAGCATTTTGAAAGAAAAACCCTTTTCACTGTGGACTAAAATGTGTTCAAAGAAAATCTAATATCTAAACGTTTTTCCTGTGAGGACATATTAAACTGCCACTGCACTTATTCATGTCATAGCAGCAAAAGCCTTGCACGTTAGTCTTTGATAAATGAGTAAAACTGTTTTTTTCACATGAATGAAAATCAGCGTGAGGGAGTGAAGAGTGGGAGAATATAAATATTGTGCAAAGCTATAAGATGTGGACTATTGTCGGGAAAAACTTGAATAAGGAATTTTATTTTGTAACTTAAGTTATTTAAAATCACCAACAATGATCTGACATGATTCTGGTCAACAAGATATGATCAAGGTGAAGAAAGGCACAATACAATAAGATAAAAACATCAAAAATAATTAGAAAATATAAATAGATTTGTGTTGGTGTGCAGTTTGATGTAAGAGCAAATGTTAAAGGCTTGTTAAGACCCTAACCTATTCAGTAATCTCTACAATTGTGGCAGTGATACTCGTACTCTTTTCCCAGAGGGGGGAAAACCTTTTTTTCTCATTTAGAGAAATGTGCAGGTCATTAATGTATTCAATAAAATAGTTTAATATAATTAAAGTATTCTGGCAGGTATCAGTGCAACAAAAGCAGTAATAGAAGAGAGAAAAACAAACATTTCGTACATTGTGCCACACGGCATTCACACAAAGGCCTTCCTTTTCTACCTTACTCATTCAATTAACTTCCATAACACACAGGTTCTGTCATATCACCATCTCAAAAACACACACACAAACACACACACAAACACACACAGTTCCATCTGTCCCACCCTGTTAAAAACAAAAGTGCATTTCTTATTCACGGACAACCCCTCAAAATCCTCTATTCGACTTGGACCTGGTTTTTGAGTTTGGTCTGCACTTTTTTACATTATAAAAAGCATTTCATGAGGCAACCCCAAGTTGTAAAAACTCTGTAGAACTTAACATTTGTAAGGGAATCATTTAAATAAATAAGTGCTTTTAGTACAAGGCATTGACCTTTCTACAGATGATATTGTAGGTGAGCCTATTCACTTCTCATTGAGCTGTTAAAGTGCACAAGAAGGGACTTTTCAGGTTATGGACAAAAGCCAGATTGGTATATTGTAATTTGTGCATCAGGTTTGAATCCTGAACTTTGGAGCAAGGCACATCTGCGGATGAAAAAGTGCATTGTCTCATTATCTACAAGGAATTAAAAGTGCTTTTTTAATTGATTAATTGATCAAAGTGCATTTAAAAGTACAAAGGACCACGCTTATAGTGTTAGAAAACACACATATGAGCTGACCATTAATCCTGGGATATGCGTTTGAGTACCAGCACCTAGTTTCATGTATTTAGCGTCTCCTTTAACCCGTGTGCAGACCAAACCCAGCCAGGTCCTTGTCTCAGTGTAAAAATATCTCTAGATGAAGCAGGCTGACCATCCTCAGTCAAGAATGTGCTCCCCTCGGACGATGTGTGAAGAAAATTCATAGCGGTCCTGGCTGCGGTGTCCACAGATGTTACACTCGAAAGGCTGGCGAAAACCGTGGCAGCCCATGTGGATGGTGAACATGACATGGTCCAGGAAAAGCACACGGCAGTGCGTGCAACGAAAAGAGCGCACAGCTCTTCCCTCCCCGTCTACAACTCGAAACGCCTCTGTAGAGGTGGAGGACGGCGCGGTGGGGGAGCTTGGGGTTGGAGCGAGGGCAGGAAGTGGGAGAGCTCCGTCCTCCCGGTCTTTGGCGCGGCTGGGACTGTCCCGGCTCCTGCGATGTGGAACCAGAGGAGGCGCTGGGTGGTGGTTTTTGGAGTGAGGGAGATGATGGCCATTGTTGCTGTGCAGGGCCGGAGCGGTACTGTTGCAGGGCTCGTCTGGCATGCTCTCTGTGTCTGTAGAGTCATGGCAACCGTTGCTAGGTGAGGCTGCATGACTTCGACCCGCAGGCAGGTCTTCGTGACCCTCTGCTGCCTCCCGACCCCCGACCCCCGCAGCTCTCAGCCCGGCTCCAGTCCCTGTGCAGTCCAGCCTGGCGCCCAGAGCCACGGAGCTGTGGAGCGGCCTGAGTTCTGTTAAACATGAGGGGTGAGTGGTGGGAAGGTGTAGAGGCCTCAGTGTGTCCGACACCCCTCCTCCTCCATTACCTTCTACACCTGCATATTCTCCTCCCAGATGAGTAAAGTGTCTGGTTTCGTAGTCCTCCGCATGCATCTCCCCGTCTTTATCCAAACCAGTGCCGAGCTCATAAGGTGCATCTGCAAGGTTGAGGTGTATGAGCTTCTGTCCTGCAAAAGAGAAACAGAATGTACTGTGGAAATCTGTGGAATACGTCCAAAAGCTTGTCCAGGTAAATGAACAGCCTGCCAAGTTATTTGGTAACATTCTTTATGCCATGATTAGTTTGGAGGTTCTAATTCTAACTCAAATTCTGTATTTCCTCCCAAAATGTTTTTAATATAATTAAGTTCAGAATGTGCCATCTAGAGTCAATGTGATTAAAAAGCTTCTAAATGATGGTGCTTTGTATAAGATTTTAAATAATACATGTTCCTGTTAAGCATTTAATATGTTGTTTTTCAGAGTCTGTATTTCCTGTGTAAAACCCAGAGATCTCCTGCACAAGATGTGCATCAATTCATCGTGCATATCTTTCTGATTCACATTGTAGTTTGGTTTGAATCAACAGCCAATCATGCAGCTTGGGCACATACAAAAAGAAATCACTTGAAGAAAAAGATCAGTACTATTGTATGTGTTTCCAATTCAACCAATTAATGCGACTTTTAGTTTCCTCAACCTGTCCACTCTGAGACCAAATGCTCACCTACACATTTTTGAGGTGTGGATCTCTTGCGTTTGGTGATGCTGTTGGCAAGACGATCGATAAATGCCATCTTGTCTGAGGAGGGTTTCAGTAGAGCGTCTGGTATAAACTCTAGCTCTCTCATCTCCTCTCCTGCAGAGTACAAACAAACTTTAATGTTATTTGGGGGGTGTCTTATTACCCAGACAGCATTTATCTCAAATGTTTAAGTTGTATGATGGTTTTTGGATAAAAAAGCAATTAAGTGAGAGGTTGTGTTCATTGCTCTGTTTAGGAGGTACTGTAGACTACATTTCACTAGATTTACATCCGTTTTGAAAATGTTTACAACACTATGTTTAGATTTTGGTTACTATCTTATCTGTGGAAATGTTGTTTACCTGTGACATGTCACCTACGTGAATTCAATTAAACTGTACCTGTATTATGCGCACTGGAGGGCTGCTGTGACTCCAGACTCTGTAAGTAGCTGTGGCAGCGCTCGCGGTGCTCCTCCAGGGTGCTCTGCTGCTTGTAACTGCGGCCACAATAACTGCACTTATAAGGCTTCCCTACAGTTGGAGAGGATACTGGGAAGAGAGTATAAAGAAAAAAATTAAAGGCAAATTAGTGTCACAATATTGTATGCTATCATAAAGAAAAGAAAAACTGTTATCAGCCTTGAACCCGTCCTACCGGCATGAGTGCGAAGGTGGCCAGTGAGCGCGTCTCTTCTTCTACAGGCATAGCTGCAGAAGGGGCATTTAAAGGGCTTCTCCCCTGAGTGCAGCTTGATGTGGCGGAGTAGGTTACCCTTTTGAGTGAAGGAGGCGCCACACTGATTACACTGGAAAGGTCGCTCACCTGGGGATAGATCGAACCCATCAATCCAAATGGTCGGATTACATCTAAAATAATGTGTGTCTAATTTCCTTCCATGACTAAATCCCCTTGACCCATACTCATATAATTGTTGGCGTTAGAAAGAGGTTGGAAAGCATCCTTCTTCATGTTAATAATTCCCTCTTCATTCCCATCACTCTTTGATTTCTTGTAAAAATAATCTCACCCACAAATGGAGTGGAACAGTAACCTTATTTCTGGCATTTCAGGGTAATATCACAAACTTCCATGTGCTGTTCATCAAGCTGAAACAATGGCTTTAAGACAAGTTCTTCCAGTAAATAGTTAAGTAACTTTGGCAAAGAACACAAATTATTATTATTTGTTCAGTACTTCAGTAAAGAATGGCAACAACACAGCAATGTGTGTAGAAGGTTATGTGTATAAGAAAAACACAATATTTCTTTTCAACATCCATGCTATGTATTTGGACATGTGTCTGACCTTATATCCTTCACATAAAGCAAATGTTTTCTCACAGAGATGACTTATCTGAACTGAACTGATCAGTTACCTGTATGGCTGCGTTTGTGCACCATGAGAACATTAGGGCCAATGCAGATCATTCCACAGATGTCACACTTGAGCTTTCCATTTGGAAGTCTGGTGGCTCCAGCTTGCATGGATTCAGGATTGGTGAGCTCCCTGTAGCCTCCAACAGCCTCAGATCCCAGATCAGGACCCCCTTCTTCTAGCCGCTCCCCTCTTTCATCTTCAGTACTGCGGCCTGGGTCTTCATCACTGTACAGCTCCACTTTAATGGAGTTGGCTACAGAGGAAAAGAGCAAACACAAAGAAGTTGTTCAATACTTTTAACCAGCATATCGCCAGATTTAAGAGAAACAGACAACAGTGTGCTTATTTGTCATTACTTATGTGATAAAAGTAGGGACACCTTAGTATACTTTCACAAGCCGTAGTCTGTTCAGCTAGTATACATCTGAGAGAAGCTGATACTTTTGGTTGGCTTTCTATTTATCATGGTTTGGTTTCACAGTGCAAAAAAATAGGATGACATTTAAAAACATTTGAACTCATTGGAACTTAAAAAGAGGTGAATAACCATTACTCACTTACCACTGAGTGAGCGACTAGGGGAGGTATCCTTGCTGTTTGGGGTGCTCACTGTTGCTCCTCCAAGAGCCCCAGAAAACTCTCTTTCCATTGAAGAGTCTCCACTAGCTGCAATAGAGAAGTGGAACAAGCTAGATCTGTCATTTGAACCACGTGCTAATTAATGCAAGTATGTACAACTGTTAATACAAATTGAATTAAGAGAAAGATAGGAGTCTTACCTGAAATGCAAGACGGGACATTGCAGTCTTCAACATCCATACTAGTTCAAGCTGAATACTGAAATGACAGTTGTGCAAAATGTTAAAAAATCAATCTGAATTATCTCTATAAAAAAACTCACATCTAGCCCAACGTGTGTTGTGCAACCCCCATTAATACAACAGGTAAACATTCAGTAGTTACAGGCCTAGGTCAAACTTGACATCACATGGGTAAAATATAACCCCTGATACACTTATAAATTCATTTGGACAAGGCATGAAAACTTAATTCAGAGAAGTTTAGGATTATAATACAAAGATATTGTGATATCACACATGAATGTCAGCTAACTACAAACTTGTCAGTGCAACTTGACTCAAGAAATACATCGTGAACTGCACCAATGTTAACTGCAACATTAGCTACTAGCACTTAAAATATATGAGCTGAAGATTAGTTAAGTAATCGAACCAGACAACAGTTAACTAGCAGCTAAATTAGCGTCAACTCAAACCTTAGCAGCCACAGATCAGCTCATTGACCAATGACAACGTTAATAAAGTAGGCTAATGTTCAGGCTAATCTAACATTGTGCTCATTTGAGACATGTCTGATAAACACATCGTGATCAAGAAAGATAGCCTTTACTTTGACGTTTACATAACGGTGGATTTGAGGTGACCTAAATCTATGGGTCGGCCTATGTGGCTAACGTTAGCATGTGAAATTACCGTTAGCTAAATTAGCTAAACTTCACACTACAACAGTCTGCCATCCTCGGTAGTTTATTGAAAAGAATGTCCCAAAGTTAAAGCTAAGTAATGTGGGAGATGACGCAAGGGATATAACGTTGACTTGTGACATTAATAGTTTTAATGGCACTAAATTGGACACCCAAGTCTTTACGAGGTTGTGTTTATCGCTAGCAATACAAACCAACGTTAGTCATTAGCTAGCCACTGTCAATGTTTCCTAAACGGTTGCTATGGCACCCACCCCCTCCCAAATGCAATTGCTAACCAGCCAGTGTTGAGCTATCGAGCTAGCTCTCCCTGAAGCACTGAAGCCGACTTTTACAACACCGTACAGCGGAGATAGTCAATCATAGAAAGTACTTTTGAAGTGGTACGGTTATCGCAGTAACTGTCGCATTACCTGTCCCTGTCAGGGCCGTTTCAGTGAGATTATTCTGTATTTTCATCTGCCTGTTTATGACGGCAGCATCCCCCGGCAGCGTTTACCTCCAGATCCAAACAATTTCCGGTCAGATGCCAAACCTCTGCCTCTCAAAAAGCAACAGTGAATGGCCTCACTTGAACCACGAATATGTTTTACGAGAAACTGTGAAATGAACTTACAACATGTCTTTAATTATTTATTTAGCACAAGCAAACACGGCTAACACGATATGTGTGTTGTTTTACATTACCGTTATATTTATTAGTAGTTATTTTTGAATGAATAGAATATAATAGAACATGTCTACATTATGGATCTCCACAGGAGAGAAACAAATTAAATAAAAAGATTAAACAATTGATGTAAACTAACCAAAAACAACAGCTCAGATTCATACAGACAAAACAGGTTACAATGTGCAGTAATAATAATATTTAAGATACAGAGACACCAGGTAGGATACAACACATATTCATTTGATGTATTTATGTAATATATGTAAGGTATTCTAATGTATGTAAATCAGATCAGATAACAGTTGGTACGTTTAAAACAATGATAATACTTTTTTCAAAATGTGTTCTGTACTAAAGAATGGCATGAAGCCACAGGTTGAGGGACACCTGCTTCATCTGCATTACCAGACCCTATATTTTGACATGTCAATGAATAAATTGGACCAATATATTTTCAGCTGGCGATGCCAATAATAATGTATATTGCAGCGCTGAAATGCTGTCTTAAATCAGGTAATATATTCATTTTGTAAATACTCTTAAAATGTATTGCTTTGGTGCAGTTGCATTCTGAAATTGATTTGGCATGTCTCCTCATCATCAGTTGTAAAAAAAAACAGCTTATTCTCCTATGTGCAGCTCTTAAAGTTAATATACATTAGTGGCAAGTCTCTGTTAATCTCTGTACTTTAAGCTTTATCAGATGTCATTCGTTTCTGGTGATACAACATGATAGCAGTTTCAGAGATTTAATAAAAGAACCCCATAAATAACAAAATGTTGTAGGCCGCAGTCCAATTGTTATTATTATTGACATGTATATGGAAAAATAAAACTATTTTGATCCCTTGAAATAATTCACAATTTGCTACCTGGTAGTATATAAAGAATAACATAACTCAATAAAAATAACCCCTTCCTTTAGCCGCAACATTCAAATCATAAACACATGAATGCATCAATATTTCAATAATCCAGATTTACAGATATACATTAACCTATCCTGAAATCTTACTTTTTGCCGATTAAGTATATACTTTTATTTGTGTGTACACTACTTATATCTTGATCCTTAAATTTGTTGCTGTTATTTTCACTAGCCTATGTAGTAGCCTATAACAAATAACAAATTGTACGGTGTCCTACGGTGTCCTTCATGAAAGGCGCCTAAAAATAAAAAGTATTATTATTATTATAATAACTTGTTCTTACTAGGGGATCTAAGTACTTTTCTACCTTTACTGCTACTACACATTTTAATCGGTGATTGAGCTTGAAGGACAGACTGAACAAGTCTGAACAGGCTGTCTGTCAGAAATCTGCTTTGTCTGGGGCGCACAGTGACCTCTACTGTACAAGATGTGTCAGTTATGACGTATTGGCTGTTTTTACGACGGTGTGCTTACACAATGACAGTTTCCGTCAGCTCGACTCGCTAATCGTAACCGCGTTGAGCGAGACTTTTTTTTCGATTTCAGTTTCAGTTGGGACAACAATTTCAACATTTCAAACTAACGCTCGATGTCGAGTTACATTTTACACACAGAGAGAGAGATTTTTTGAATAAATAGGAGTTGTACTTTGTGTACTTAAACTCTGAACTTCCAGCTCGAGGCCCAGCAGAGAGCTCGAGCGGCAGCTCCGAAAAGTTTGTTGTTGTCACGTGATGCGAGACGAATGTGGCGATAAAAGTTTGTTTAGATAGTAAAACTAGGTGGCGTACTACGTTATTAAAACCTTTTGAACTCCTTTTTTCACCAAAATGCCTCAACCAAAGCATCGAAAGATTGCTGTTATAGGGTACAGGTCTGTAGGTGAGTAAAGCACACGAGCTGGTGAGCAGCTAATGTTAGTAAGCTAGCTAGCTAACAGGCTAACGCTTTGTTTTCCTCTTAATGTGTAATTACACCACACACGCTAGATAACATTCGTCCATGTTATTTGTGCTCCGTGTGTTTACCCAGCAAGTTGATAACAAAACCACACTAACAATTAACATTATCCGATGGTATACCTAAAGCCATCTGTTACTATTTTGTAACGTGTTGTGTGAAAACAAAGTTAGCTCAGCCGGTGACATCCTAGTATGGAGACTAGTAGTGGGGGTTGAAGTCTAGCAAGTATGTAATGTCGAGAAATTAAGAAAATCAGCCTCTAACCATAATAGACATAGCAAGTTAACATCAGTCGTTTATATTCTAAAAATATGTTTGTGTCTGATATTGCGCCACACTAATGACTAATCATATTCTGAGTTAACCGTTTATTTATCATGTTTTATCACGGTATTTATAATATTTAAAGAAGACATTACCAATAATGTTGCATCAAAAGCATTCACAAGTCTTTATAGCAGTAAAGAAGAGAAATGACCCCACAGATGAACATAGGATTACACATTTTGATAGCTGTGGTAGCAGAACCGGTTGTGTATTTTAAGAGCACTATCACTTCACCAATAGTTAATATCTGTCAATTATTTAATAATAATAATACAATTAATGTAGTCTTTATTATCGGTTTGTACACGTAATCTGAGAGTTTTTAATACAATAGTCTTTCCGTACACAAACATGACATATTTCAGAAAGCTACTACACTGACACAGTATTTGTGTCCCCAACAACAACAACAACAACCATGTTATGTTTCTTTGCCCTTCACAGGAAAGTCGTCTCTTACAATACAGTTTGTGGAAGGACAATTTGTTGACTCCTATGACCCCACCATCGAAAACAGTATGTGTCATTAATAGATTGTGCGTAAGATATTGCCACTAAGAAAGTATTGATATATAGGGCTTGATCTAATAAAAAAAAATCTTTGTTAATCCCTCTCCCCAGCCTTTAACAAATTGGTCAACGTGAATGGTCAAGACTTCAATCTTCAGCTGGTTGATACAGCTGGACAAGTAAGTTCTTCATCTACCAACATATCTGACACAAGCACTTAGCTCTTGTTTTTTTCCTAATTCTTATGACACTGTCACCCTTTAAAAAAAAAATATATATATATATTTGTTGTTATTTTGTTGATTAAAAAGCTAGACTGGCCTACTGGTAGAACTGTGTTTTCCTCCCTTTTTGTGCAGCAAGCAGGAAAGGGAAAGGCTCAACAACAACAACAAGAATATTTATTTAGATAAAAAGCTTGATTTGAAATCTGGAAATTATTAATTATATATTTTTACAATACATTTTGGTTTTGTACTTGAACAAGGCTTTAGAGTTATTGGAAATGTTTGGACCACACACATCAGAACAATTCATACGCAACCCACAATGGGAATCTAATTTTACAAATAGTAAAATATGAATATAAGGAGTGTACCCTAATCTTTATCAGCATCTATGCATAAACACACATTTTAAACAGTATGAATAGAAATGCAAAAAGAGCTTAACCTAAACTGCGTAGTATTCAGATGTGGATGTACAATTGAAAGTGGTAATCCTGTATGTGCGACTCCATTTAGTGATGTGTTGTGTTTGGTAACTTTAATGCCCAATGAGATTATAATACCTTTTTTTCCCTTCTGTCTGTAGGATGAGTACTCCATTTTTCACCAATCCCACTCAATGGACATCCATGGGTATGTCCTTGTCTACGCAGTGACTTCCAATAAAAGGTGAGTGGATGTTTCTTTTTCATATCTGTATGAATAAGAACACACTGTTACTAGTCTTAAAACATTCTATATTGTGTCTCACAATTAATGATAGGAATGTGTTCAAACATATACAGAATTAACTTTTGTTGATACTTTATTGCTAGACCAAAAATATTTAAAATGGTTAAAACTACTATTGTGATAACCCACAGTTTTATCTATTTCAGTGCTGTATTCAAAATCATTGGGTGCCTGTTTGCCCATTTCTTTAAACAAATGTTCATAAGTATATATTTTTTTCTAACAGTACTTTGATTTCTGTCCCTGCTCAGTTTTGAAGTTGTACAGGTTCTACACGACAAGCTGCTAGACATGGTTGGGAAGATTCAGTAAGTTTAGTTTGATCTTTAAAATACAATGTTTCCAAAATGGTCTTTTTTTATTTTGTAAGTGTTTTTTGTTTTCCAACAAGTTTTTATTTTTATTTTTTAAAGGGTCCCAACTGTTCTTGTAGGGAACAAAAAAGATCTCCACATGGAAAGGTAATCAAGATTATTGAACATATTTAGAATCTAAACTGCATGATGTTACTGTCATTGAAAATACAATTAATAATACAGTCAGACATTTTTCATGAAAACGGAAGAACTAAAAATGGATTATGTTAACCTAGTACCTGTTTATCCAAATACTAAAGGAATTTTCCGTAACTGAAGTTTACATTTCTATTTTGCCAGGGTTATCAAGCCAGAGGAGGGAAAGAAACTTGCTGATTCCTGGGGAGCTGCATTCATAGAGTCCTCAGCCAAGGAAAATGAGGTAATGACAGATATTTCCAATTAATCGATGCAGTCCACATACTCATTCTGACAAAGATTCACAAAATGAATTTCATTTCAATATGTTTCATCACACTGATTACAACATTCTTGCAATGCAGACTGCTGTGGAGGTTTTTAAGCGGATCATTTTGGAGATGGAGAAAGCTGATGGAAATGGACCTCCAGAGGAGAAAAAGTGCGCTGTGATGTGAAAGTGTATCCAGGACATCAGCAAGCTCATTTGCTGAAGACAAGAGGCACAACTTCACCAGCTGGCCAATCGTGACCTCACCGACACCAAGACACTGCAGTGGAACTTTTCTGCTCCATTGTGATGCTTGATTGATTTACATAGCAAGCCAACTGTCAACAGTCGATAAAACCATCCCACATATTGTAACCGCAAGGAAAACTTTCTAAGAGCAAGATTCATCTTTGTTTTAGACAAAGAATTACTGACAGTAAATACTTTCTTTAAATACTGAAATGTAATCGTAAACTGGGCATAACATCTATTCAAATGCCCAGAAAACAAAAACATATTTCCAGACATATTAGTCCCAATTAATTGCATCAAATTCTTTAAGTGTATTATGGCAATTACTTCTAAAGATGATGTTTGAGACATCATTGGCTTATATCTTCTAACTCTTTGATTAGTTGAGTTAATGTAAAGGTAGGGCTGGTAAATAACATTCTTTAAGGACTGGTATTATTTCTGACAGTGATTGAGAGTCACAGTTCACATTGCTTTAAATGTGGTGTTAAAATGTCAGTATCTCTTACAAATGGAGTTCCTTAAAGACCCTGAAGGAAATTGAACATAAGAAATATAACTTGTTTCACAGTTTTTCTCACTGTAATTTTTCAACTTATCTTCAGGTACCTTTTGCCAATGGACTCTTGAACTTTGTCTTCATGATGGAGGAATCTATTTGTATATCTAAAAACTCACATTTTAAGCTCTTCCGCTAAGCATATTAGTCCTCTTCAGTTGTTTATACAGTTTAATGTCTCCTTACTGACTGTAATAAAGATGTCATGGGCAACCCTCAAATAATTTTAGTTTAGGTTGGAATAGATTTTTGGTATTTACCAGTTATGGCCTTTTTATACAATATCAATAGAATCTTAGTCATTGGTTTGATACTATTGGTTATTTTGAGTGGTGCAGGTTTGTTGTTTGCATTATTGAGTTGCATTTTTCAAATTACATTTTAACACTGCGTAAGACTATTCGAGTGTCTCAAGGCGACACATTTAGTTCAGTTATCCTTGATCTCATGGTTTTGATATGATGGTTTAAACTGGCTTGATTAAACCAAGCCAGAATGGCATGCAGTCCATTTAATTCACATGTTGGACTTGCATGATCACTGTTAGATGCTTGATATCCTTAATACGTGTTTTTCCTTAGATTTTGTAGCCTGGCAAAACATGGATTTCCCCCCATAATCCTCATGTTAAACCTGTAGTGGGTAATTGTAACTTCCTTTTTTTTTTAAAAGTGCTTTGCTGAGTAGTTGATTGATAATGATGATTGAATTTAGCTGGTGATGCTGTGTCCTGTGCCTTACAGTTCCTCAAACTCCCTCATCTTCCCTTCATGACTCAAGGTGCTCTTAAAGGGTTAGTTTGTTTCCTTCTGTTGACTTGATACCACGGTGCAGGTGGTGTTGTGCACCTGGACACCAATATCCCCTTGTGGGTCAATGATAATTCAGAAATCTTGCTGTAAACAGTTTTGTATATAAATAAATCTGTTACTCATTTGATGTGTCTTTGAGCTGGATTACAGTAGGGGTCGCCTATTTAGAACTGCGGTCAAGCCAGCCTCCACTTCGGAAAACACAGTCAAGCCAGCCCGCACGTTGTATTGCGGTGCGTGAACATCCTATGCATTACGGTAGAGGCATGGAAAAACTGCCTTCAAAATAAAAGCGTTTACTCAGTCAATAACAAATATACCTAAAAAACATACCAAACATATTCATATATACTGGAGCTTAAATTAAGAAATATGTACTATATAATATGATCAATAATAATTTAAAACAAACTACGTATAACTACCACATTATAACTGAGTGAATGTTTTACATTTACTCAGTTATAATATGGTAGTTATTCGTAGTTTGTTTTAAATTATTATTGATCATATTATATAGTACACATTTCTTAATTTAAGCTCCAGTATATATGAATATGTTTGGTATGTTTTTTAGGTATATTTGTTATTGACTGAGTAAACGCTTTTATTTTGAAGGCAGTTTGTCCAGGCCTCTACCGTAATGCATAGGATATTCGCGCACCGCAAATACAACGTGGGGCTGTCTTGACTGTGTTTTCCGAAGTGGAGGCTGATTTGACCACAGTATTATTTTAAGGCATCTAGGTAGGCATAGACACAGGATTATAGTATGTGGGGTTAATTAATTCATGGTCTTCAGATATTACATGTTGGTGCGATAACACTACATGAACTACGGTAACGAATGCCAGCCATTCAAGTTTCTCGTTGCGAGGTGTAGCGGAAGACCTGCGTGGTCCTGACTGCAAGATCCCACCGGCTGTAAACGAACCCGGCTACAGGAAGGAGAAACCGTGAATGGAATATGGAGTGTGTAAGTGTATCTAGCCTACTTAAGCGTGGATAGATTGTACGGTTTTGTAATTAATCCCTTTTCACCTTAGTTATAACCTGACTTTCAGAAGTACGCTAATGTTAGCAGCTAAGTAAATTAGCTCATTCTTGGCAGAGTAGTTCTCAATCTTACTTACTTTCCCCCGGTATCGTTGTAGAGTTATCATATAAAATAATCAATACATAGTGTACAATAAAACCTTACTAGTGCCACCGAAGTAAAAGCCACAGCCGAATTAAGTCACCTCGACTGGCTCCTTAATGTCAACAGACTAGTAGCTAGCTTGTTGCTAATGCTTAATGCTAATCTTTTAATAATGTTTACAAGTGGAGTTTATTCAGTTTTACACATAACTTCAACAACGAGGACACTCTCCGTTGGTTTGCCAAAAAGGTTCAGCTTATTTTATAACACTACTGCCAAATTAATCGTTTACACCTGCGGATACAACTATAGCCATGGATCACATTTCTAAAGCAGGTAAAGGGTTGTGCTTAGCTCAAGTTGTTAAACGTATTGATAGCAGACACCGTAGCTGCAACTAATTAGCTATAATCAGTTTTAATCAACGAGTCAGTGCGTATAATGGGTAATAATGTTGTGAACCAAATGTTAGTGAGACCTTGATAAATGCACCTTGACAACAACCTAATACATAACGTTAGGTTTGACCCATGGAAGCATACAACATACACATTGTTACCTACACGATCCACTCTACGTTAACCCTACGTTAACCCAGCTGCCCATTTATTAACCCTACTCCAAAGTTAGCTTATAACAACATTATACGTAAACGTAACAATGTTTAGTGTTGCACCTAAGCTCAAATCATAAACATGTTAAACCACATGCTTAGCCTAAGTGTTGCTGCACAGTTTTGGATCATTACATTAGCTTAGCTGAGGATTATTTAGCCATATTATGCAGGCTTCTAAATAATTAAAGTTTACACATTCACTTCACAGTTCACACAGACAACTGAATGTTAAAGACCTTTATCTCTTTATTTCAGATTCCAGTGGCTATTGATGATCTTGAGGGCAAAAAGGACCCTGTCATAGAAGGTAAACTAATGTAGAAATACATTGATACCAAAGTCAGAAACAGTCATGTTTAAAAACAGCAAATAATTGTCCTGAATTGTCTCTCTCATTCCTTCAGACCCAGAGCACAATGTGTACACCAGGTTTATGAAGTCCCATCGGTGTTATGACCTCGTACCTACCAGCTCCAAACTTGTTGTGTTCGATACATCACTTCAGGTAAAACATAAACTTTAGATTTTATAAATGAAATCTATCTGTCATTGGCTAATGGAGACTGAACTATTTGCTGTAATTATTTCACAGGTGAAGAAAGCCTTTTTTGCTCTTGTTTCTAATGGGGTAAGAGCAGCGCCTCTGTGGGACAGCAAGAAGCAGTGCTTCGTCGGTAAGGACAATTTTCCTTTGGTACACTTTCACTCTGTGTAAGACAAAATGGAATAAAGGTTTGACTTGATTCTCTTCATGCATCTCCACAGGTATGTTGACCATCACAGACTTTATTAACATCCTTCATCGCTACTACAAATCTCCATTGGTAAGATTGTGGACACTAAATGGTTACTGACCTAGAATGATATAATGAGGTATAACATTTTACAACTCGAAGATGAATTTGTCAGGCTGTGTTTTATCTAATAGGAATGTGACCTTAGAACTTTTTAAGCTTGTTTGATTCTAGAGCTGCAATTATCAGTTGACTTAATGATTAGTCAGAACAGAAAATGTATCACTCTACTCTGATAACAGATTCAAGTAATGCATGAAAACATGTCAGAAATGGCTGTTTTTAGGCTCTCAAATGTTGAGATTTCCTGCTCCTCTCTTTTTCATTCTAAACGTCTTTGTTTTTTTGGACTGACAAAGCAAGACTTTTAAACATCTCCATGGACTTGCATACATCTCCATGGACTTTTCCTAATCTGGGATGGACCTTTTTCCTTGTTGTCTATCATTTTATAGACCAAACAATTAATCTATCAATTTCTAAATGTATCTACAGCTTCATCTACCAAGATCTTTGGTTGCAGCCCTTTCTCAGATCTTCTTGAATAAGTCAACCCTTTCTCTCCTTGTTATCCTTTAGGTCCAGATATACGAGTTGGAAGAACACAAAATTGAAACGTGGCGAGGTGATTTAGTTTAATATGTAATGATATATATATACTTCTTTAAATTAACTTGTGGAATTTTGAAAGTCTTGACTGTATTTTCTGTTCTTTTTTGTAATAGAGTTGTACCTGCAAGACTCTTTTAAACCCTTGGTTAGCATTTCTCCCAATGCGAGGTGAGTGTTTTTTTTGTATTCATCTTTTGTTGTACAGAAGTACTTCAAGGCATTTACATTTTGTTTTGAGTTCTCTTATCTGGACACACAGATGATGCACACGGAGGCATCTGATAGTTTAGCCTGTGAGAGTCTCTCCTTAAAGTTGCCTGACTCACAGCAGATGTCTTTGAGATTGTACAAATGTAGCTGTCTGACATTTTCCTTCACGACTTTTTGGTTTGGCCAAGGTCTCTGTTTTTAGAGTTCAAACACTACCTGACAATAAGATGAGGCTACAAGCAGCTTTTCTACAATTATGTGATTGATAGTAGAATTCATATTAACTTCATGAAGTAATCAATATCTCCAATAGTTTCAAAGTTTTCTAAATCTAAATAAAGATGCTGGGAGATTTGAAGTTCTGTTAGTATTTAACTTGTAAAGATGACTTTTCTCACTATTTTACCAATAATTGAAAAGCTAACATTATTTGCTATTCTTTAGATTGTTTTCCTTTCACTTTTTTCATCTTACAACATGCTTTGTCCAAAACACCTTGATTGACTTAGTCCTCTTTAATCTTCTCTGTGTCTCAGTTTGTATGATGCAGTATCATCCCTGCTGAAGAATAAGATCCACAGACTGCCTGTCATCGACCCCCTGTCCGGGAACACACTCTATATTCTCACTCACAAGAGGATTCTCAAGTTCCTCAAGCTTTTTGTAAGTTATCTCTATACGCTCCGTACCAGTACTGCAGTGAATATAGGGGTGCAACAACTAATCTATTAAAATCGATGACCAAATTAGTTGCCAACTAATTCAGTCGTCGATTCATTGGTCACGTCATCACGTGTGTTTTCCGCGCCGTTAAGGTCCAGCGTTATCGGTCTTTTTATCGGTACTGGAGACATTTAAAAATATATGTCATGTATTATTGCTACAAAAACATTATATCGCAGTCTTAGTGTCTTATTGTTAGATCTCGTTTCTAACATGCAAAAAGACAAAAAAAATGCGTCTATGTTCGGTGTATTTTCTATCTTTCCAATCCAGACGAGATCTCTCTCCCCCGTCTGTGTGCGAGTGGGCGGGGCATTTTACACACGCGGCAGCTACAAGCAGCAACACACGGAGGAGATGGCGGTGTGGTTAAATGTTACCCGTCTTGAGGTGGACAATGCTCCTTGCCAAGAGTGTTTAGCATGTGAGGGCGGTAACACGAGCAATTTATCTAAACATTTAGCAAAAGTGCTCCACATTCAGACGGAGAAATGCACCGGGTTCGACTGTCTTTCTAGCAGCTCTGTAGCTCCATCCACGAGTAACGTTTCCACGTCAGGTGTTATGTATGCTAGCAGCAACACACGGAGTTAACTCAATTATACAAACATGGGTTAATGATTAGAGGAAACTGAGTTATTTATTTTGTTAAAGTTTCAGCTATTCTGTTTACAGTTCTGTCATCACATAATTTAATATGATTTGTTAAAACATTGTTGTTTCTTCTGATGAGAAATATTATTTATTTAATTTAAATAAAAAGCAATGTTCATTTTGTTTAGTTAATTTAATAATATATGTATTTTTGAATCAAGTATTCATCTTTATTGTCTTCATTGTTAGTTTCCACATGCCTAAAACAACCTCAAGCTAAATCTAAAAGTTGATGGCTAAATAAGAGCGTTTGAGAAATTGTGCAAGGCATACAGTAATAGTCCGAATAGTCGATTAATCGTTTCATTAATCGATTTTCTAATTAGTCGTTTTTTGCAGCCCTAATTGAATACATTCAATATAATGGCAGATGATGAGTATAGAGTAAAGACTATTTGCTACAGTTAAGGAAAAAGTTATAATTCTAACAATATTTACAGAGACATCCAATCTCCCTCAGTTTTGATAAAGCGTGCACAATCTCTTGTTATTGTTTCCAGATATCAGAGATGCCAAAACCCTCTTTCCTGGGACAAACCTTAGAGGACCTGAACATCGGAACGTTCAAAAACATAGCAGTGGTCCGCACAGACACACCGCTGTACACGGCGCTGGGTATGTTTGTTGAACAGCGAGTGTCAGCGCTCCCCGTCGTGGATGACAAAGGTATGAGGGCAGTTTGTAATGACACCCTGGTTGATTTTGCATCAATGACAAAGACCTCTTTAATTGTGTTTGTTTGTGAACTAATATGGTGCTTCTCATGCAGGTCATGTGGTGGATATATACTCCAAATTTGATGTTATAGTAAGTTGTTATTAATCTTATATCATGTTTTTATTTTACATGCACAAAGATGCTTGTATAATTTCCAAATGCCCAGAATAACGCATACAAATGTTTGCTTGATTTGCCCAACAGTCCAAAATGTTCAGTTTACAAATTAATTTCAGCAATATTTCATATAGTATTTTAGAGGATTTCTTCATATTACTCCGGCTTACTTGAGATGTGAATATATATATATATATATATATATATATATATATATATATATATATATACAAGGATTTTGAAATGCGAGGCTAAAATTGCCACTGTATTTCTTTCAAACTTTTTTGTGAAACGTAACATATTTAACCTAAAGACCTGTGTTGCTGCAGAATCTGGCTGCAGAGAAGACGTACAACAACCTGGACCTGACGGTGACAAAAGCCTTGCAGCACCGTTCTCAGTACTTTGAAGGAGTGCTGACCTGCAACAGGCACGAGACCCTGGAGGCCATCATCAACAGACTTGTGGAGGCCGAGGTGAGCGTTGGATTTCATCATGTGTCACAGAGTAGCCTTGTGGCTGATGGCCCTGTTGCTTTTTGCTATAACTGTCCAGAGTTTAAATGCCCTGTGATAAACCGTGTCAGAAATGTTCCTCCATTTGTTTTAAAATGAAAGTACTAAGTGGGAGACTAAACACATGTGAAAGTACCTTAGGCTACAAGTAGCTTTTCTCTGGTTTTGCATTAAATAGAAACTCAAACAAAACACTTGAAGACACTTTGTTATCAACACAACTACTGACACCTGGCATGTCCTCTATCAGTTTCTGTATAAATTCTTCTGGCTTTGTAGAAATACAGTTTTCCAGAGGTGAGAGTGACGTTGATTGTGGTGTTTCCCTCAGGTGCACAGACTGGTGGTGGTGGACGAGCAGGAAGTGGTGAAGGGAATAGTCTCCCTTTCAGATATTCTCCAGGCATTAGTCCTAACCGATGGGGAAGAGTGTAAGTACAGTACAGTTGTGTAGCTTCTTTGAATAGACTCATTTTAAGTAAAAGCAACAGCATAATATAAATACACACCATAAAAAGAAGTAATCATTCACATGTTTCCTGAATATATAAATGTTACTATCAAATCTCACAGTTTATTGGCCAACTTACACAGTATATACTTTCTCTGATTCATCTCTGTAGGATTTTACAGTTTAATTTTCCTTTACAGAAAAGTTACAACACATTTTTTGTGTATACTTTTAATTTTGTTTTTTATAAAAAATATGGAAACATGTCAGATAAAAGATAATTGGAATCGGCCCAGAAAATTGCATTCAGTGATCTCTACTAAATGTGTTTATGATGAACTAAGTAATGATTTTTATTTTCTGTCCACAGGCACAGCTTGAGGATGTTTCTGAAACAAGAAAGGCTACACAATTTTAAGAGCAAATGGAGAGAGAACAGGCATGTGTATATTGAAGTACCATCACCTATCTCCTGTACCCAGACTTCCTATATTAACACGTGAATACTTCGCCTTCTCTGCTAAAATATAAAGCTTTAGCAACACAGCAAGATAAAATGGTAGTAGCATAAGACATACAGAAGCTCAAATTCCAAGCAAGGAGAGATGTGAAGACCTCTGGATGAGGAGCCGTCTTCTCTGAGCAGGCATCATTCCCACCGCTGTGCTCCATGATCTTAGGCCAGTCATTATGGCTCTTATCACAAATTCCTTCACATCAGTTTAAATTATATAATCGGTCACTAGCTAAATAAAAACGGATTTACCTGTAATGCCTTTTGATGGCAGAATTACATTTCTTTAATACAGCTGGAATATCAATGCACAAAAGGCAAGCCTATGTCAAAGACTTTTAAACACTGTTTATTTTTCAGATTAATATTTGGTGTGCATTGTTGTTCTGGGAAGTTCCAACTTTAGCCTGTGTCCTGTACTTTGTACATAAATGATTTGTTTTTTCTTGACAAAATGATCTTGTTTTTCCAATTGGTTTTATTATTTAGACGTGGTTGGAGGATTCGTAAAAATGTTACCTAGAAAAATCTAAAACTTAATTTTGAAGGTTATATGGTTGCAGAAGTATGTATCTGTATGTGTGTCTCTTATACTCTAGCTTAATGCTACACTTTGTTTAGCTCAATTAATCATACAAACTCTAGACTTTGAAGGAGACGGCTAGTCGTCTGCACTGGTCATTTGTGTTAGAATATGATTTCACAGGTAAAACGAAAAAGCCCCGGTCACGGTCTGACTACATTTGAAATAAGCCAGGAATTGTTTCAACTATTAAATCAATTGATTACATGTTAAAGGTGCGAAGAATATAAGGACTCTGGATCAAATTAGTTGTGAAGCCAGACAACAATGTAGCTGAGAGAATGGATCTGTTTTGTTCTATCTATAAAATGTCAGAAAACTCAGTTTCTCTATGTCCAAGGTGATGTCTTTAGATGTCATGTTTTGTCGGTTCAAACCCCAAAATAATCAATTTCACATGATCCACAAACAGAGAGAAGCAGGAAATGTCCATATTGAAGAGGCTGAAAAAGCCTTTCTATAATGACTAATCCATTATTCAAAACAGACTCGCCTACTCATCGTTACAACTCTAGCCTTAGAAGAGTTTAATAATATTAGGCTGTCAAGAGAAGGTCATTGGTGCAATTCAGAAGAGTATCAATGAATCCTGGAGGAGATGACCATTAAATGCTCTGGATATATGGATTCTGTGTTTTGCCATTTTGTCTGTTTTTCATGTGTGACAACATGTTTAGTGGATTGTATATTTGACTTTAGAAAGACATTTTTTCTCTGCCCGTTTTGTTAATCACACTTTGGGTTTTTGGCATTATTATCGTTAAAGGGACTTAACTATTGCTACAAATGAGCTTTAGTTTTTGAAAGTTTGGTCCACCTAAAAACAAATGGTCAAATGAACATGTCTGTGGCATTGATTGCTTTATGATTTCTACCTTTTTAGTGTGTTCTGTTGGTGTCAGTCACAGTCAGTGATGATGTGTGATGTCTGCTGCGTTCAGTTAAACATTTCATGTTAATTGTATTTAGGGGACTTTATCAAAATCACTCAATACCAGCATTTCCCTTTTCCATTTTCAAAAGAGGATGGGCCAGGAACCTGTCACACTTCCTGTTTCTACATATGTAAATTGTAAACGCACAGATATGCATTGAGATTAACATTGGAAGGATGAGCAATAAAAGGTTCTTAAAGAGATTGGTATTATTGTTAAATGTTTTATATGACCAGATATAACCTTAATCTAAAGATGTAACCAGGTAGCTGATATAAAATTGATTCACACCGCAACATTAAACTGTTCGGTGAACCAGCATTAAGTCATTTGTCCAGTTTTAGATAGTGGAAAAAAGCACATAACAAAATAACATCATCACCTCCATATGGCAACCTTTTTAAATACAAATTTGAGGTTTGTACTTTATTATATGAGTTGGTCATAGAGATATTGACCCATGTGATTGTAACTTGGACTTGAGTCGGCTAAATGTACTGTTTTGATGATTATTTTTACAGAAAATAAATGACATGATACTAAATACTTGTGACTTGAATGGAGACATTATGACTTGAGTTACTTGTCTGAGATACTTTTATATTTTCAGATTGAATATTAGATACAGAGCAATACAAGTGTGTAACTTTAACCAGTATCTGACCGCACACATGTAATGGCGTTGTGATTGGAATCAGTATTTGTTTAAGTGATAGGATGTTACGCAATTAATACTGACTGAAGTTATTGTTTGTTTGTTTAAAATGAAAAATTGTCATTTATGTCATCAAGTTATACATTTCATACAAATATAATTCCTAGTCATACTTTAGGATAGGTTAGATACATGTCATTAGTACCTTTTTTCACTTAAAGTCTGGTTGGTCGAGATGAAAGAAAGTAAAATAAATACACACCAATTATGAAAACAATTGCATTTATTACTCTATATTAGAAGGTACATGATTGAAGTCCTGAAGGGGTTTTTACATGGATGCAGTCGTCTCTTTCACTGCCTGCAGAATAACAACCAATTTCTTTCTTTCTTGGTGACACTTAGAGCAAGGTATTTCAACCTTAAATACACTATGCATTTTATACATTGTAAGGCAGGTACTATTGGACAAGACAGACATTCCCCTTTAGTGTGTATGTCATGGTTGACACTCAACCACTTATCAAACAGTAGATCTACACATTTTTTCCCAGCCACAAGCGACAGTCTCACGGGCAGTCTCTTTGTTCTTACATACATCCTGAAAGACTTAAAAATTCAGGGAAAGAGTGATTTTTAAAATAAAAGTATTGGTCAAACACATTTTTGAGACAGCAATTCAGACATTTCAGTAGTATTTAGTTACATTTCTTCTCCCAAAGACAAAGTCAGATCGTCCTTACAGTCTCTAGTCAGCAGAGTTCTGCAACTGGTTGGCGTGATTTGTATAAACATTCTCATTTTCAGTGGAGTGATCTTAAATAAACACTTGAGGACATGACCAGAGATAATTCTGAGAACATTTGGTTTTAATGCTGTGAGGTCAGTAGTAGTGCACACGTGGCCTTCAGCCTTGCGTAGGGACTCACAGCATACAAATATAAATAACACGGGAAAGATTACACACACACACACACACACAAAGTACCTGTTGAATTTGCATACAGCTAAAGACAAAAGTGCACCTATTTCCTGAAAACAAAACATTTCGACAGTGATTTCTGACTAAGTTAGATTGATGGAAAAAATCCACATACAATTTGCACACTCAGGAGGTATTGTACGGTGAACAAAAGGAGCTTTGAAGGGAAAAATCAAACGCTGCTGTGCAGTTATAGACGGCTATTAGAGAAAAGTCAACATTAGAGCTGTGACACACACAAATGTCATTTCAGAGGTCAAACAGTAGATCGTCATCAAAAACAAAACACAAGTTAGTAAGGTAGTTTTTCCCTTCCAACAACAAAAAAAACCAATAAAAAGATTCAACCATTTCAAACATGACATAAAATCCAATTGAACCCTCTTATTTACACTAGTATCATCCTAAACAGCTAGTTTATGTGCAGTATTTATACTTGGCCAGGAAATATATGCCCTGCAGGGAAAGGAACATTGGACATGCTCTGACAATATATTAAAAATGTACAATAAAAACAAGCTATGATTCAGATTCAGGGTTAGTGTATTTAAAAAGGGATTCAACGTAAAAAAAATCCCGTGTTTTATAGTACAGTGTGAATAGGATTCGCTGCTGCAAAGAACGTAAGGTTTATCTGAGTGTCGTGCACACCGGCTTATCTGAGCTTACTCTCATGGCAGGTTATGTTCTGTGGGGTTGATCAAACACAGCGGTTTTAGATAGATACAACCATTTAAATATTCTACATGTGTTATGTAAGAAGTGTCCCAATCCGAAGCCAGTGTCTCAGCTAAGAAGATCCAACAAATACAACACACAGACCCTGGCAGCTGTTGCTCTACATTCAACCCCCCATCCTACTTTAATACATTTTGCTTGATTCCTATGTCTGTATGTTGCTTAAGATGAAGAGCCAAAACAACGAGTTGATTGGATAGCATAAAGAAAACCTGAGGTTTACAACAGCTTGTGGGAAAGGGCTCCAGGCAAGGGGTCCAAAGGCTAAATCATGTTTGGCAAGTTGCCAAGCTCCTATGACTTTGAAGTTTTAAAACACAAACTGCCCTAAGTGCTTTGTACATGCTTACATTGTAATCAGCATACAAGCAAACAACACAGTGGTAGCAGAACCAGATGGAGCTCTCTTTGAAGGATTTCTAAGCAGTTAGTGATATGTGCCTGTATGTTGTAGGAGAAACCTGAACAATAGCCTCACAAACACCCCATATATTAACAAGATCTAGTCATCTGAATAACAGAATAAGTAAAAATAAGTTAAAAACACTCCCAGTTTGCACCCTTTCAAACACAAGAAGAGCAAATGTGTTAACTATTAAGCGACTGTGATCGAAGAGACCTTGAGGAGATATCAGCAACTGATTTTCAGAATGTTAAATGGTTAAATACATGTCCTGCAATCGATTGCATACAAGTACACAGGAAACCCAAGGATCCTTGTTAGTACGGAGTGTAGAGAGGGACAAAAAGGGCAGCAGTAGCTGAGGACAAGACAGGAAAGGTGTTCTTGGTAGTTTGGCTGGGTAAGCGAGGTAGGGTTGGTCAGAAATCAAGTGGCTTCAAAACTGGCAGGAGTGTCAATGGAGAAATATTTTACAAAGTGCTCAGTTTTCAAAAGTCTGGAGTCGGGTAGTGCTCAGTGCTCGTTCTCTGAGCTCACACTTTAATGTCCTCTTGAATGCTGAGCTGGGAGAGGCTCTTCTTGATGCGCAGGGCCGTCAGGCGGGCGGCTCCATTCGAGTACCAACACTCCCTCATGATCTTGCCCATTACCCGTAAGGCCTGTGACAACATGGAGAAGGGGCAGATAAGGATTAATAGCTCGTAATACAGTATACATAGCTATGATGACACAAATGTAGCTCAAGAAGTCCATGCATAATGTTCAAAGTTTGTTTAAAAGAGTTTTGTGTTTCCTGTGTCAAAACACTCATTTGGCTTAAAAAATTCAATTCAATTGCATTCTAAAAGAGCATTATAGGATAACTCACTTCATTGCATCGTTAGGTGCTGTCATTTCTAGCAACTAGATGACACAAAGATATACGTTTGGCATTTCTGTGCACCAGTATCTAATGACCTGTACTGGTGTATCACTTCATCTAGTAATACTGGCAGATATATCTGGCTCTAGTTGTAAAAAAGCCAGATTAAGTAAGATTAACGGAGAGCAAGCGCAGCCATAATGTGCATCTCCCTTGGCACATGAAAACACACAAGAGCAGAGAGCCTGTAAACAGTTTGACAAATATTTCTGGGAGAAAAATTATGACCATATTAAAAGGCACGCTATGTCACTTTTCTGCCACTGGGAGCACCCAATCCAAACATTTAACAGAAAAAGTAGGACTTGGGAGTTTATCATTGCAGGATGGACTGGTACTTTGATTAAAGTGATGGATTTCTCTAAGTTTCAATATTGGAAACATTTGCTATAATGTAAGTAAACCACTCAACAAATATAATTTGTAGATATTATTACCTTTAGAGTAATTTAACATTGGGGTTTAACCTAATAACCTCTTGGACTTCCTTTAGTGATTACCAAGCATTTCTAGATCCTAGCAATGAACTTGAACTTGTAATAAACTGTAATTACCAATCTGGTATAAGTCAGATCTTGAAAAGTGAAAACATATTGCTTTAATAGATTATTTTAATACCTCGTAGCTCTGCCACCAATTAGGAATGTTAGGTCGAAGCTTTTGGTCACAGACCAACTTTCTCATCTCCTCTATGGAAGGGTCAGACGGTACTAGGTCGTAGTAGGGCAGCTGGTACTCCTCATGGATACCTGATAACACGGGACAAAGGCGGCGTCAGATCAGTGCTGTGATCTCAGTAGTTAACATGGATACAAATATCAAAACACCACAGGTTGAGTATCCAGAGTAAAAACAAACAAGTCTGACCTCCAGTATTACAGCGGCGTGCAATCTCCCAGTAGACCAGCCCCAAAGCGTAGATATCAGCACATTTGAATGAGTCAAAGTGTCTCATGTTGATCGTCTCGTCCAAAACCTCTGGAGCCATGTACCTGAGAGATGTAAGAACAATCTCAGTCTGTAAATACGTGTCAAAGTGTTTTCTGGAAAAGATGTCAAAGATATCTGTGAGAAGCACACTCAGCAGCTGCAGGTGCGGGTGTTGACACTGACCTCTTGGTGCCCACCCTCTGGTTGGGTGCAATGTCGATGGTGTCGGAGGCAGAGTCATGACGGACAGCCAAGCCCAGGTCAGCGATGGCACAGGTGCAGTTCTTCTTCACCAGGATGTTCTTGGACTTCAGGTCTCTGTGGGCGATACCTGGTTTTCCTACCAAAGCAGAAGTGTACATGACAGACAATTGTGAACTCTTATCCCTAAATTGTTTTTTTGCTAAGGTCAATGTCAATTCTCTTTATTGAGAAACTAGAAACTATAACATTCTTTTTGGCCATCAGTTTGGTAAATAAAAATAGAAAAACACCCCCCAATTTGAGCAACAAATTGACTTTACTTTAATCTCCATATGGGTAGAGTGAATTGTTTCCTAAAATAACTCAGATGACAAAGACAAGGGAAACTATTTATATTGGCCACAACAAATGTATAAAGTACATAATTGGAGTTAAAACTTTTCGCTCTGGTTGTTTTGGGCAAAGTGAACTAAGATTTGTTCAGTCAATTTTTATTATAATTCTTTAAGCTAAATTATTTATTTTAAATAAAAAACATTTGTTTTAAAGGTCCCATGTCACGGTTTTCCTTGTGCGTTATGTAGCTTTGTATGCATGTAAAAGACACAGAAAAGACCTGTCTATGCTGCCACAGAATGCCTCGTTGGAGATTTTAATTTTTCCTGTTCACTCCTGTTCATAGTGACGTAACGGCTCTGCACACACACACTCACCCTTATCTTTCCTCAGTCGCGGCTCCGCGGATCTCCGCACACACACACACACACACACACACACACACACACACACACACACACACACACACACACACACACACACACACACACACACACACACACACACACACACACACACACACACACACACACACACACACACACACACACACACACACACACACACACACACACACACACACACACACACACACACACACACACACACACACACACACACACACACACACACACACACACACACACACACACACACACACACACACACACACACACACACACACACACACACACACACACACACTCACAGCCTGGCTGTGAGCTCAGGCTGTGTCTCGCTGTCTCGCAGACCCCACGCAGCAACCAGGAAACGACACCAGTAATCCAGCTCACACTGTCCGCTCCTCGAGCCTCAAAGGGAGGAGCAGCGAGCCCCGCAACGTCCCGCCAACACGGCACCCAGACCCCACGCAGCATTCTCATCTGTTTGTCATTACTGGTGTCATTTTCTGGTTGCTAACAAACGCTATTGTAAAACATAATCACTGATGTTCCGCTGTAACGGTGGTGGACTCATCAGAACAGAGTGGGCGAGCTGACCAATCAGAGCACAGTGGGCTAATAGGGAGGGGGGGGCAGGAGCTCCAGCAAGCCGTTTAGGACAGAGAGTGAATACACATACTATACAGAGAGATGCTGTATGAGAAAACCCAATGTGAGTTTGGAAAATTGCACAATATAAATCTATTCTAGTAGACCTCAACAATGGAATTATGATCAGTAGAAATGGCCATGACATGGGACCTTTAAGATAATTTGTCAAAATAGGAGGCCTTGCTGGGAGAGGAAAGAGACAAAAGAGAAATGAATAACAGGAGCACTTTATGTGTTGCATTATAAATGAAGCAGTCACCTTGTGTTCCCAGTATCTCCATGTGCAGATGTGCCAGGCCACTGGCAGCTGACAGTGCAAGTTTGATCATCCCTTCAGTGGTGACAGGGTAGCGGTTCAGGTAGTCAAACAGGGAGCCGTGCTCGTGGTAGTCTGACACCAACCACAGCTGGGTCCATGTGCCATTGTCTGGGCAGGAGATGGGAATATAGACATATACAAAACATTATAAATGTAATTGAAAATTATGAATGATTACATAAAAAAGACAACACACTTCACCCTGAGCTGTGAATTATTGTCCCATTATACAACATTTAACAGGTTTGCACCTTTGTTGTCAGCAGCTATAAAGCCCAGGATGTTTTCATGGCGCAGCATGATAGTCTGATAGATTTCAGCCTCACGGAACCAGGAGCGCTCCTCCCTGGAAGAGAAGATCTTCACCGCCACGTCACCTCCCCTCCAACGTCCTCGCCACACTTCCCCGAAACGCCCTTTACCAATGATGTCCTGGAGGACAATTGTTCTGGCAACAGTCCGCTGGACAAATAGAGGCAGGCCTGCTTAGAAAATATAAGAACAGTTATCAGCAGTCTTTTCATATTCTTGTGCTACACTATGCAAAAGTAAAAACACTTTTGCTTGAATTCTTCTTAAGTTCAAATGAAGAATAAAAGACTGCATGCAGCAAGCGTATTTCTTTAAAACTTTCATTTGAATTTGTTAAAATCCGTGTAAATGAGCATTTCTTGTCTGACAGGTGTGGCATATCAAGATATTGATTAAACAAAAAAGGATTATTACACAGGTGTACCTTCGGCTAGTCCAATAAAAGGCCACTCTATAATTGGCATTTTTATCACAAAACCCAACTCTACAGATGTTGCAAGTTCAGGGAGCGTGCCATCGTCCCAGAGCTGTTGCCCTTAAACTGCATAGCACATATCTGTAATAATTATAGTATTAAATCACTACATGTATATATACAGTATGTCAGGTGGAGGAATTATCTTGGCAAATTAGGAGTAGCCACTAATGAGGATTTTGGCTAATTGGTGCAAAAACAATGGGAGAAATAAGCCTTTTGCACAGAAAAACTTGGAATCTCTTTTTTTCAAACTCGTGAAAATGGGAATGAAATAAAAAGTGTTGCATTTACATCTTTGATCAGTGTACATTATGACGTTGTGCACTGACCGGAGCCTGAACCAGACGTGGACAGATCGTAAATGAGGTCCTGCAGGGTACTGTCTTTGGTCATGTAGAGATGATCACAGGAGGGGTCCTCCACCTCTAACCTTTGCCTGTGGCTGTAGGCCCTCTGGTGGTACTGATACAGGAACATAAAGGTCAGAAGCAGCAGACACAGCAAGAACAGCGGCCCTGCCACCACAGCCACTAGTTCCACCAGCCCCCACGTCCCATCTGGGCCGTAGCCTCCCCCGGGTCCTGCCTGAGTGGTGACTGAAAGACACAAAAGTCGAGAATGAAATGCAATATCTGGCACTCAGTACATATTACCATTCTAGAATGTTACCTTACAGTGAGTGTTAGAATGTTGAATTACAATGAAATGAACATTTAATGTTTAATTCATTGAACATTCTAGAATTGTCATTTTATATTCTATAATTTGTATTCAACATTCTAGAATTTAAATTCAACATTCTAGAATTTGTATCCAACATTCTATAATTCATATTCAACATTTTAGAATTTGTGTCCAACATTCTAGAATTTTAATTCAACATTCTAGAACTGTCATTTGATTAGTCTGCTTATTCCTTTTGTTGACCTTTCTCATATTTTGAAGCATTCCTAACTTTGTTCAGACTGTACTAGTCTAGTACCATTATTATTCAATAATTATCCAACGTGAAATACGTGAATCACTTACTGTGGAAGTGAACAAGGTATTTTAAAAATATTAGTCCCATTATTTATACTGTACCAGTCTATGAAGTGCTGCTTTTTAGTTAAAAGCTTTATATGAACTTGTGTTTTTGTGCATGCTTCGGATGAGTACTGTCGACAATTTCCTGTCACAATGTTTCCATAGTCACATTCTTCTCTCTATACACACTGATTAATATTTTTGGACACTGTACAAAACCAGAGGAAACCTGTATCTTCTCAGGAACCATGAGTCACAGACTGTGTAGAAAACAGGAAACATGTTCTTGCCTGTGCTTGACTCACACTGTATGTATGAGCGGACGTTAGATGTGTGGAACTCAAGGTGAAAACACACAAGAGGGAGATAATGATTTCAGCTCAGTTAGTCTCTCTGAACAAATCCTGATTATCATGAAACTTGGTAGAAGAGTGTAACATGGACCAAGGAAGAACCTAATCCATTTGGAAAATAATCCAAATTAGAAGGCGGAATATGTTTAACCTCATTTACATGAAAGATAAGGCCTTCGTGCTGCATTCATGTGGTGTCGGAATAAAAGGAAAAATTGTTTCCGAACGGTTGAACATTCATGTGAAAGCTCTTCAAGTCGTAATAACAACTCCAAAACATCTGTCGGCTGGCAGTTTGAACACTAAACACTAAAATACAATCTTCTTTTTACCATGTTAGCATGAAGATTTCAAGCTCATGAACACTCTCAAGTGCAAGAAGTGTTTCCAGTCGTACTGTATATACAACATGATACACAGTTCTCACCTGTGGGTACTTTGAGGTCAATGCTGTTGCAGTAGTCTGTGTAGCAGCAGTGGATGTTGAGCAAGCCCTCTGCACTGAGACAGTAGAACGGTTGTCCAGGGGGCACAAGGTTGTCCCGTGTTATGCAGATACGGATGCTCTGCTCTTGGCCTTCGATGAAGGAAGTGGAGGCCATGCAGGCCCCATCAGTCTCACACTGGAAGCCATTCCTCTCACACTGCGGAGTGGTGCAGTTACACCGCAGAGCTGCAGGGACGAAAGTGGCAGAAGAATCAACACAGTGTGCAAATTAGAAATGCATTTTCATATATTTGAGAAGTTGAAAACTGAATTTTCTGTAACCTCAGCATAACAAATGACTTTAACAATTAAATGATTAACATAGTTGCAGATTGTTTCTCTCAATCGATTATTAGATTAGGCGACTAATAATTCTGGCTCTAAAACAGTCAAATGTATGCACAAATATCTTTTTTAATTTTTTGAGCCGAATCAATATATGACAATAACCAGTAAAACTAGAAATAGTTAGCAGGGAGTGATGTATTGCAAATATGAATTAGAGAGGTGAGGACTGAGAGACGGAGGATTGTGGGGAGGTCAGGAAGTGTTAGAGGTGGGTGTGTTAGGCTGGCATGGGCTTTGGAAAGGTGGGTGGGTGGGTGGGGAGTTTATGATGACATGCACAAGTAGAGATGAAATGACCAGATGTGACTGTCATTTGACAAACAAGACACTGATCCTTCTTAATATATGATATTAAGTAATAATATTAAGACACAGACATTATGTGACTTTCAGAATTTCAGCATATAAACTGAATGTTTGCTAGAAAACCCACACATATACACCTGAAATGAAGTGTCATCTACGTGAAACAGGAGAAAGTAGAGTTAATGTGTTACAACATCTTCTGTGGTGTTGACTCATATAATGCCAACACCTACTTGGCAGATGCTGTTGGTCAAAACAACCAAAGAAGATAATGGAGATAAACGCTGACTAAACATTAAATGAGAGTGACATTTCAGACTTTAGATGGCTATAAATGTCATAACTCTAATCCACATTGGGATGATTGTAAAAAACACCTTATCGAAGGAATCCATCCAAGATACTGGCAGGTGCCGTTAAATTGTGATTTAAAAAATGCATTGGTAAACAAGTTGTGCGTTACTATAATAAAAGTTGATCTTAATATAGACGGTTTTACTTTTAGGAAAACTGGATGCCTGCCCCCTTCAGATATTATCTGATTTGTACTTTCATTAACATTTCAGGCTCTGTAATCAGCAGGCGTTTTAATACTTCACAAGCTCTCACATTCCATGAGCTATATTTGTTGTATGAAAAGTGCTCTATAAATTCATAAATAAGATCAAATATACTTTATTGATACACATTTGGCACACTTTTTCATAACAGCAGCATTTAGATAATACATTGCACATGAATACATAATAAAAATAAAATACATATACACATATCAGCAGAAGAAAATAAAGTACAAGTATAAAGTATATTTAATACACAATATACAAGGTAGTGTACATTATGATAGGACTACCTATCAAACTATTACTATTGTTATTAGTATTAACAGCTATGCTTTATAATAATAATAATAATAATAATATTATAAACAATAAAAGCACAACATCATTTCCAGAATAAACCCTGTAACGTTAGAGATTTGAAAAGTGTAAATATTGTATGTATGACGTGCCATCATTAGCAGCATGAGAGAGATCATTAAGATTATTTAAGCATTATGATATTATTAATGTGATGCAGAGAGGCAGTTAAACGCTCACTACATGGAAGGTATATAATGTTGTTCACAGCGGGTAAAGAACTACAGAGAGCAAAGCTAACCCAGCTTACAGCCGCTGAGCCACAGACTTTAACTGCTGCTGTTTCAGACTAACCTAACAAGCTCGACAGCGACAGCAAGACGGTGAGATATCGTGTAATAGTCACATACACATGAAAGCTGTTTAATGAATAACACCCAAGTTAATTTAAATGAATGTTGACCGGTGTCAGTTGAATCTGTCGTCCGGCTAGGCTAGCTGACCTAGCTAACGTTAGCTAACAGCTAACTGCACAGCCGTTCGCCTCGATCATAACAGCAGCAGAAGCAGCAGTTTAGGAAGACAACAAACAATAAATCACTCACCCTCGCAGCTTCTGTACAAGACGGCCTGAACAACCACGACGGCTAAAGCAATCCGTAGGTTGGCCATGATCAATATATTCCCGGTTCATGGCATTAAGACATTAAGTTAGCTAGCGTTATGTGGCGAGACTTGATGATGACAGCTAACCAGGCTGCCAGTGCACAGTTTACTAACATGCTCCACCAGCAGGCAGCAGCACAGACACACTGGGGTTACAGAGGTGGGCAATCCTATCTATCTATCTATCTGTCTGTCTGTCTGTCTGTCTGTCTGTCTGTAGTGTAGTGTAATTTAACTAAGTAGATTTACTCAAGTACTGTAGGCCTACTAAAGTACAATTTTGGAGACTTGCACTATACCTTTTGCTACTTTGTACTTCTACTCAACTATGAAGTAGGCTACTCATTAATAGATGAACAATTGTGATACATAATTACCTACTTACTCACTTTATCACCTAGTTACTTCTTTACTTACTTACTTCTTTACTTACTTACTGACATATACTTTACTATTAATTAAGTCCATCCAGCCATCCACTCATTCATAAATGTAGCTCTTATTATTAAGCAGTTGCCTCATGATAGATACAGATAAGAGGAAACTAACTCCTTGTGCAGTTGATCACTGCCAGAAAGACATTTCACATTACACATAGTCATTTGAACCAAAGAGAACATATTGAGGTAAGCATTAAACATCAAGGAATCAATGTTTTCTTTATTTCTCACAGAGTTAATAAACACAGGAGATTTCATATGAATATGGCATTTGCAATGTATGAAAAGTGGCAATAACACATTAAACAAAACCACCATTTTGATAAATATTTGCTACAATATTGTACAGTATTTACAATTTATTTTAGTCTAGCTATTTACAAAATATACAATACATAAAACAATTGTGCTTAAAGCACACATGAGCTATTGCACATTTCTGTATTTACATCTTACATAGGTCTGGATATGCAGGTGTACAGTATGTGACCTTCTGCCTGTATTTTATGTGAATGATGAGGTAGACATCGTAAATGCGCAAATAAAGTAAATATTGCATTGCATTGTAAACATTAAAAAAACATCCTTTCAGTCCTTTTGGATTTTCTACATTTTCAATAGCTTATACTCATGGATCACCTTTTCTATCCTTACTAAACAAATATGTAATATTTGTCTCAACCCTTAAACATTAGAGTCTAAAAGCTTCTAACCCCTCCCAAAGAGACTCAGCTGTGCTTGTTTGAGGTCATTCAGTCATAGGAAGAGAACGTCTCTCTTTGTTTCCCCTTTGGTTTATAGGTTATATATTTTGTAGTCGTTTCCAACACATTTGGTTTGAAAATCTAATTCCCTGGGTTAACACTAAATATTTAAATAATGTGGGCTCGTTGAGTCCTTTCAGCAGTGGCCTGGGTTTGAATCCTACCTGTGGCCCTTTGCTGCATGCCGTCCCCTCTCTCTCTCCTGTGTATCTTCAGCTATACTAAAAAAGGCAAAAGCCCTTGAAAATTGAAATATTGTTCTAAAAAGGGAACAGCTCTTTTTTGTAACTCTTATTTTGTGCCATTCTTGTCGTCTTTCTCTTTATTTTTCTGTTTCTCTGCCTTTTCTTTTTCAGCTTTCTTCTTCTCCTTCTTTTTCTCATCCTTGATCTCCTTGTATCTCCACTTGGGAAGTTCCAGGAAACCTTTTTCTTTCTTCTTTTTCTTCTTTTCTTTCTTTGGTGTTGCATTTGAAGGCCTGACGATGTCGATCTTTGGGACGCATCCAGACGGGAACACGCTGTTTTTTCTTGCCATACTGCGGGGAATAAATGTTGTAGTGACTTTTGTTGCGAACACGCTGCCCCGCCGGTCGCCCTCAGCACAGCACGTCATTAAGGAGGACTCAGCAGATTGGATTGTGGGATTGATGTGTGATACTGAGCCGTTGCTGTGGCACACTGATCTCTCTTCTAATTCCTTATCTGGGTGTTTCTTCACCAGCTCTGGCACAGCTAGGCGTCTCTTCCCCAGCTCAGGAGGGCTTGTAGGGCAGAGTGGACGGCATCCAGTGGAAATGAGTGGACTGTGAACACAGGTGGTCATGAGCACCATGTTGTCCAAGGCCCCGTTGTCCTCGGGGTCACGAGGTATTCTGAGTCCGAATGGGTTTTTGATCCGCTTGGTGATTTTCTCCCTGGTACTTTTTCCCATTTTGGCCTTGGCTACCCTCTCGTTGAGCTCAGGCCACTCAGGGATATAAGTCTCACAGAACTGCACAGCTTTTGGTCGCATAGTAAGGCGCCGGAGACGCTGCAGGGTCTCAGAGCGCCCTGTTTTCAGTGCCCAGTCCTGAGAGCTTTTTCCTCTTGTGGAGTCTACTGCATCTATGTCAGCACCTGCAATATAGAAGGTGGACTTAATGAATTACAAAGTCAAGGGTTCATTTAATTCTGAAAAGAAAAAATCTATTCATTTTTAGTGCTATTCTGAACTGCAAATACCACCTTCTTTATGGCGGACATTTTGGCTTGTCAAAGCAGGTGCTATTAATTAATGATAGCTCTATTTCAGATCATACCAGTAAGCTAGAATGCACAAACCCAGTACCCTAACATGGAAACACTTAATTGAATGCAGCCATTTAAAATGATTTAAAAGGCTTATTAACATAACCATACTGTATAGGCCTTCTTTACAGAAAACATTTGACTTGTTACAGTGGGAAAAGGACATGTGGTACAGATAACATTAACTAGGGACCAACTCAATCTGTCACCATTTTTAATTACCGGGCAAAGTCCTGGCAGGACCTTGAAACTAAAGGTCATACATGGAATTCAGTTTTTATTAAGGTTATGATTGACAGCTTTGCTCTACCCACTCTAACATGTTGAATGAATGACATTTTTGAAGTTCTCTTTTACATTAAACATACTAGAAGATTCATTATTTAATCATGCAAATAAACAGTAGATTAATCAATAAAGTAAACATTCATAACTTGCAGTCCTACTGGAATGTTAACAGTAAATTATGAATGGCAGAGATTTTAGGAGACATGTGCAGTCTACAAATAGCTCTGCATGGGGTTAATCTACAACCAGCCTGAAGACTTGTAAATCAGTGGTTACTGGAGGATATGTTAAGATGTGATAATGTCCTCAGAAGGATCCTTTAAGCCGCTCAGTGTCACTGCCACACTCACTCGCTGAAAATTATCTGGCTCCAAATACACAAATGGATAAACAGATAAACCGTGCGCTCAGCTATTCTCACCTGCAGAGCTATAACTGTTATTTAAGGTTGTAAGGGCCCTGGTTAATCAGCTAATGTCAGGGTATTAAAAAGGAGATCCAATAACATCATATATATATATATATATATATATATATATATATATATATATATATATATATATATATATATATATATATATATATATAGCACCTCTTTGGAAAGTGCAACCTTGTCAAAAGTCAAACATTGTTTTTATTGATTGACGAAGATCAGAGAAAAATAGTGTTTAAAAAAGTTGTGCCTTAAGTGTCTAAATATTATTTTTTAAATGTCCAGAAGTGTCTGAGTTGCATCATTTATAAATCTATGAATATGCAATATAAAATCACCTCTTAATGTCTAATTAAAATAAAAGTATTGGTATGATGCCAGCAATTCCTATATTTTCCTGTAAGTTTGAAGACATAATGAAAAACATCTATCAAGTTTCTCAAGGCTCTTATGAAAATAAATAGGATTTTATCCAAAACACTTACCAGCCATGACGAGGGCAGCCACTACCTCAGTGCGGCCGGTCATAGCCGCTTTGATGAGTGCTGTGAAACCTCGACAATCCCTTACTTCAGTGTCTATGCCAGAATAGTAGTTTAGAAGAAACATGACGGTGTTGATATGACCTGCAGGGAAAAACACAGAATTCAGAGATCTGTTCAGCAGTGAGTCAGAAAATGTATGACTTTTGAAATAATGCTGGCTGGATCAAATTCAGTATTTGGTCCAGTTTGTGGATTTAGACACATCCATTTGCAGTGAGTGCATTCATTACAAAATAATCTAGTTTTTAGCTATAAAAGTTGCAGTGAATATTACATTTTAAAACAAATAACAGCACAAAGTCAAACTTAATCGTAAGGAAAGAATAATTGCAAAACAAAAACCTTTTGGGTTTGCTAAATATTGGAGTTAATTTGATTTCTTTTAATATTGCCAATTCATCATTTTTTTGGAGATGTCATTTTTCAAAAGTAGTCATATACATAACACATCTGTATGATTAAAAGTTTAAAATGGATGTAAGTTTATTATATAAGCTGCCACTAAATCCTACACACTGGACCTAAGGCTTTTAATTGTATTTTTTAAGTCTTAAAATTCACATGATGTTGTATATGGGATGTCAAGTTACACCTTAATTATGTTGTACTTTCCATGTTTATCCCTCTGAACTTAAACTTTGTTTTGTTAATGTGTGTGTAGGGAGGACCTACCTGCTTGGGATGCGATCATCAGAGCAGTGTTGCCTTCGTTGTCCTGCTGATTTACATCTATATAGGGACAGGCGTAGAGTCCATACACAATATCAACGAAACCTTTGCAGCAAGCCAACATCAAGCCATTCTGTTGGGGATTGACAACGATAATGATAAATGACAGTGTTTGTGTTCAAGACAATGTGAGCTACATTTACAGATTCTGAATATACACAATGAGTGAGACTCTCACCCAGCCATTGATGTCCAGCTCTGAGGCATCCTCTTTTGTGACCCCTCTCTCCAGAATTCTTCTCAGAGCTAAGGGTTCGTTGCGGGCGCATGCTCGATATAGTGTCGGCTCCCCGCGGCTGTCCGTCCTCTGCAGTGTGTAATCTGGGAGCACCGAGTCGTCAGAGAGGATGCTGTCTGAGTCTGACTCACTCCCCAACAGAGACTCATCGTCCTCATCTGGGTCAGAGCCCAGATGGGGGTCGTGCGCTGCAGTGGCCATCTTCCAAGAGCAGGAGAGGTGAGACTAGAGTGTTTCCTTTGACTACATCTACAAGAAAGTAGAAATCAGAAATGAGTCATGCACAAAGTACTTGAAATTGTCTTTAGCAGCTCAAGTAAAATCAGTTGCTAGAGATAGGAAACTCAAATGATTTTCACCCTGAAGATTACACATAATAACTAGTTTAAATCCTCTCCTTATTGTAGACGTGAAGTAATTGGCGAAACACAACATGATGTTTCTGAAAGGATCCAGATCTGTCAAAACTCTGCTTATTATATTGAAGAAGTGAAAGCATGAGTCTGTCAGTCAGGGATTAGGAGTGTGTTATGTGTGTATCACGGAGTGGGTGTGGTTGTATGAGCTCAGTGTGCCTCAGTGTTGAGTAACGGGATCAGCATCTAAAAGCCCTGCTGAACACAGGGGGGCTAAATGAGGAACAGCCCACCTCAGAATAACTTCAGTCACATGTGGTCCTGCTCGACTCGTGTTTTTATGTTACTGAGTTCTGAAGGCAACATAACTGTTAAAACTATGACAACTGTAATGCAGTTCATATTTATGTAAGTGTATGTCACATGCAAGTGTTTCCACTACACACGTTTTTTTTATGACACTGAAAACAAACTAACACAATTATGATTTGGTAAAATTCCAAATGTATAAAGAGCATCACTGACAGTGGCTTTCCAGATACTGACATGAAACACACATCAGCCATGTTGTACAGGAACATGTTGAGATGTCAATAGGGCTAAAACTCACAATTATTTTCATCATCGATTAATGTACTTTTTAATCTTTAGGTTAATATTCAAATAAATAAGAACAGTGAACAGCAGGAACATATTTGAGATGCTGAAAAAAGCTTTTTCTACCAATTTTGCTTAAAATGAGTTTTGACATTTAATCTAATTTCTAAATTCTTTGCCGATTAATTTCTTGTTGCAGCTCAAATGTTTTATTTCATAGACCAATGTTAATTTCCATCAGTCAAGATGTTTCTGACATTCACTATGATCAAATAAACTGGTATATGAATACAAGTAATACAAACTCACCATAAAGGGTCATCAATCAGCTGTAAAAGAAGATCAGTTTCCTCGGTGTCTGTCACAACACTGTGACTTCTGACTTCCTCCAAAACTCCCACTATGTTTTCAGCTCAGCCGAGAAGTCACAGTTTCTTTTTCGGCCTGTAAATAGAGCTCCTTTACCAATTTCCATCCCACATGTTGACGTGTTGACATAACGGAGAGGAGAAGTCTTTGAGATGCAGTTTGTTCTCCTGTGCTCAGCTCATCCCACTTACAACAGCTTAATGCAGAGGATTGCTTTGTGCTCATGGCAGTATACATCTTTTCAGCACAACACCAGTGTGTCTTCAACCTGTACACCTGTTTGTTTCATTGGTTAAACTAAAGAGAGATTCCTGAGGTTCCATGACATCTTACCTCACTTTGTTTGATGCATTTGAAAAACAAGTTAATTCTAATGTGTTAAACTGATGAGGAGGAGGAATAACAATCAATTACAATGATATGTAATGTAATGTAATTATCAACCCCACATTATTGTCTATCAAATATGAGATAGGCTGGCAAAAAATCTATTAATCTGCTGATTAATCACGTAATCTGATAATGTGAGTACTTTAGATGCATTTTTTAAGTCCAAAACCCAAATATATTCAACTAATCGACTAGTCTATGAACTGTTACACTTCTAATGTGGAAAAATATTTATAATAATAATATATTTACGTGGACAAAAATCTGTCCTTTTCTGTTCTGTTCAAAACAGAAACCACAAACAGTTTTTAGTAATTATTCTTTATTTAATACAAGTGTAAATGTATAACATGTTAACTGTAAACTACTTGGATCTGAGGAATCTATTTAATTAAGACTGATTAGCAGACAATGAAATCCTTCAGAGGTGAACAGATGGCCGGATTACAGACTCAAAAGTTAAAAACATGATGTTTCTCTGATTTACCACAGGGGGGGGTCTCTCACACAATTCACACGCCTCTGATCTCAGACTTTAAAGTTTGGTCCTAATAGAGTGAAACTAATGAGCCGTTATACATGCGTCTTGAATATCAGAAATGTACAAACTGCATAGATTTAAATATAAAAATGTGTCCCGTTCCATGTAGTGAGGTTTAAAAGATTTAAATATATTTCTGGTTTTAGGACGTTTAGTGCATCATTGGTTGAGTGTAGGATGTCAAATAAAAATGAAAGGAACTGATAACAAATAATCAATTTCTGTTTCTATTTCTATAAATGACAAATAAATCAAGGCAATCATATAGGAGGCAGTCCGAGCTGCTCTATTTCAAGTTTTGAGAGGTAGTTCAAACTCCTGCTTTGGGAATAGTCGCAGACTGAAATTAGCCCATGGGACCTGTGGGACGTGGCTGGACCTGTTGGGACTGATTGACCCCTCCTTATATCCAGAAGGGCCTGAGGACAGATCCCAGTGCAGCTGAACAGCTGTCCTCATCTGCCCGCAGGAGAACCTGGTGCAGAGCAGAGGTTAGCTTTGACTTCTCTTCTGTTGGACGTCAAGCAGTTCGACAGAGATCCTTCTTATAGAGCTTCTTAACCTCTGTCTGACTTTTTGTGATTAAACTAAAGGATCAGGCATGCATGCTTAAATTAGTCAAGAAAACTGAACAAAAAAACCGGGAAGGACAAACAGAAAGGATACAGAAGCAAAATGAAGACATTGGCAAAAGTGCAAGGGAGGACTGAACAACTTCTAGGATACAGGGTTGATAAAGTGAGTGTCTGATGGAAACACCTCAATTCTTGGGGGCTACACAATTATTTTTACATAAAAGGAAATTGTGTGACACGCAGTAAGACCCATGTTTAATAACACAAAACAAGAGAAAGTAAGATTATTGTTTGCATGCTTAAACTTCTACCTGCATTTGTTTGTGTAAAATGATCTTAACCTTGCTTTGGTCAAATATTTCCCGCTATGCAGATTAGAAAAATGTAGACCTGTTAATTAAATATGAATAATGTCTAAACTTTTCGTTTGTTTTTAAATAAGAAATGCTATCCGAAACTATAATTTGAGTTTAAGTTTTCATTCAGTTCATGTGCTTCTCTTTTAATAACAACAAGGTGCAGAATAGTTTAGTCCATCAAAATCAAACAAGCTTCAGAATCTTTTCTAATATACACATATTTGAGAAATGTGTTTCTGTGGTGGTAACCAGGAGAAAAAACAAAAAAACAACGCTATTCTTAAAACTGCGTCAGACAGTGATTTGATGTCGTCAGTTTAGTCCTCTCAGAGACATTCCTCAGATAAGATAAGAAACCACTCGGAGAAAATAGGAGAGGGGTGGAGAGAGAGGTTAACTGGTATAATTATATAGCTCAAACCCTCTTTCTGTTCGATTGAACTTATCCTTCATTTGTCAAACTAATTTAACACAGCTAAAAAGAAGGTTTTATAATGGGGGAAGGTGTTTTTTTATTAAAATGTGGTGAATCTGTCTTTTGTTTAAGGTTTCAGACACCAGCCGGGAGAAACTCTTGTCAGATGAAAATCCAGACATCAAGACGCCGGCTGCTGCAGGCAGAGGTAAAACCATAACAGTTAAACACTATGTGCATCTCGTATGTCACACATCACGCAATCAAATAAGACTTCAAAACACTCTGCAGACAAAACATCACAGATAAATATACATTTTTAACTTTTAAAAGCAACACAAAACACAAAAAGAACAAAAAAGACATAACTAAGTGCGTGCCCACCCACTACACATGCATGAACATACAGTAATCTGACATTGTGGAGAGATCAGTGCTTTTCAGCTCACATGGATCATCATGCCAGCAGAGTTTTTAAAGGCTTAACACGATGGCAAAGAGAGCAAGAGCATTTTGATATTTTTGTAGCTGTAATCTGTGCTCAGTGGATTGAGATTCCAGGGTTGTGTTGGTCGATCTGTGACGCAGATTGATGCTGTGTGTGTGGAGCTGTTTAATAAACTTGTGCCTTATAGAAACAGCAGCTCTGTAATAGTCAGATTCTTCTCTTCCTATCATTTATATTTTGCTCTTTACTGTTATTGTTTGTGTTTGGGTTCGTATGAGTTTATGGTGAAATCTGCTTGAATCAAAGCGGCTGCCACGAGCTTGGACAGCTGCGCTCAGAAGATCATCTAGCGGTGAATGCTTAATCTTGGTTTTGAGATTAAACCGGTCTGCCTCCATCCTGCCAGCTCAGTTTGCTGCGTGTGGGATATATGCACCTTGGTATTTCTACAGCAGAGGAAATGTTTTGGTACCTGTAGTGACGAAGAAGAGCAGACTCCTGCCTTCTTGATGAGAGAGGGAAGTTCTTTACCAGCTGAAAAAAGCATGGATGAAAGATTATCTTTGTTGATCCGATTTGATTCATAATTGTAGTGCAAGTACAATATCATCTGCATAACTGGGGCCGCTTTTAGTTTTAGTGAAAAGTGGTACACAGTCAGTTCCATACGGACAGTGGCATGGTTTTTGTGCACACATACCTGATTTGGTTGTCTAACATTTTTGCGAAAGAGTAGAGGTCAAGTCAATTTCACAGAGAGGTTTTTAAAATTCCTCTAAAACGAGTTTATGACTACTGGTAACTCCTCAGTGTGGATTGTTGATGGCTAGCTCGACTAAAGAGGGATCATCCAAGCGAACCCCTCAGATTTAACTTTACATACTTCTACATTTCCTTGCTTGGAACAATATGTACAGTCCCTAAAGCACACAAGGACATTTCTTTTAAATGTGTTTTATTTATGTATAAGAGTTAAACAAAAATACACATGGAAACTCAGCAAGATGGCATGACAATACAACCTCAATAAAGCTAAAAACATATTAAAAAAACACGACTCATATTGGAAACACACACAACATGCATCTTTTACAAAAGAGACACGGAAAAACTCCAAAGATTGCAATAACACTAAAGATCTTAACGCCACAGGGCGATCGCTGAGAAGAGAGGCTGAAGAGAGAGAGGGATCCGAAGGGGAGAGGACTGAGAGGAGGTGGGGCTGGAAACAGATGCTCTCACAGCAGTACAGCATGTTAGCCAACCCGCCCCCCCCTCTCATCACAGCCCCTCCCATTCACTGCCTCTGTCGCTCCCTCTCTTACGTTGGGACCCTCTCGTAATCTGCCCACACAGAGAGGCTCGAGAGGAGAACGTCTCTCTGGATTTCGCCCCTGTTATTTCTTAAATCATGGGACATAAAACAGCCTTTTTTTGTTTTTGTCTCAGGGGATTACTCAGATTTGGATTATGACTGTGGAATACTTTTCCTCTCATCTCCTCCGGGTATTACCACAGGAATAGTTGTGTGTATGTGGTCTTGTGTGTGTGTGTCCGTCCAGCATGATGCCTGCTTCTGATAGTCTTGAGTGCAGCGGCAGCAGTGGATCATCATGAGAGGGGGTCAGCACCAGCGAGGGTGTGGGTGTCAGCATCTGTTCAGGAAACTGCTCGGCAAATGTGGCTGCTGCTTTGTTCGAGTGAGAGGTACGTTCAGGCTCTTCACGAGGGATTCTACTGTAGTTGTTCTCTGACTGTGGAGTAGAGTTTTTATGGGGTTATTGTGTTGGAATATTAACTTGGTTGTTATGTATCAGCTGAAGTTTCTCTGAGTCATTGTGAAATCCAAAGAATCTTTAGTTTTTTGCAAACTTATTTTAATGCATGATTATTGTCATTGTGCATGTCAGAATGAGAGGTCAGTAACATTAAATATATAGAAAAAACTAATTATGGGAATAAAACATACTTCCTGCTGTGTGTCCTTCATGATCACAGCATTATTCAGGACAAAATAAAGCAGAATAAAAACAATTGTTCACTGTACAGGATGTATAAAGGGACACAAACGGAACAAATAACAAACAAGTGCTTGGGTGGAGATCATGCTTTTTAAAGAATGACTTAAATGACTGAATTGGGGCCGATAAACCAGTCATTAATGTTTTGCATTTACACTGTAGATGCAAAAAAAGCTTAAATATACACTCTGTATCAGCTGTTAAACATTACTACTACCCTTTCCATACACAATGGATTCATCCCTTAGCTAAGCTCACATTAGCTTCCAGATGTGGTTTCTAGTCTTCCTAAGGGTCCAGGCTAATATTAGCATCTTAATGTATGCACTATTATGGTTGTATTTGTTTAGTGGTTGTAAAAATGGTTAGCTTGTCAGAGATCATATGGACATGAAAGTAGCATTATCATTGTGACATTTATGCACAATGGCTAGACCACTGTTTTGAGTGTTTTTTGTGAAACGCTACATTTGAAATGTTGATCATGTCTCCAGCAGAAACGAGAAAGGGCTGAGCAATGGGTATCCTTCTCAAAATAAACTCCATGAAACACCAAAAGATACTTTAAATAGTGAGCTTCAAGTGGCAGTATTGACTGAAAACAAGGCAGCGACAGTCATTCATTTCTTCGTCAAAACAAATTTGACAGTAAATCATCTGATTTACTCTGTTGATGTAAAACAGACACAAACATTGATTCATGTTTGAACAGAAATCAGTGAAAGGGTCACATCTGGACCGCTGCAGTCTATGAATATGCTTCTGATCACTGATCCTCTGAAACACAGGAATCAATGAGTCACTGTCTCGATATCCCACTCCCTAACAAAAGACTCAGAGACGACACACACACACACACACACACACACACACACACACACACACACACACACACACACACACACACACACACACACACAAATATCATCTCTGGATGGAGATTTATGAGACCCAGAAATAGATCTCTATCCGCATCACTGAAAGCTATAATAGATTGTATCAGATGAAAGCATTCACATTTCTGTTTTGTTTCTGCTTTTATATGAATCATTCATGCTTCTTACTACTGTAGGATTATTCTTTTAACAGGTTCTAAAGCCAGTTAGCTTGGACTTATATGTAAAAATCATACAATAAGAGGAATACATTCGTTTATAAGGCTTTTATCTTTTCCCTTTTGTTGTCCCACGTAGTGTTAGTTGCTGTTTTAATTTCGGATGCATTTTTGACTGCATGTAAAAACAGCAATGTATTTTTCATGATCTGTTTCCTTACAATACTCTGACTCTGCTTCAGGGTAAAGGCAGTTGTACACACACACACACACACACACACACACACACACACACACACACACACACACACACACACACACACACACACACACACACACACACACACACACACACACACACACACACACACACATACACACACACACACACACACATAGACACAAACACGTCCTATTACTGCCTGTCCCTTAAATCCTCTGTTGGTCCAGTTGTTGGTGATTACACAGTCTGATTACACTCTTGTCTGAGCTGCTCTGACCGACCCTGCAAAATAGACGTGTTGAATATTTAAAAATGACTCAAGACGCCTTGCTTTTCTTTTTTTCAAAATGCTTAACAGAACATTTGACATACTTTAATTTGGGCCACAATGTGGTGTCAGGTGTTTTCTTCACATTTGACTCTGCTTTTGTTTAAAGAAGCTAAGCAGTTACGGTCAGGATTGCACCGCCTCTCTTGGAGAGCTCTTTTTTCTTTCATTTTCAAGTGTTATTTTTAATGCGCTTTGGGGGCTATGTTTTTTTATGGCTTTCTAATCTCCCTCCACCCCCCTAAAAACGTCTCCTCCTTCATGCTGTGATGTCTTCATTGAATTTGGCACAATGTCCAACAGCTATTTATAAAGGCAGAGAACCACCTCCAGATAAAGTATGTTTAAGGGAACTTGTTTGGAAATGTAGTCCTGCCAAAACAATCTGACTGTCTCATTCCACATACATCACTGTGGCTCAGGAACTTCCATGACTAACATCCATTAGTCCAGCAGTGTGTGTGAAGTCATCGCTGCCAGTATGTGAAGAAGTAAACATGATGACTAACAGGAACAAAAGTGTTTAGTACCTCAGAGCTCCTTCATAAACAGAGGCTTATCTGGAAGGCAAGCTCAAATGAGGTGGTTTGCTGGAATATTTGTTGCTTGCCTGATCTACATTTGAACCCGATTTGCATTAAGTGGTGTTAAATGTTACATTTCCACATTAAAATGTCTAATAACAACTAGACCAATGTTGTATATTTTGTTGAAGTGTCTCCTTTCAATATCTGTTTCAAACCTAAAGACATCTGTTAAGATTCAGCCAAACAGCGTAAACAGAGACACTGATTTCTAACTTGAACCTGCTTCATTTATTATTTTCATTGTTTCAATTACCAGGTCTGTTCATTTTGGAAATGAGGATACCTCTGTGGATACAATGGCATCTGGTTAAGATCTCCTGAACCAATGAACCAAGAGAAGCAGAATCCAATCACAAACTCCCATGATCCCAAAGGACAGACAAATGGCTGAACATAATACAGACAGGAAATATAGATTTAATTCAATTAAAATGCAAATTAGAATAAGAATTAAATTGATAAAACAAAGAAATAAACACAATATAGGCCGATATGTATGTGCAAAATGATGAGTGTCTAAACCATATTCTATTTATTTATTTTTGAATAACAAAAATAGATGTAATGAATACTTACATGTAAGGGTTGTCTTCTTAATATGTATCATTCTCTTCTTCCTCTTCTTCTGACCTTAACATGACCTTCAGTGGGGGGACATGGAGTGGGCTGAGAATTTTTTTTAGCAGCAAACAACAACATTGAGGGATGAACACAATCAACAGCCCGCAGTGCTTTGGGGAAAAGGAAGTGATGTCATGAGGGGTAGATATCCTGCCACTCTGTGAAAACTGTTACTGGGTCTTCAAGCAGGATGTATGTACGTAATGTGAAGCAACATTTATCATAAATATTCTTATCATAATTGACAGCAAATGCAATCTACCTCTTAATGGCCCAGGTCACAGATGCTAAGAGTCAAAAGAGTAAACAAACCACAGCAGACACTTGTGTTGATACCTGTACACATATGGCAACATAAATGATGGGATGTTAGTTAAGTGCAGAGAGTTTACTTACTGAACCATTTTGTGATGCATTTGTTGCGGCTGGCCAGTGTGTAGCAGGTAGCCTAATCAGTAGCAGTTAGCAGCAACAACATTGGTTGTAAGCACTACTATTTTAAAGTAAAAAAAACAATATAGGTGCAGGTATACCCTGTTGGCAGCAGCATTTGATGTGTGGGATGAGATACATACAGTGTACTCTGTTTGGGTGACTCGGTAAACAGGGACATTAGATGTTCTGATCCTGGTTTAACCCAGTATTCTTCCTTTTAAAAGATTAACAACAAAACTAGGTCTTATAGTTTTGTGTACTAGCGTGGGATCACGGGAGTTTGTCATTGCATTCACCTTCTTCCAGTTAGCTTTCTTTCAGAGTTCATCTTTTTTTACCAGGAAACAAACCATAGGCAGACGTCTCCTCCTCCTCAATACAATCCAAACTGACACAGTGCTGTACAAGTGAAAATACTGAATAAAGCAGTTTCATGTTTAAAAAACACATGTTTTAGGACTCACGAAGGCGACTCCTCTAAATCTTAAAGAGATGGCCGCCCATGTACTCAGTACAGGACCCCGGTTTGATTCTGTGTCATCCCTTCCCCTCCCCTTTCAAATCGGTCTCTATAATAAAAGGCGCTTGTGGCCCAAAAATAATCTTTAAAAAATGCGGCTGCAGCTATTGTTTGCTCAGCTTGTTTCTCTGATGTAATTGTTGTTAAAATGTAACTTAAAACTGGATAAACATCAAGTTATGACAGATTCTGGCAGACAACCCTGACACATGCACGTCGTAGGGTATACGTTCCATCACAGGGGACCAAATGAAACAGCCGTAACCATGTTTAAAATTACAGAATTCTCTAGGCTTGACATTTTTTTTGGAAATGTTTGGGATAATGTAAATACAACACTTGACTTATTTAGACGGAAAAAACGTTTAAAGATATTTTAATGCAGAAATGTTACATTGTACCTTTTTGAAGGTCCTCTTTCGTGTTTGGGGATGAATTCACTCATTAGTTTAATGTGGAGCAAAGTAGGTGTGTGTGTGTGTGTGTGTGTGTGGTGTGTGTGTGTGTGTGTGTGTGTGTGTGTGTGTGTGTGTGTGTGTGTGTGTGTGTGTGTGTGTGTGTGTGTGTGTGTGTGTGTGTGTGTGTGTGTGTGTGTGTGTGTGTGTGTGTGTGTGTGTGTGTGTGTGTGTGTGTGTGTGTGTGTGTGTGTGTGTGTGTGTGTGTGTGTGTGTGTGTGTGTGTGTGTGTGTGTGTGTGTGTGTGTGTGTGTGTGTGTGTATGCATTTTTTAATCTGTCACTCTCCTAGATTGATAAACTGAGTGAGTGGATGCAGACCACAAGAAAGTGGCTGATTTAGCTGTGTCGGTGTGGACTGAGAAGTGTTTTCCTTGGCAGTATTTCAACATTAAGTGAAGCAAGCTTTCCAAAAGAAATATGTGGCTTTTTTGCATTAATGCTAGTTTCATACAGCATCAGCATGCACAGAATAAGAGCCCATACCCAAACATTTGAACATGTAAGGCTTTAGTGATGCTTACACTTTGTGAAGTGTCATCTTCCTGTTTAAAGCCCTCAATTTCTCCTGCTGCTGCTGACCATGACCATGTATGGGGTTCAGATGAAGTGAAGAGTCTGCTTTAACAGAGAGAGGGAGATAGACTTCCAGGGTGTACATTTGGTAAACAATACATTGATTATTATTTTTCAAATGTAATATGAGTTCATAATTAACATACCATGACCATTTGAATATCCTTCTCTTGCTATTTATAAATATGGAGATATTTAACTTTTCTCTTAACTGTGCTTGTAAATATACCAGCTTGGTTTTAAAGCAGCCCTATTGTGCTTTGTGGGGTATTCCCTTTACTGTAGTGTCATATAGGTTATCGGGCATGTAAACGGTCTGCAGTGGCTAAAAGTGTCTATCCAACGCACCCCTCCGCCTGAAACACCTCCATTGGACTCCCTTGTTTACTTCCATATCATAGTGACATCACTTCATAACACTCCCACTTCTATTGGCTAGCGCTCCAACACATTGTACGTGATAGACTAAGGGGCTGGACATCTCTGAACGGATGACCAATCCAAACAGAGCCGGCCGGCTAACCAATCAGAGCAGACTGGGCTCTGGTGGTTTCAGGTGAAAAGAGGTGCTGCAGCACAGGCAGTGTGAGAGAAATAAAGAGCTTTTTGTTCATTAAAGCATGTAAACATGTCACAGTAGAGCAGGGGTCGGCCACAGGCGGTCCGGATCCGGACCCAGACGCCGACATATACGGACCCGGACCTATAATCAATACTTAATAGGGGATTTCAATTTTGACGGGGCGATTCTATTTTAACCGCCGCCGACAGGGGGCGAAAGAGACGAGTGAGCGATGCAGGGAGAGAAACACAGAAGAAGAGATGAGAGCGCGGCAGAGAGAAGCGGAGAGGAAAGTGAGTAAAGAGAATAATTAGCGATACATGGATAGAAGCGGAGAGGAGAGTGAACTGGCGTGTTAGCCGCAGACAGGGAGAGACAAATAATTACACATGGCGCTCTCCAAGAAGAGGAAAGTGGACAGTGAGAACAGAGCTTTTAACCCTGAGTGGACGGACTCATTCATGTTCATCCTGCCCACTGGGAGCACAACACCGGTGTGTCTCATTTGTTCAGATACCGTGGCGCTCATTAAAAGTGCCAAAACTCCACTATGAGACAAAACACAAAGTGTTTGACCAAACATTCCCTCTGAAGTCAGAACTGAGGTCACAAAAAAGCAGTCTCAGAGCCCAATATGATCAGTCGACCAGGATCAAAATTAGAACTAAATATCGTTCCAGCGCAGGCTAACCGAGGCTAACCAATGAGCACCTGCATATGTGTATGAGAATGGCCCTGACACAATTTCAGCCCAGATTTAAACTCCTGGCAGGACAAGCTCAAGTTCAATTCTCGCACTGAATTAAAAAAAAGCGAGTGAGGGACTGCAATATAAGAGGGAAAGAAAGATAAACTTTAAAACTGTTCAATTGTTATGATGTGTAAAGACTAATATTGTTCTATAATCGGCTGAAACTGTTAAGTCATGATGTGAAACGGTTAACAAAGAAAAAGGGAAACTCAAGCTGCTGCTACACTTTATTTTATTTATCTAAAATTAAGCACTTTTGAGATGCACACATTTTCAAAAGCTATTTTATTTATTTATGAAATGCAGCCAGATAGGAACATTACACATATCCACAGTATTTTACTGTATATCAGTATAGTTCAATGTTAATGGACAATAAATATTGTTGTTTTTGAATTGTACTTTCTTTATTTGATAGTAGTAGTCAGTAGTTGATTACATGCAGACGTTGATAAAGCTACAGCTACTTCAATATATATCACACTAATTCATGAAGCAACTTAGACATTTTGATGTTCCGGACCTTTGCATGGGGAGATTTTCTCTAACTGGACCTCGTTGAATTTTAGTTGAATACCCCTGCAGTAGAGGATCAAAATACAATTATGAAACGACAACATTAGCATAGTAGGGCCCATTTAATAATACCATGACACCAAGTCATATGGTCTGTGGATAATGGACTACTAGTCCTAATACATTGTTTTACTAATCAGATGATAACTTCACTGATGCTACAGTTATCAAGAAGATTTAATCAGAGAGGAGATCATACTTAGTCAGTTTTCAAGAAAGAAGGAACTATTTTTTTTTGGAACTATTTTTGATAACTTCAAGAAGCTTTAATTGTTTCACCAGATATGTTAAAAAATAGAACATTTCTCCACACATGCATTTCTAGAACAGATGTGTCAGAAGTGAGTTCCTGCACCACAAGCTCATTCGCTGCTTTTATTATTGGTCAGTAAATTAACCATATTAATAGAAAAGTGAGAACATGTATTTCTCCCAAGTGGAAAGTTGGAAATTAGAGCGATTAACAAAGTAAAGCTAGATTACTTTCCTTCATCCCTGCTAAAGAAAAACTACTGACTTAAAAAGTACTAAAAAAACAAATGCACACATTTTTGAATAAATGAATAAGGAGAGAAATAACTTTCAATAAATAATGAAACATTTATAATATTACTAATGTCCATGAAGTGTCCATGTGAGGATGCATTCACAGTGTTCATGCTTGCAGGCTTACTGCTGACTCCCTGCTGTCCAGATGGTGTTCCAGCTGTTGCGCTGTGTGGGAAAATGACACATTACATAAGCATCTCAAACAAACATGAAGAGCCGAGTCGCTTAGCTCAGCAGTGGTTTGGACGTCACAATGACCATTACACACCATTAACGTCAGTTAATAGAAAAGGCTGATGTGTTCGCTGAAAAACCTGCAGTACCTTTTGTATCAATTCAACAGATGGTAGAGTGGTTGTTATGTTCCTCTATTATGGAGTCATATAGGGATAGAAAACAACATAGATGTAAAAGAATAAGACACTAAATGTGAAAAATATTAAAGGGTATTGATAAAAGAATAAATATAAAAGTGAAAATATACCAAACAAAACAATTTTTATTGTAAAAAAACCCCATAAATAATTAATAAATATATATCAAAAATCAAAACTGGTCTGCACGACTTTTGATATTATTGGTGTAGAATAAAAGCACACTTTCTCATTGGTTCAAACCTCAACACACACACACACACACACACACACACACACACACACACACACACACACACACACACACACACGGTGTCTGCTTATTTTTGTAGGAAACTCAACTTTTGAATGACAGTGAGCATATTAGCAAGACAAATATACTTATCAAATCATCACAATTGATCATCACCAATGTAATGAACAGTAGTCTTAGCATCTTTTTTTAGGCAAGATTTTGCAGGACATTGTGAAATAAAAGGAGAACTGAAATGATGCTATTATTGAGTATTTTAATGTCATTATGGCGTTGTGTTTAACCCTCTGGAGTCCAAGTGCACATTTATTTACGTATTTAATCATAGATTTTCGCTTGTAAGGAGTAGAAATATGATTCAGATATCTACGGAATCGCTAGAATCGTAGCTTTTCAAGAGTATCTCCTGTGAGACTGTACCCAGGGCACAGCAGCCAATATTGCCGCTCAAAGCAGCTTGATTCGGCGTTACACTGTGTGTGATTGGTGGATTTGTGTGTCAGTCAAGGACATGGCTGCCGGCCGGCCGAGATCTTCGGTCTGAAATGACCAATGGACACTCTAGAAATCTAAGGACCTACCCACCAATAAAAAAACATATAACAGGTGTCTCCCATCAGTAAACTTTCAGTCTTTTAGTCTGTGAAGAAGATAGAGAAAATGTCTCGAAGGAACTTTACCGTTGCGGACGCGTTGGATTTTATTTTCGCGAGCGGCAGTGAAGAAGATGGCTCATTAGAACCTGAAGGCTTCGACTCTTCTGAAGAAGAAGAATACAGGGACAGCAGGGATCCATTTGAGGATGGGTACGTGTAAATATAACTTGTAGTGCATTTGCCATTTTGTGAGGAGTACCGCGAAAATGAACAATGGATTTATCAACCTTTTTATTTTCCCCTCATGAACTTTTTCTCGGGACAAAATAGACTCTTGATTAGTAAACGTTTACTCTGTGTAAATGTTATTTATGTGTAAACGTTATTTTGGCATGTATAAGTAGGGTTACATGTGTAGATGAATAAAAATAATCCTTTATTCGTCCCACAACGGAGACATTTATAGACATGTATTTTATTTGATCATACTGTTCTGTACAGATGAGACTTTATCATAGACTTATTTACATGTGTGTCTGTGATAAACTTTATGTGTAAACGTTATTTTGGTGTGTATAAGTAAGGTTACATGTGTAGATGCATGAGATAATCCTTTATTTGTCCCACAACGGAGACATTTAATTTATTTATATGTGTGCCTGCCATTTGTGGGGAGTGCTATGTAGTAATGGGGAGTACAATACGTGTGTGTGGGGAACTTCGTAATAATTATTGTCCCACAATTTGTATTTGTTTTACAGAGAGGTTTCACAGCTGCCTGGGCCTGGCGGCCCACAGATGACATTCATCTAGGAGCCTCCAGCTGTGCCTGCCACCATGTTGAGATCTACCATGGATCAAGGGCCTTCACCACTGCCATCCCCACCAAGGACTAGCGGACCAGCATCACGACAGCTGCCTCCATCTCTGCCTGCGACGAGGTCAAGATATACCTCAGCTCCACCACAGCCACAGCATCAACCCGGACAGCAAAGAGGTCTCGTAGAGCACACGTACCTCCCACACAGCCACCAGCTGCCCATGCACCATCACCCCCACCTGCACAGCAGCCAGCTCCACTGTCTTGGAAGACAGGCGAAGACCCTGACACTGCTCCCCCTGTCTCCAGGTTTCAACCTGCTCGCACACCCGGGCCACAGCTCAGCTCAACAGTATCAAACAAACCCCTTGACCTGTTCAAGCTGTTCTTCAGTGCACTAACAGTACAGACACTCTGTACCAACACAAACAAGTGGGCTGCACAGGAGATGGGAAAGGGTAAAACCTACAAATGGACTGACTTGACTGTAGAGGATTTCTATAAATACATGGGGCTGCTGAAACTGGACAATGTATTGGACTACTGGAGGAAGGATCATTTTGTCAGTGTATAATGAATAGTTGGTTGAAGGAAAAAAAGTTCTGATGTTCAATATTGTAAATAATGAGATTTTGCAGTTATATTTATATACATTGTTGGTATTATAATAAATTGTTGGTTGAAAAAAAAAGTTCTAATGCTCAATTCTTTTTTTTTACACATCACATCAACCTTGTTATGTATTATGAAGTCATTATTCAGTCCTGATATATCTCAGTCCCTGCTGTGGTGAAAGTAGAGTGATTGACAGCTGTTTTACTCAGAATTCGAATTTATACAATTTCATTTTAGACATGAATAACACATTTATATACAGTGTAATTCAAATATTTCACTACTTTTGTAATCCTAAGACTTTGGTAACCAAATCTAAAACACCAAAACAATTCGATCACATGAGTAAATTTGTGTTTTCACAAGAGTTTTGAAGATTTTCCGAAAATCGGATGTCAAATTTTAAGCTTTTGAGCTACTTATCTCATCAAACAGTGCTCTAAGGTGAGTAATTTGCATATATAGCAATACTAGAGATTGCCCTGAACATTTTGATATGTAACACATGGGTGCCATTTTAGAAGAAATAAATTTAAAAGGTGATTTAAGAAAACATCTAAAAATCGAGAAAATACCCTTATACTCCAGAGGGTTAATGGCAGTATCTGGCCGTTTTTGGCAAATGGCTGACCTAGATTTCCACTGGCTTCTTGAAAGCTTGTTATTATGATTACAGCTTACATAAATGTGCTGACGGGTAATAGTGGCTTCTGGGAAAAGTCCAAAATGAGACTCCTGAAAGATTCCACTTTGCTACGATCAGCAGAACAGAGGGAAATGTTAATGTTAGGTTGCTTGATTAAAACAGTGTGGTACCAGTTTCCATCGTCTTAAAGCTGGAAACAGAATTCAGCTGTGGCATAAAAAGAGTGTCAGCTTCAGTGTTGGTCTAGCCTGAGTTATTGAATGAGGGAGCACTTATCTGAAGACATGATGGACTTAATATTGTTGGATTGGTGTTCCAGCTTTAATTTCCTAATTAGATTCACGGCTTTGCTTTGAAGTGCGCCTCTTCTATAAATGCAGATAATGTTTGTCTCAGTGCATCACAAAGAAACTTGAAAATGTTCAGTTCTGCCTCTGCCTCTTTACTCCATCATTGTTTATATAGTGAGTAAATCTGCTTCAAAGACTTTACACCAAACAGTGATTAACCTTTTTGTAGATGAAACCACTTTTCTGGTTTGAAAACACTTTATTTGGATAGTCCCCTTTGCAGACTACTATATATCTATATCTATATTTATATGTTATTATGTCTAAATATTTACACACAACTGTTTAACTCTGTATGTACAGGTTTAACAGATTATCTATACAGAGTATTTGACAATTCCTTAACAAACCTACTATTATAATTTAATGAACCTTGAACTACTCTCCATTGGTCAGTAAGTCAACTGATGAGTACAATGTCTAACAAATGAATCCAGTCAAACTGCATTATATAATCTCCATTTAAACTTCCTCGTGAGAACAGATGTGTTTATAATAGGGCTGTCAAGATAACGCGTTAATAACGCGTTAACGCAAAAAAAAATTAACGCCACTAATTATTTTAACGCGATTGTGTATTTTTTGTCCTCGGTCGCCCCGTAGTTTCAGAGCGCATCGAGTTTAAAATACCATCTACAAGCTGATGCTGACAGCCCCGCTCCTGCCGCCCGCTTGTGGCAGACCACACTTCCACGCTCACCGGCAGGCACCGACTGGCTTTTGGGAGGACCGGGAGGGTGTGTGTATGTGTGGCCCGAGGGAGCGAGAGAGAGACCTTACGTGCATTGTTGTTGTTAGCATCTGGTGCTAGCTAGCTGCGCTAACGGATATGGAGCTGTTTAAATGAAAACAGAGGAGCGACATTTCGCCACAACTGCGCCGAGCACTTGACTTTATGCAGGAAGCCAGACAGTGGGACATTGTACGAAAAGTCAGCACACTCAGCACGGATAGTGCGCAACATGATTGCAGCGTCCAGGCAGCTCCCGTTCGAGCATATGCCTTGAGTTGCACAAAGCTCCAACGATCCATCCATCACACACACACACACACACACACACACACACACACACACACACACACACACACACACACACACACACACACACACACACACACACACACACACACACACACACACACACACACACACACACACACAGGTTGTTGTGTTTAATATTCATGAGAATATTTGTCATTGTTCAAATGATAATAAACATTAGCATAAAGCATATTTGTCCACTCATATGTTGATAACAGTATTAAAAACTTGAAAAATATTCCTCTAAGGTACATTTAGAACAGATCAAAAATGTGCGATTAATTTGCGATTAATCGCGATTAACTATGGACAATCATGCGATTAATCGCGATTAAATATTTTAATCGACTGACAGCCCTAGTTTATAATAATGTAGTACTGGTAGGTACAGTAACGGCAGCTTCTAAAGTTACAGTTGGGGATTATCACAGGAAATTGACCAACATTTTTGTGCTGAAATCTGTCTGCAGCATCTGACCTGAGAGGATGTTCCCCACAATTAGCCGATGTGTATTAACCCAATCATTTTCCCTCTTCCTCTCTCTCTCTGCAGCAGAGTCCTACTCTGTGGCGGGCGGCAGTATCACCCCATCAGGGGGCCCGGTGCCCCTGCAGGTCTCAGGCAGCTCCAGCCCCTGCTCACACTCCCCGTCTGCAGCATCTCGGCACCCTGTCAGCGCCCTGAAGAAATGGCTCACCAATCCCGTCCGCAAGCTGAGCTCTGATGCCAGAGCAGGAGCGGGGAAAGTTGAGAAGCAGATGTTCAGGTCAGACAGCCGGCCGCCGCAGTCACTGCTTTCCCACAGTGAAGCTCAGCAGAGGCCTCTGGAACCGCACGACAGCTACACCATCCTCCCGTCTGCAGACACACTGGTGAGGCTTAATAACAGATGGCTGCATTCATTTCTCCTGAGGAAATACGTTCTTGTTGGTAATGGTTGTGGTGTTTGTGTTGTACAGGTGTGGAAAGATGGCCTGTTGAGTCCAGCAGCTCCTTCTCCTGCAGAGCCGCCCTGTCCGAGCTGTCTGTCTGACCTCCTGCAAGGCAGAGACACACAGACTCCAGTAATGTCTCTATTATTATAATATTCTACTCCTGTTCTATTTAAAGGTCTGTCTCAGCAAACTGCAGTTGTATGGAAAGCTGTGAAGTTGTCTGAGATTAATAGATATCTCGATTGAAGATCAATAAATCGTCCATGATGTTTGAACAGTCCGCCAGCCTTTAGCAAGCTGGAGGCAGGCATTCAATGATAAAGATATATGATAATACAAGATCTAAAGAACTGGGAAACTGGATCATAGAAACAGAGAAAGCTGCTGGGTCTGTCCACAAGAAGATATAAAAGTAGTTAGCAGTACAAAAAAGATGGGAGGGTTTTTAGAGAAACAAATGTACAATGATGAATGGAAACTATACAAGTCACAAGTGCTCTCAACAGTTTATTCACTCCCTTCCCAGTTGTTGTGATCATTTCATTGGAGCCTCTCTCATTATCGAACCCTCAGGTAATGCAAGTCATAAATAATGGAAACACATACGCTTCAATTAACGAAACTATGAATTGTAAACTTACATGTCGCTATACGGCCTGTTCAGTTTTATCAGGCTTTTTATTTGCCCACATCATTTGGCTTCCAACACTTGCGGCAACATTTTCTGCATATTTTGTAGATGCGCACACACACACAACAGCACATATGAGTAATTTCTGGTAACTATACACCAGTGAATACTCTTTGAAAGACCATTTGGACTGGAATCAATCCTCTGGGCTTTTCCAGACGATATCTGGAAGTAATCACTAGCAAAGCAGCGTGTGGCGGGCTGAATCAACGTAAGCGTTGGGGGTGAGGAGTGTACATGTCACAACACCAAAGCAAATAAGAGCAATAAGAATCCATTTAGCTAGGGGAGCTCTAATCTCGCCAGCTGTATGTCAACATCAATTCTGACTGTGGCGGTTGCACAGGTGAAGCAATGGGTTTACCTCCACTTCCTGCTTAGCATGTTCTCGGTCTCCTTCCTTTCTTTGCTGTCGACTGTTCCAGTTCCTGTTGCATTGTTTGACATTGTTCTGCTTGATTAATGACTGTCCTCCCTTTCGGCCTCTCTCAGTCCAATAGCATTTTGAGTCCATAGACACCTTCAGCATTATATTTACCTTGGATTCTCAACCCTTAAATGCTGTGCAAGGTATGCGTTATCATCTCTAAATGTTTTTAATTAAAACCAAATGTTGGGAATATATGTCTGTTAGCTTAGCTCAGAAAAAGGAAACTATCCTGGCTTTCTTTTATATACATTGCTACGTTTTTTAAATGATAATATGTAGCAGTTGATACTGTAGATGCCACACAGATTTAGCATTGGCTAGCTATAGCTATATTGCATGGGGATTCATAGGTAATAATTAGTTACCAGTTAACGGTTTTGTGTAAATTAAATGCTCAATGTATCATTGCTAATATTATGTTATTTTCGTATTACTGTAATGTGTATTTTCATACATATTAAAAAAGAAAATGGGGCCACGGACCCCTATTGAAGACCATTGATCTAGTAGTGCATCATGGCAGAGCATAACATGTGGTGAGGCTACAGTTTGCCAAAAGTCAAATTCACATAAAAAATGATTCTGCTATTAGGTGAGGAGGTAAACTTTTGATGTAATAACTCTCCATACTGTGGTCGGTTTTCCCAAACGTTATTATCTGACTGGACACATTTCACAAATGTTGCTTATTATCAACCTTCATCTCTCAGTCCTAATACTGTTTTCCAAATGTCCCTGCCCAACAGTCCCCTTAGGAGAGACATTCAAAAATGATTATAGCTCTCAGGTTACTTAGGATTTAGGGGGTGGCATGACTTTCCAAAAGGAAGCATAGCATTGTGCTACTAATGTGTTTCCCATTAGGACCCTCTCATCTTTATATATTTTTCCAGATGTGTGCCGCCTGGGTTAGCCTCTGTAGACGAAGCTTAATGATTTATGTTTGTTTGGTTGTTGCCAAGTGGTCAGACATACCGCTAGTACTTTAAGGTCCTTTAAACAATTGCAGGATACTCCATTGAAAGCTAAAGTCCTGTATCTAAAATCCTGCTTAGTACAGAAGTTTTTCAGCTAAATGTAAAGGACAAATTCAAAACCTTTTTATGTAAATGTAGAATCAGTGTTGATGGTAAATGTAGTTCATGGAAGAAATACGTTACCCGGTGCTTGATATATTTACTGTCAAAGCTGAGTTCCCAAGGATAAGGCTTTACAGGCAGTGGCTAACTGTACCAGGATGCATTGTGGCTTACTGACTCTCAGCCAAAACATAGTGTAGTAACAATATAAAAACAAGGAGGCTCAATAGTTCGAACCAGCATGAACTAAAAGGCCAATTTAAGGATCCCCTGATTCAATCTTTAGCATTTAACTGTATTTCATAAGTTTATGATATCATGTGTACTGTCAAAAAGCTCAATTTAAAAAGGAATTATCAAATAATTGTAGAGTAATAAATGAAAACACTCAAGTTAAGTACCTCAAAGTTTTACTTAAGCAGAATACTTGGGAATGTTCTTCCCTCTGGGGTTTAGGGATGGGAACGATGAATCGAATATTCAAAGTTTTTCAGGTATTCGAATATGAGAATATGAGTTATGAATATCTTTATTGTATTTTTTTTGGGAGGGGTGCCTAAGTTGATTACATATGATCAAATGGAATAATTCAATGTATACGACAGTGCCATAGCTAAGTGTGTTAGGTCTAAAGGTGTGTTTTGCTCCGCTCACGGTCCCTCACAGCGGGCAGAGCTGCAGATGCTGATCTCTCTCTCTCACGTCCGGTTATACTTCACTCGCGTTTATGTCCAAATCCATCAGATATAGCTAATTATAGCTAATGATATGGCTGCTGCCCCTCCGTACACACAGATCACGCTGACTCAAACCTCACCTCACCAGCTGAGAGGGTCTTCTCTACAGCTGGCCTGATTGTGAATCGCCTCCGCACCCGCCTCTCCCCTGAGCATGTAGACATGCTCATATTCTTAAACAAGAATGAGTATTATTGAATAGCTGCATTCTGTGCATAGGCCCTGTTATAGGTTGTTGTTCTCTGTTGTAATAGGGTTACGTTAACCTAACCGGTTATGTTGTTCGTGTATGAACCCTCTTTAATTTAAAAACCAAGTTATGTTTTAAGCATGAAAGCTGTAGGCCTATAGCTGTCAACTGTTCAAAATGTGATCACCAGTTCAATACATTTGACAAAGTCGACTTGGTTCCTATACTTATTTGAACATGTATTTATTTATTTTTCCAAATTAAAGGTAGGGTAGGTAAGTTTGAGAAACCGGAAAGAGATACACTTTTTGTTATATTCCATGGAATGCTCTTAACATCCCGATAGCAATGAATATCTTAAGTGCTTTGACAAAAAATCCATAAAGAAATTTCATCTGTGGAAGCCGTAGTACTGTAAAAAGCACGACCAATCATTTTAGCAGGCCCGGCTAAATAACTGGATGGCCTACCTGCCTGTCAGCCTTCCATCTGTGCACAAACTTATCTCGTGCCCTCATTGGTCATGTGCACGTTCGTGTGTGTTGGAGGAGGGGCTCTGTAAGGAAGTGGCAGATTTTTTTCCGGTTGTGTATTTTCAAGTTCTAGCGCACTCGAGCTGGTTTCTCCAAAATGACCTACCCCACCTTTAATATACACTGAACAAAAATATAAATGCATATTACAACCTTTATAAAGGAAGGATTGATAACATGTTATTATAAGGGGCTTGTAATAATTATTAATTAATAGATAACGAGACCCTTATCAATTCTTACGAGTTATGTTGTTATACACTGAACAAAAATATAAACGCAACACTTTTGTTTTTGCTCCCATTTTTCATGAGATGAACTCAAAGATCTAAAACATTTTCTATATACACAAAATAACCATTTCTCTCATATTGTTCACAAATCTGAAAAAATCTGTGATAGTGAGCACTTCTCCTTTGCCGAGATAATCCATCCCACCTCACAGGTGTGGCATATCAAGATCCTGATTAGACAGCATAATTATTGCACAGGTGTGCCTTACGGCCCATCCACACACAGGCATGAACAAAATCTTGAAAAATCTTGATGCTGGGCGTGTCTGAAGCTTGGCGATTTTTTGCGACCAACAACCAATCACACGAATCTCCCGCCTCCGACATACAAAGCAATAGCAATGTTAAAACGAAGTAAACTGGATATAAACTCCCCAAACAGGCGAAAACCTACCAGTTTCACCCACTGTCTCTGCCACCTCCCTCCATGCCTGGTTCCTCCGGTTTGTATCCCGGTAAATAGTTCTGGTCGTAAAGAACCGGGTGATTTGCTACCGTAATTTCTCGTTTGGAATATGAGGTAATTAACTGCAGTCTGGCTCTCCCAGCTTGCACGCGGTTTGATTGGCTAGCGCTTGTACTGGCGGGATTTGCATAAACGGGATTTGATTGGCTGATGCCAGCTTCGAAAGCATCGGGAGCATCAAAAGTTGAACATTGCTCAACTTTTGATGCTCACGATGCTTGCAAAGCCATGCTCCGCTCCCCACAATGCAGTTCGGCGAAGATTCTAAATCTTCTACGTCACCCCATTCAAGTGAATGGGCGAAGCTTTGAAAGATTTTTTTCATGCCTGTGTGTGTACCGTTAGGCTGGCCACAATAAAAGGCCACTCTAAAATGTTCAGTTTTATCACACAGCACAATGCCACAGATGTCGCAAGTTTTGAGGGAGCGTGCAATTGGCATGCTGACAGCAGGAATGTCCACCAGAGCTGTTGCCCATGAATTGAATGTTCATTTCTCTACCATAAGCCGCCTCCAAAGGCGTTTCAGAGAATTTGGCAGTACATCCAACCGGCCTCACAACCGCAGACCACGTGTAACCACACCAGCCCAGGACCTCCACATCCAGCATGTTCACCTCCAAGATCGTCTGAGACCAGCCACTCGGACAGCTGCTGCAACAATCGGTTTGCATAACCAAAGAATTTCTGCACAAACTGTCAGAAACCGTCTCAGGGAAGCTCATCTGCATGCTCGTCATCCTCATCGGGGTCTCGACCTGAATCTGGTTCGTCGTCGTAACCGACTTGAGTGGGCAAATGCTCACATTCGATGGCGTCTGGCACGTTGGAGAGGTGTTTTCTTCACGGATGAATCCCGGTTTTCACTGTTCAGGGCAGACAGCGTGTGTGGCGTTGTGTGGGTGAGCGGTTTTCTGATGTCAATGTTGTGAATCGAGTGGCCCATGGTGGTGGTGGGGTTATGGTATGGGCAGGTGTATGTTATGGACGATGAACACAGGTGCATTTTATTGATGGCATTGTGAATGCACAGAGATACCGTGACGAGATCCTGAGGCCCATTGTTGTGCCATTCATCCATGACCATCACCTCATGTTGCAGCATGATAATGCACGGCCCCATGTTGCAAGGATCTGTACACAATTCCTGGAGGCTGAAAACATCCCAGTTCTTGCATGGCCAGCATACTCACCGGACATGTCACCCATTGAGCATGTTTGGGATGCTCTGGATCGGCGTATACGACAGCGTGTTCCAGTTCCTGTCAATATCCAGCAACTTCGCACAGCCATTGAAGAGGAGTGGACCAACATTCCACAGGCCACAATCAACAACCTGATCAACTCTATGCGAAGGAGATGTGTTGCACTGCGTGAGGCAAATGGTGGTCACACCAGATACTGACTGGTTTTCGGACCCCCCCAGACCCCCCCAATAAAGCAAAACTGCACGTTTCAGAGTGGCCTTTTATGGTGGCCAGCCTAAGGCACACCTGTGCAATAATCATGCTGTCTAATCAGCATCTTGATATGCCACACCTGTGAGGTGGGATGGATTATCTCGGCAAAGGAGAAGTGCTCACTATCACAGATGTTTTCAGATTTGTGAACAATATTTGAGAGAAATGGTTATTTTGTGTATATAGAAAATGTTTTAGATCTTTGAGTTCATCTCATGAAAAATGGGAGCAAAAACAAAAGTGTTGCGTTTATATTTTTGTTCAGTGTATAATATATATTTCTTCTTTTTTTTTTTTCGACATTTTTATTTTTTTTATAGGATATGTACATTTCGGTTTATCGGTTAACCGTTTTTTTGGGGGGCGAATATTCAAATATACATTTGCTTTCAAATTCCTATACGGGGGTTACTGTGATGCTTACAAATCTGTGCTGTCATGTTTGTGTGTTTTAGAGTCAAAGATCCAGCATGAACTCTCTCCACGGGGAAGACGGCGGCACTGTGACAGACGACTCGTCCAGCCAGTGGTCGGCTGCAGTGGACAGCGAGGAGGAGAGAAACATTGCCTTAGAGAAGAGCATGTAGGTGACCTCTACTTTAAGGGAGTAGCTCCACCATTTTACACTTATGTGTTTCCTTACGAAAAGCATCATATGTATAACTGTATGCTGAAGGTGTGTTTACATTTCTTGAACAAAGCACTAAACTAATTTCAGGGTAGACTGACAACATCATATAGTAGTAGTAGGCATATTTGAATTTAGTAGGAAAAGCCAGGCCAGTTGTTTGACCCGTAACCAGTCTTAATGCTAAGCTTAACTAACTGTCTCATTGCTATAGTTTATATTTTTAATTCAGACCTGACAATGGTATCAACCTTATCAGAAAGAAAGCATACTGTATAAGCGTATTTATCAAAATGTTGGACAAATACAATTTTTCTTAACCAAAATGTACTTTTTTCTTATTGTGGTGTATTTGCTGTTTCATAATCTATCCCTCAGATATGTGCTGACAGAGCTGATAGAGACAGAAAGGCTGTATGTGGAAGATCTTGGGCTCATCGTGCAGGTGTGTCTCTCCACCAGCTGTCAAATAATCTGTGTCCAACATTTTTACAAAATTCATTCAATTTAAAAGTGTCCGTGTGTGTGTTTGTGTACAGGGCTACATGGGCAGCATGTCTAAACAGGGAGTCCCTGAGGACCTGAAAGGGAAGGAACGGATTGTGTTTGGAAACATCCATCAGATCTACGAGTGGCATAAAGAGTGAGTCAGAGACATCTCTTCTGCCCTCCCTTGTTAGTTTGTTTGAATGTGTACAATCACTTAGAGTTAACACATTTCTCCTGAGCTCCTCATGTTTCATGGTGGTTGTGTGAGTGTGTGTGGATGATGATTCCACCCTCTCTGCTTTGTGTCACACAGTTATTTCCTGGGAGAGCTGGAGAAATGTGTGTGTGATCCCGACAGCCTGGCCAAGCTCTTCATCAAACATGTGAGTTTACAGATCAGTGTGTTAGTGTGTGTGGATGAAACATTTCATTTCTCGGTGTGTTTTCAATTTGGCTGAAGGCCATCGCTTAGATCAGAGATCTGGCTGTGTGTGAAGCCTTGGCCCCCGACCATCCAGATGTGTGTTCATCCCGCCGATCAGTCTGTGTGCAGGTGCAGCTGCAGAATAAACAGTCTCATCAGCTCTCAAAGCCCTCAGTGTTAAAGATGCTCCTCAGAGACGGCTCCTTTTGTGAAAATGAGCTGGAATTACAGATCTCAGAGCTCTATACAAATATTCACAACCACCTCATTGTTTTCCATATTGTAACCTACTATTTCATATCACAGTGGAAACAGATCTCCGCAAATGGAATTTCCAACGGAATTACAAACATCAACACAGAATCTCTGCTGAATTCAAAGACACTGAACACATGGGTTCAATGCAGAAACCATGAACAACCTCTAGGGTAGTACATAACAGTACCAGGCAACAGTATTGTTACAAAAGAAAAATCTCCTTCTGGAGAATAATGGGGGAAATATTTTGATTTGGCTCAGCTTCTCTTTCCGCTTCAAGCAGCGTAGTGTGGCACGCAGAATTAAGCCACAGCAAATCAAACCTTTCTTCCTCAGTCACTGGAACTATTTAATGAGGCAAAGGTCCTGCACTGGTTTAACAAAACTCCAAGAAAACTCTTAAGCCGATTTGGAGTACAACAAAACTGAGAGGAGTCCAAGCAGCGCACAGGATTATTCTTTCTATATCTGTTTCTCACCTGTGTTGGACCAAGTATTTTGATCCTTAACTTAAAAGTAGTAATGCCACACTTTTAAAATACGTCACTAGAAGTAAAGTCCTACATTCAAAACCTTAAACTAGGTAAGTACAATCTGCAAACAAACTCAAATATTTTCTCAAAGTATCACCTGTGCAGTAAACTTTACAAAATGAATATAGGGTGTGTTTGGATTAATTGGATGTGTTTTTTTGTGTCGCCGTTTGAGAGAACGTATTTCTCTTATTTTTGATGTGGGCAGATAACAGCCCTTTTTCAGCTTTGTGATGATGCATTTTCCAGCCGGTCAGAGAGGGTTTTTAAAAATGTTATCTAGCCTAAGAAGTTGGAAAATGTCCTTAACCCATAAAGGTACACTTCCTCCTTCAGGTTTTTTAACACCCAGAACCAACACAGTATGTTTTCAGTGGACAAGAAGGGGAAGCAAATCGGTAATCTGTAAAGTATCTAAAGCTGCCAGATAAATGCACATAGATCAAAATGAAGGACATATCCCTCTGAGATGTAGTGAAGTAGATGTATAAAAGTACCTCAAATGTGTACTCTCTCGCTGCACCATATGAGCTCTTTCTCTCTTAATTGTTTACCTTTCAGGAACGGCGTCTTCACATGTATGTGGTTTACTGTCAGAACAAACCCAAATCAGAGCACGTTGTCTCCGAGTACATTGAGAACTTCTTTGAGGTGAGTTTACTTGTATATACCACAGTCAGTTTTACTGGAACTCTTTGGGAACTTTTTACTTTAAACCTTATCTATCTTTGTGGTCACCTGACAGGATCTCCGGCAGCAGTTGGGTCACAGGCTGCAGCTCAACGATCTGCTCATCAAACCCGTTCAGAGGATCATGAAATATCAGCTACTGCTGAAGGTTTGATGTTTAACATGACCTGCTGCATGCATGGCACACCAACAACAAGATATACAAAGGTCTTCCCAGGAACTCTGAGGAACCTGACCTGGTGGCAGTCAATACACTTTGTCCTATTTTGTAGCCACTACAATAACGGAGCTTTACAACGCCAAGTAGCCTTTCCTGCTTTGGGTTTTATTATAAGGGCACTTTTTACTTTCTTGAAAATAACAAAAACTCTAAATAAACTCTCTCACCCAGGACTTCCTGAAGTACTACAGCAAAGCAGGACGGGATGTTGAGGAGCTGGAGGTAAGAGATCATTACAGAACGTGAATACAGTTACCTCATGCACATCTAGCTTAAACCTAATATGCAATAGGAGACCTGCAATAAATCCTACCTTCATGCCAATTTGGTTCAGTTTGTTGAACTGAACACCTGTCTTTCAACAACAACTATACATTACAACCTTTATAAAGGAAGGATTGATAACATGTTATTATAAGGGGCTTGTAATAATTATTAATTAATAGATAACGAGACCCTTATCAATTCTTACAAGTTATGTTGTTATACACTGAACACAAATATAAACGCAACACTTTTGTTTTTGCTCCCATTTTTCATGAGATGAACTCAAAGATCTAAAACATGTTCTATATACACAAAATAACCATTTCTCTCAAATATTGTTCACAAATCTGAAAAAAATCTGTCATAGTGAGCACTTCTCCTTTGCAGAGATAATCCATCCCACCTCACAGGTGTGGCATATCAAGATGCTGATTAGACAGCATGATTATTGCACAGGTGTGCCTTAGGCTGGCCACAATAAAATGCCACTCTGAAACGTGCATTTTTGCTTTATTGGGGGGGTCTGGGGGGGTCTGAAAACCAGTCAGTATCTGGTGTGAGGGTTAGGGTTAGGGTAATGTTGTGAATCGAGTGGCCCATGGTGGTGGTGGGGTTAGGGTATGGGCAGGCGTATGTTATGGACGACGAACACAGGCCACTCGATTCACAACATTACCCTAACCCTAACCCTCACACCAGATACTGACTGGTTTTCGGACCCCCCCCAGACCCCCCCCAATAAAGCAAAACTGCACGTTTCAGAGTGGCCTTTTATTGTGGCCAGCCTAAGGCACACCTGTGCAATAATCATGCTGTCTAATCAGCATCTTGATATGCCACACCTGTGAGGTGGGATGGATTATCTCGGCAAAGGAGAAGTGCTCACTATCACAGATTTTTCAGATTTGTGAACAATATTTGAGATAAATGGTTATTTTGTGTATATAGAAAATGTTTTAGATCTTTGAGTTCATCTCATGAAAAATGGGAGCAAAAACAAAAGTGTTGCGTTTATATTTTTGTTCAGTGTATATGATGGTGTTAATAATAGCATCATAAACACATGTCATTAGTTTAACTAAGTGAAGCATGATGTAATTGTAAAACCTTCAAGCTTTTGTTTCTTTATAACTATGAATACAAACTTTAATTTGCATGTTTTAGCAGTTAATGAACTTTTTAATCTACTGGATCTTAAGTGAGAAATAATGCAGTGTTAGAGTTAATAAAGCCTTTATTAGGCTAATGAATGCATTTTAAGTATAAATCAATTTGAATAAAAGAGACAAAAAGGTTTAGCAAAGGTTTAAAAATCTGATAATATATAGTAGTTAAACATTGATTGTAATGCTATTATGAACAATTATTAGAAATTCATGAGGCTTTCATTAACACTCATAAACTGATCAAAAGTTTAAGTGCATATACATTTCTTCTAATCTAACAGTAAAAGTTTTGAAGCAATTAGAAACACTGATATAGTCCACTATAGAGTTTATTGCAAGGCTGACAAAATAAACCACATTAGCTTTAGCTAGATGTGCTTAATAAACTGGCTGCATGTGTAAGATAATATACTCAGTCTGCAAATCACAAAATAGTATTCTCACTTACTAATTCCCCTCCATTTCTTCCATCAGAGTGCCGTGGAGGTGATGTGCGTCGTGCCAAAGCGCTGTAATGATATGATGAACGTTGGCAGGCTCCAAGGTTTTGAGGTGAGACCAGATTAGTTATTTCCTGTCCATCATCACAGATGAAACACATGCAGGCTGATCCAAGGTCTGTTAGTGACCAACTCACTGTTCCAGGGGAAGATCACGGCTCAGGGGAAGCTGCTCCAGCAGGACACGTTCTCTGTCAGCGAGCCAGAGAGCCCCTTCCCGTCCAAAGGGAAGGAGAGGAGGGTCTTCCTGTTTGAGCAGCTGGTCATCTTCAGTGAGCCCATCGATAAGAAAAAGGGCTTGTCTTTGCCTGGGTACACTTTTAAAAACAGCATCAAGGTGCGTGTGTTTTAAAACATCCTCAATTCATCCATAGTTTAGTATCCATGTGTAAAGAGTCTCCTGTGTGCTTCAGGTCAGCTGTTTGGGCATAGAGGATTGCTCTGATAATGATCCGTGCTCCCTGGTGCTGACCTCCCGCGGGACTGACGGCAGTGTGACGCGCTTCATCATGCAGGCATCATCTCTGGAAATAAAGCAAGCTTGGCTCGATGACGTGGTTCAGATCTTAGAGACTCAGAGGAACTTCCTTAATGGTACCAGAGCTCAGTGATCCTTCAATAAAACTAGAGATTAAAGAGTTTTCCTTAAAGGTGTCCTATCATGCAAAATGCACTTTTTGACGTCTTTTACACATGAATATGTGTCCCCGGTGTGTACGGGAACTCACAAAGTGTCAGAAAACAAAACCCTCTCTCTTTTCCTCCGTACCCAAATCTCTAAAAACGGGGCTACAACGTAATATCAGAAATGTGGGCTGGCTTTACACCCACGGATCAGAAACGTCGCTATTAGAAACAATGCCCGACGTGTTTTGGAAGTAATATGGTCTTTGTTTACATTAGCGAGCATGCTAACACTCAGAGCTAACCTGTACTGGAGAGAGTATGTGTAAAAAAGCAGGAAATATAAAAAGGAACTCACCTTGTGGTAAACCTGCAAGAGAAGAAGCATTTGAGCTCCATACTGTTTCAGAAATAATCCTTGATGTGGTTTTGAACACGATATGGCGTTTGATCACGGCAGCATTTAGCTGAGTATCTGGGTAGAATTCTCCTGCATGAGCTCCCACCCCCCCTTCTTTTTTTTTTTTTTAAAGCTTTAGACCCAGAATCAGCCCTTCTCTAACAAGGCTGAATTAGAGGGGTATGAGGCAGGGCTAGAATGCGTGATCTGTTTGGTATTTTGAGCATAACACTTAACACACATATTTGTACATATCTGAGACCTATAATATATGCCTAAAAACAGTATAATAGGAGACCTTTAATGTGACATCTCTTCCTGCAGCCCTTCAGTCTCCAATCGAGTACCAGCGCAGGGAGAGCAAGTCGAACAGCCTCGGCAGGAACATGAGGTCTCCGACTGCTTCAGCCCCCGGCCTGCGACCTCACTCCTCTGCGTCCATGGACCGCCGGCGGCTGCCCTGCCTGCTGACCCACAACACCTCCCTGCCCTCTCTGCACCGCCCCCACCACAGCCCGGCCTCCAAGGTGGTGAGTGTGCTGCTACGCTTCCCTGGAGCATTTATGTACATTAAAGGGGACATATCATACTCATCTTCAGGTTCATACATACAAAAGATGTTTACATGCTTAAATTGTTAAAAACACATTATTTCCTCACGCAGTCTGTCTGATAATACCTGTATTAATGCTCAGTTTTAATTACACTGTTGTGGACTTTCACAGGATACCGCATGAAAAACTTTTCAGATAACGTATGAACCATTGTATGAGGATACATTGAAAAAGACATTAAATCTCACTTTTCACACCCTAGAGCAGGGGTGTCAAACTCAATTTCATCACGGATCACATTCGCATTATGGTTGAACTCAAAGGGCTGGTTGTAACTTTAAGACTATATGAATATATAATATATATCAAATAATGTATTATATTACATTATTGCCTCATTGGATTATTATCGAATAGGTTAATAACTTCATAACTAACTACGTCTGAAGCAGAAGTCTAGGGCAAATAATTGCAAGTCTCTTCAGTGCGCATGTCACAAAATGAGATGCATTGTGTCCAATGTAGTTTATGGACAACGTGCTTCTGTAAAGTGGCATGTAACTGTATAATAAACTCATTATATTCTTTGCAAGCTCGTAAGACATAAAATGAAGTCGCGGGCCAAATTCCTGCCGGCAAGAGCTTGCAGGGGCCTTGAGTTTGACACCCCTGCCCTAGAGCCTTTAATACATTTCTCCTCCTCTGCCATCCACTTTCTTTCTGATTTCTGATTCTCTCTTAAGTTTTCTAGTCCCTGTGCTTCAACCCATCGATCAGCTCTCCCTCCTCTTCGCTCCCACCAGCAGCTCAGTTTGTGCACAGAGGTGAGCCTCGACCATGGGACGTTCAATGGCCTGACACCCTGCAGCCAGCACAGCATGCAGGTACACTTTATAATCCACAGAACACAAAGGTTTGGACCAGATAGAGCTGATTTGTCTATGTCAGCGGCATAAGGCAGTTTGTCATGATCAGGGGAATTCATCCACAGAAAACACACTGGACGCTGCACTAGGTCAGAAACCAGAGGAGACTGTGAAGTCCACCGTAGACGGACCACTTTTGGACAAAATGTCCTCTCCATTAAAGGCAGCTCATTGTGGAATAGCCTCCCAACTGAGTTACAGGATTGTCCCACTCTCAATAGCTTCAAAGGTCACCTCAAAGAATGGTTGAGAAACAAACATCCGTGCAATCACCGCTAAATGCACTTTAACACAGGGGTATCTCCTCTTGCACTTTTTGTAGCACTTGTATCTGCTCTTGCACTTTACATGTCGTTGCTGCTATATTGTATTACCATGTCATAAATACTTGTGTATGCTGCTCTTGCTCTTTTGCACCTTTTGCATATCATGTATTTTGTTTGTAAAATGTAAACTTCTTAAATGTTTTATGTGAGGGACTGCGGATGGAAATGAGCTCAAAGCTAAATCTGGCACTGTTACTCTTGACACATTTTTTATGTTGTAAGTGTTCATCACTGTGCATTGTCCCTGCCAAATAAACGATTAAATAAATAAAATAAATCACTAATGATGAGGGGAAATTACTCTCCGGTTGCCTTTGTCAAATATCCTGTTGTTGTTTCTGCAAGGTTTTACAAACCAGGTCCATCTAATCTTAAGCCAATGTCATTCAGTCATACACTTTATGGAAAACTGACTGACCTGCTGTTTTATCTTATTCAGTCAGACTTCCAGCAGGAGGAGGAAATGGTTTGATCACATATTGCTTATCTGGCTCTTGTCCTCTTTGTGTTCAGGCTGTTTCCATCCTGCTCTAAGAGCAAGTTTAAAGACAGGTTTCTCATTAAGCCTATTCTACAACCACCCATATGGATGTGACAACTCCAAAATTGTATTTCTGTGCAAATTATATTCAAGCAAAACCTTGGAAGTTCGTCTAGTGAACCACTAGTATTATATTAGCATTTGAGAAGCACAAAAATAGTCATTTGTATAACTTATACATCTTTTATAAGCTGCAATAATCAATATTTTTCTACAAACCAATTCAATTGCTAGATGTAATGTGATAGGGTCACTTATAAGCCAGGTTTCCATCCTAATGTGTCACACATTTTAACAAAGAATATGCACAATAAAATGCAACTGCTGTTTAATTGGTTGTTTGTTTTCTCTCAGGGTGTGACTGCCAGGGTCCAGGCAGCTACATTAAATGAGGGTGCTCAACCAAACAACCTGGGTCAGCTGACAGAGAGCGAGCAGTGATGACCTGCGGTGACACATAGACTCACTTCACCTTTCTGGAGCAGGAGCCCCTCGGCTGAGGCAGCATCGTTGGATTCACGCTTGTCTCACTGTTTCTCTTCCTCATATTTGATCCCCAATTACTCTCCGATTTTTCTTCTCCACCATGGTTTTGGCTATCCTGGATTTCTTCTTCTATAACACGTTGGTGTGATCGTGTATTTACTCTGCATGGACACACATGCACAGGCGATGATAACAGATGAGATGTTAAAATATGGTTTTGAAGCATTACAGAGACTGTATTTCATATTGTATATGTAGACATTTCTAACTTTTTCCATTGAAAATTAATGGGTGGATTTCATTGTAATATTTTCACAAGGGACCAATTCCACAAAATTCCCCCTGAGAGTTTAAAACCCTTCACTCTGTCATACTCTGCATCCTGAAGTGACTGAGAGACTGGTTTCACTCGGGGGTCTGAATCAGGTCTGTATCCCTGTGGTTCCCTGCAGATTAGCAAATAGCTGTTTTTTCCCCGTTGGTGGGCTATTTTAACCCTGCCATTGTTAAACTGTTATCTGAACGAAACACATTTGCAAACTTACACAAAGCACCCGTCCTAATCGAGCAGAAAGAGGAAAAGGGGAACAAAGATAAAACAGAGGTGCTCACCTGTCACTGTCATCATGAATGTAAATAATCTCATGTGGGATCGTATCAATAAAGATCCTCTGTACTGTCCCAACACACAGGGGATGAAAGAGAAATGCTGTTGTCACCATCATTTTTATAAAAACGTTAAGATATTTCAGAGTAACACTTTGTCACACAGTCATGGATGACTGAGACAATGAGACCACTGGCCCCTGGGCTCAGACATGTTAGAGGACCCCCAACCCTCTGTCAGCACATGGGAGCAAGACCCCCAGACTGTGGTACGTATTTTGAAGTAACTTCTCTTATATATTCGGTTGTTTTGCATCTTTTATGTTTTTTTTGTAATTACATTTCGCTGTGTGGTCATTGTGCATCTCTTGGTTCTCTTGGTAGCCGTCTAAAAATGTGTTGTAGTCGTGCAACATTTTGTGTCTTGTGTTGTTTTGCATTTCTTTGTAATCATTCTGCATCGTTTTATGGTCTCTTTTTTCTCTGTCTGGTTATGTTATGTTTTTTTTATTATTATTGACTTTTCAATAAGAGATTGCCTCAAATAGAGGCTCTGGTTCAGGATGCATGAAAATGCATTTTGGGGGAAATGAATTCTACTGCGATGTGACTGTTGTGGAATATTCTGCAGGAAGCCATGATTTGTATTTAAAAAGAGTAATCACATAGAGATTAGAGCCTGCTGATCTATTTTTTGAATTTCCAATTCTTTTTTTTACAAAGGACTCTTTATTCCAACATACAAGGTATAATCAAAGATTTGCACATTATCAGATTAAGAACAGCAAACTGTTGCTAAAGCGTCCTCTAGTGGAGAGATTGAAGATGCTCATGCTTTTTTCTATAAATGAGTTACTCTTTAATCTATCATCATCATCCTCTTTTATATCATGAATGTTTGTTTGACAGTTGAAATGACAGTTGTGATGACAAACAAAGTGTTATGGTCACACGGTGGCGGTTGGTGGTCTGACTGTATGACACCTCACGTCCCAAAGGCTCAGTCTTCACACTGTGCTTTGGAGCAGTGTAAGTGCTTCACATGCACACTGCCTTTCTTAACACCTCCGTCTTGTCTGCTCTCTTCTGTGCACGACTCATGTTCCGTCCTCTTTTCTTAAATTCTCATATCATTTAAATGTGTTTTATATTATACAGTGGGTCAACATAGAGACGGACCATGGCTGGACAATGGGCAGGGCACAGAGATGTAAGTGGCCTCCAAACCTTTGTTTTTGATTGTTTTGAATGTATTTCTTTGGGGATGTTTGCCACTTGTTTCAGTCATTTCGCCTCACCTCATTGGGTCCCATATCCTCTGCCTGTGAGGCATCTATCCTTGTGTATCAAACAACTGTATGTATAAAGGTATCAAGTAGCACCATTTGGGCTCAGTGTTTTCAGATGTTTCCCTCACAACAACCAACATTTAAACGTTGACCCTGTTCTTATTTTTTACTGACCCTTTAGCGGCTTCCTCTGCTTTAGTTGTCTTCCTCTTTTCTATAAAAATATTCACAAAATAATGACTGTGATGAACAAATATATAAACGAAGGACTAAACGATGCAGGAGCCAACTGCTGTATAGCTGTTAGACACACACTATATTACTTTTTACTTAAATCACAAACGTAGAATATTAACTGAGTCCTGTAAATATGTCCCAGTCCAACAATTAGAGGATGAACGGTGATGGCAGGAATACAACAATCAATGCTTTTGTTTTGGTTTAGTAATAAGTGTCTACATTTGGAGATGGACAAGGATGCCTTAGCGAACCTATGACTTTAATGTAGACCCCCATCTCAACCCCTTAACATAATTTAGGGCAATAAAAGAGGCGTTTCCACAGACATTTTAATATGTCAACAGTTGAAATCAATTTAAAAATGCTCATAATGGCGTGACCAGACAAATCAACCAGTGTTTTTTGGGTGAAGCAGGCAAGTTACATTTCTGTGTTCACACAATTAATATCACACAAAAAAATGCTTTCAGCTCAGCTATAGATCTGCCGACAATTACAAATCTTTGAACACACAATTACACAAAAACCTTTAATAATACTGTCACTGATGAAGTTTCACTTTGATTCCCCATACACACAGCTAACTTCAGAAACAAAAATCAATAATAAATAAATATCAATCAAAATTGTTTTAAAATATTCATCTTCAGATAAAAAAAAACATCAGGCATAATTCTCTGGCACCTCTTTGTTAATAACAAATAACTTTTCGAAACAAATTGGTCTTATGAAACAATACGGTGATACTAGGGCACCATCTAAAGGCCATGGTATAAAACAACATCCCTTCAGGCATGAGGCAAACAGTAACTCTCCAAAGAGTCAGTATAAAAACAGGATTTTCAAGCTTCTCCGTCTCGCCTTGACTTTGTCTCACTTTCATGCTCCGACTACATACTTTCAAGATGTTAATTTATCACCAAACGCTGATTAATTCTGTCTCAATGTGCTGTTTTTTTCTCTTTTCTTCACTTATAATAAGAAAAAATAAACATGCACTTTTTCTTGTAGGCAGCGTGTAAAGATGCATTTCCTTTCTTTGCCGTTCAGCAACGTGCATCGGACAGAAGCGCTCCTCTTCTTTAGATGTTAGTCGAGAGTGTCAGACAGCAGAAGACAAAACAACACAACAGAAGGCTGCTCGCAGATCAGCTGACACCATAGGTGATGGGACTGAAAGTTTCTCCTCCTCAGACGCAATGAATCGCTCACAAATGACACATAGGATTCTGGGTAAAGGGGGGTTAGCAAAACTATAACACAATGAGGTAAAAACACCCGCAAGCCAGCAGCCCAACCTTTGGCAGGACCCGTCAGTGACAGAGCGCAGAAACCACAGGCGGAGAAGTTCTGAATGCATTCTTCATGTGGCGTTGGTGGAAAGGATACCTACAGTATGTGCTGTGTCTACAGGATTGTCACTTTCTGGCAAGTGTCCCTTTGCTGTCATCCTCAAACGTCTATTGCTTTTCTCAAGCTCAGTCTTTTTTTTGATGATAGTGCAAATTGAAGGAGGACACGTAGTTCTGCTCTGCTCATTAGCCTAGAATGACAATGAAGGGATTCCGTCTGGGAATTTGTTACCTGTCAGGTTTCCCCAAAGCTCGGTCTCTGTGTCGGAACAGCTCGAGAATGTAAAGCCAAATCAAATTAAATAAGATGATGAACTGAGTCTGGGAAAACAAGATGATTACGTTTGTTTCTACAGGTGACTGTCGAGACAGCCTTTGATATCTGTGTCTTTAATATATACTGTGGATGAGGATATTTTAGCACTGACTGTTTCTCTATGTTGAATCCTGACACCTCTAATAAAGGTTGTCAAGTAAAAAGCAAACCAAAAGTGTGTCTAAATCTTGTCTGTCGGGGCGTGGCGGGGGAGGAGAACTTCTTTGGCAACTCATGAAGAGCAGAGGAGCCCTCAGGCTGAAGAACAGAGACACTAATTATGAGTCAAACACTGAAATCGGTTCTTGAAGAACAGCAGGCCGTTTTTCGTGTGTGTGGCGTCAGAGGAGGCCGGCGGGTAGCGAAACTTGGCGTAAGTCTTGTCGCTCTCTGATTGGCTCGTCCAGGGAAGTTTGATTTTGGTGGCATGATTGACAATGACATCATCACAAGAGCCCACGTGGAGAGATCCCAGGCCATCGATGAAAAACTCTGAGAAAAGAAAACAGAAATGATTCAGCCACATGCATTTAAAACATTCAACTCATTTGATTCTGCCTAATTGAATTATCCCTAACACTTTATATGATGCTCAATCCATAGTGCATTATTACCTGCTTATCACTGTATTTTCTAATACGTATAGTAACACATATATAAGGTTTATAGCAATAATCATCACGCAATAAAAAGCACTTTTTTTTGCAAGGATCATGGTAATACATCATTGTGATATTTGCATAATGGCATATTTGGCTTTTAACATCTATTCCTTATTATGCAGTACAATCATATAATGCAATGTAAGTATGTTTACTTTATTTCAACATCCTCAAACGTTAATAAGGGAGAAGTGGAAAACGGTATATTAGAGGACTAAATACAAATGTAATTCAATTGTATTTAATGCATTTCGTTTAATTAAATTATAGCAGAGTACTGATTTAGAGATGTTGACTTGAGCGGATTAAACATTTCACACTTTAATTTCTTTGCAACAGTTAATTCGATAATTTATCTTTAATCAGAACGGTACTGCAGGCTCTCCCTTTGTTTCTTGTGTGCGCCAAGTTCACATTCAGATTGTCTTGATTTCACACCACTGTACGTAACTAACCCTTGCTGGGTTGCTTGAGTATGCACAAGTTAAACCACACATTTAACATGTTTGCAGATGTTTACAGCATTCCTTTACTTGATTTTTTAAATGTGTTTTTAATGGAAAATATGGCCCCAGATTAGCTGCAAACAAATGGAAATAAGGGCCAGCACATTGATACTTCTTTTTTCACACCCTGCTCTGATAAATGACTGTTGTAGGAGCCATTGTATGGGTGTTGTTGGCATGTCAGTTTATTTAATTTATATTTATAGTGCAATACTATTTTGAACACTTGGTGTTCAAAATAGTATTGCGGGTGTATAAAAAGGGTCATACAGTAGGGGACCGGAAGAGCGAGGACACAGGAGGAAGAGCATACCGATTCAACCAGCCCGGCAGATGCTCAAGATACAACCATTCACTCAGTGATTAATTGGTAATATAAACGATCAATAAACATCATTCTAAACTGTACTCAGTCTGGATCACCCATTCTCCTGTGAAAGTAATGGCAAAAAGGATATAGGATATTGGAACGAAATTGCCATTACAACAATGTTATTGTACATTTGAATAGTCAAATAACACTCTTCACTGTTTGATATGAACATTATTCTTCCCCTGTACTCACCCAGGTGAGCGACCCTGGCGAGACGCGGGTCGAAACCGACCTGCTGCACTTTGTCGGTGCGGGCCAGGAAGAAGTTAATGACCCCGTCAGTCACCACGCAGTTAGGGAAGCCTTGGATGACGTGATGAAACCCTCTCCTCAAGTGTAAACAGTCTCCATCCTCCTCCCCTGACTCAATGGAGATGGTCTGTCTATAGGTGGCAGTGTAACCTGTGGCCTCCCGCACTGCACCGCCCACCTGGACACACACAAACACGAACACACACACACACACACACACACACACACACACATTGATGTCACTGAATCAGGAACACAAGCCTGCTGCCACAGTCATTTTAAACAAAAGCTTTTTGTTTTCTCACCAGATCCAGAGTGGTTCTCTCTAAGACGTCCACCAGTTTCTCCAGCTTGGTGTTGGATGTGAAGATGAAGTCGTCGTCCACCCACAGCACGTACTTCGTGGTCACCTGAGAGACGGCCAGGTTTCGTCCAGCAAACCAACCCTGTGGCACACGACGCAGAGCGTGAATACCAAAAAGGATCAGTGAACACTTTTTTAAAAAGTTGCTCCTTGAAGGAGAGTTATATATTAATATAATTTGACCTTATTACTGAGTTAAATTATTTATATAACTTCCATCCAAATTGTAATTTTCTAAATGTAACCCTTTAAATACTAGTTATTTTACACTATTATGAAACAGTAACCTTATGACAATGATAAGCAGCATTGATTATTGTATTTTGTTAGGGTCAGATAAAGTTGACACTTTAAAGTGCCAGTTGGTTTTACACACAGTATTCTTCTGTAAACTAAATTCTAGGGGAATCTTTTCTTGATTCTTGAAGATATTAATCCATTGCATAAAATACATAATACAGCAGCAATGTCCCTGTTGGAAGCCGATAAAATAACATGTTATTGGGTTTCAATAGAACAATTCTGTCCTAAATGAGTGTCTGTGAGTTAGCTAATATAGGAGCTCAGAAAGATATTCAGAAATGTAAATAAACAAAATCCTTCTCACACCCTTTTTTCCCATTTCTTTGTCACATTTGTCATATGCACATCTAATGTGATTGATGGCTACTAATTCAAATCCCCCATATGTCCTTAGCGCAGGACAAGGGTTACACATCCATGGTTACAAGCCTTCACTATGAGTCTCCCTACCTTTCCAAAAGGCATGATGTAATGTTCGATGTAAGGCCCAGAAATTGTTTGGGGGTTTTCGCTGTCATCAGCGATCACTATGGTGACGGTAGGATAGTATCTCCTCACGCTGTCGATGAGATTTTGAAGCTTTTCATACCGCAGGAAAGTCTTCGTAGCTATGGTAACAAGGGCACTGACGTTGTACTCTGCAGAGAAGGAAGATGAAACAATCGTTAGAGGAAATTTAGCTTTTTTATTTTTTAGTAAATGAAGATATGTTATTACTGTAAGGCTTATTATTCAGTGGTTCGATAAAGGCGTTGTGTTTTACCTCCTTTGGATCCTGTGTTATACAGTTTGGGAGTCACCCCGTGTTGAATCTTGATACTGAAGCTGGCTTGATGCCCCTCCGTCTCCAACTGAACTAATAGACACAACAAAAACACATTTCATTTGTGTGATAGGATCTTTCTGGGGCGAACCGCTCTGCATTTGTTAATGGAGTAGGGCTGTTCATTCAAAATGCTGAATGCATTTAATTATCCACTTTGGTCCAGCATGTCCTCAGGCTTTGTCCCTGGTGACCATTGGTGAATCTCTATTAACACAAACAGGCTGTATTATTATATAAGTCTGCCTCCTGATTTGATGGTCAGGGTCAACGTTTAATCCCAGATATTAAGGTGGCCTTCAGGAAACCTAAAACCTGAAAGGCCATCTCTAGAGCCAGTGTGTAGTATGTCCATTCTGTCCTACTGAAGAAACACTGTGTCCAAACTCCCCTTTATTCCTTTAAATCTATATTTGACCTTTTAATCAATAGTGGGACATCATGGGAAATATGCTCATTGGCTTTTTGGCTGAGAGTTAGAAGATAACATTGCTTTCTGGTCACTTTGTAAGGATTTTCAACATGTTCATTTGTGAGATTTTGTTACCTTACAACCATAGATATAGAGATTTGGACAAAGTAAGGCAAGCTTCCCCCCCCTCTTTTCAGTCTTGATAATAATAATAAATGTTATTTGTATGGCACCTTTCATGCACAAAGCAGCCCAAAGTGCTTTATTAAAGAAAAAATAACAACAATATTAAAATAAATTCAGAACAAGATAAAACATCTACTGTGATCCTAATGAAATTCTCTTGAACTAAAGCTGATAAGAAATTCAAATAGGTTAAAATAAAAATAAATTAAATTAAGTGTAAAATAAAAGCAAAACAGAAAAAATACAGTAAAACATGGACTGATTCCAGTGAGAATTGAAAGTTAACCCAAATTAAAAGCCATATTAAAAAATATAGGTTTTTAATTTGCTTTTAAACATTTCATGGGAGTTTGCTGTTCTAACATCCATGGGGAGATCTCTTGTGTGATACCCTTGGAATTTCTGAAGCAGGGCAGTGGAGGATTTAAGGGTTCTTGTTGGAACATCTTGTTGATGCTAAGCTAAGCCAACTAGCTGACATGTACTGACAAGAGAATATCAAGTCTTCTAATCATCTAAAAGGTTGTTTTGGGGAGCTTTTACATATGCGAAGCAATAGTCTAAAAGGAGGTTAAGGCAAATATTGCGGGGAAAAAAGCACTGAAATACTGAACGTTTGTTCTCACCTGTGTCTGCCGTGCTGGGGTTGAACAGTGTGTTTGTGTAGGTGACAAACTGCAGTTGTCGGTTCAGGTTTGGCAGCAGGCTGCTGGACAGAGTCATATGCATCTCGCTATCACCTTTGATTTTCACCCCGTCCACCTCTGCTGCCACATTTAGCGTTCCGAGCATGGCAGTGAAGTTTATCTGCAGCGAGATGGAAAAATGGTGAGTGGATTAAAAGCAAAGCAGATATCTAAAGTATGTCAAAGTAAAAATAGAAATACCTACCGAGTAGTGGTCTCGGGGAAGGTCGTGTAAGGCCAAGCCTGAAAGCATTATAATAAAAATTGACAGGCTATGTTACTACAGCCTTTAAGACACTAAATGCACAAACTGTCAGCAGAATTTAAAATAGGCTCTGTGTGTTTCCTAATACTAAAAACGAACTGTTCTATTTGTGCTAAACCTGTTAACGATGCTTCTTATGTTATGCAGATAAGTGGAATCCATATCCAATCTATTTTTGCACACAGCACTGGTACAGTATAAGTCACACATGAGCCATCTCCAGGTTTAGATATGTTTAGCTGTAGTAGCTTAGTGACCAATGCCTCAATTAAAGGTCACCTATTATGCTAAATCCACTTGTTCCTGTCTTTTGTACATCAATGTGTGTTCCCTCTGTGTTAAGTGATTTGGAAAGTTTCAGGAAATAAGATTCTCTTTCTTTTTGTCCTGATCCATTTATATAAAAACTTTTACGAAAATGAGCTGATCACATTTTCAGTTCATTAGAATTTAGAATCAGAATCAGCACTTTTGAAACAGGGTTGAAACAGAGGGGTTTATGGGATGCTTCAGAGACATGTTTTGTATATTTCTGAGACCTATACTATATTGTTGAAAAAGAGTGTAGTGGGGGACCTTTAAATAATCTAATCTAAAACCATCTGTTTTAACTGTTGAACAGCAATCTAGTTGACCAAATAGTCATGTTCAAATGTGTGTCCCACTCTCAGGTCTGTCTGAAGTCTTACCTGGGATGATAATTGTTCTTAGGGGACGAAGCTCCACCCCCTGCGTTGGATACTGTAAGGGATTGTTAGCCTCTGCAATAATGAGAACATCTGCAGGTGTCTGAGACCTAAGGGGAGAAAAGATCATCACCAGGATGCTCCCTGCAGCACACACACAACTAACATGAGCAAGCATGGAACAACTACGCTCAAAATGCAGTGAGTGTTGTTTGCTCTACGAAAACACAGTGAAGAGAGAATTCAATAGCAGCTTCTGAACAACTTGGGATTATTCTCTGTTGAAATAACTAAAATACATTACTATGACACCTTCCCTGGTTAGTTTAATTACATTTAAGACAATAACATAACAAGATTTTATGTTTAAATATGCAATGAGTCAACAGCCTATTAAATATGTACTCATTTTCATACTTTTTCCGTACAGATATCTGAACAATGGCTAAAGCCAGGTTCAAAATAGTTGTTTCCTTTTGTGGGCATATTAGAGTCAAATATTTTTACCGGGAGGTTTCTTTTATATCTCTTTGTATCACGTCATGAATCAAGAAATACGGCAAACAGACACTAACAAAAATATAATGGTATATGAACACACCCCTCTTTGAAAAGCTTAATTATACAGATTGTAATGATACCAAACTACTAGTTAAGTAGAAAGAGAACATTTTGAGTAGGTTGCTTTCTTTCTGAAATACTGCTCGCAATAACTACCCCAATAAGATGATTCTCCATCATTATCCTGCTTGTTCATCAACAATATTTGACATCTCTGATTACCTCTTCTGGAAACTCTTGTACTCTTTGGCCCGTCTCCTCTTCATCTCCTCCAGGTCAGAGGCTTCGAAGGCGGTGTGCAGCGGGTGAGCCGACACCCGCGGGAACAAGAGCTGGGCGAAGGGCAGGTTCACTCCTCCACTCTCACCCTCACATATGCATCCGTTACGTGCCAACAAGCTGGATGGATCATTGGAGATACATGCATGTGAGGAAATCATGTTTAGCTGACCTCTGTTGTGCTCAGGAGTTTGAATAAGGAACAAATAACAGGATAGATAGATAGATAGATAGATAGAATTGAAAAAAATGAATTACCTTGCCACATTGTCCCTCACGTGAAAGGGGATGTTGCCTAGTCGGTGGTCTAGTTCTGGGAGCCTCTCCTCTAGATGCCTCTCCAAAATTGACCCCGATCGCTGCCACACATCCACAGTGGTATAAGCCCGAGTGGGCCACGAATGAATGAGGGCCAGCACCAGCACCACAGACACCAGGATAGCGAGCAACACCGTCTTTCTCAGGGAGCGCATCCTGAAACCTGAAGCAGAAATGTGCATGTTTAAATTCCTCCTGCGCACACAAACATATCTACTTTATTATAGTTCAGGTAATGTGAGGCTCCAAAGATTCAAAGGCTTTATTGTCATATGCACAGACATCTTAAGTCCCAGGCTCCTCCAACAATGCAACATAAATATATCTAAGACATAAAACAATAAAACAAATTTAAAAAACAACTAAAATATTGCAAGGAGAAACAGAAAAAAAATAGTGCAAGATTATGTTGCAGGATCAATTGTGCAAGTAATGTAAAAAAAAAGAAATAAGCTAAATGTTGCAGAAAATGTTGTAAGTAAGCAAGTAGCGTCATTTTAAATCAAGTAGATATCTTCCAAAGTAAGTCATCTCAGCACATAAAGACTGTGTGGGGAAACAGGAAGAGATAACAAACAAATAATCTTGATTTTGTCCCCCATCTTTAATACTGTTTGAAGAAAGCCAGACAGACTGGAACAGTGCAGCTCTGGCTCCAGAAACACAGAGCATGCCTCAGATTCTGTGTGGTTACATTCATAGATTCATAGAGCCACTTGGGGGTGAATGGGAAAAGGATTTTGAAGCATGCATTAACAAAAGCACTGCACTAGCTGGTATCTATCAGTGTGGCTCTGTGGTGTCATAAAACCTTCTGGCATCTAAAGTGCGGTCAGAACGAGAACCAACAATCAGATCGATTGATGATTTAGCTTCTAAATGAAGATTAGCCAGCTAGCATACGTTACAGTACACTAGAGTTAACATTTTATAGTGATAGATAGTTAAAACAAACAAAAAATACATTTACATTCACAAGGTCCTCTATCCCTGGCCGTGTCTGCTTACTTACCAGAACACAATGTGCTTTTTTAATATGATCCAGATGTGATGAACAAAAATTATATTTCCGCTCTGTATGTATTTCAAATGGTTCATCATGGTTATTCGTGTGTCAGATCCCCTGGGGGTGTTTCCTGTGTGTGTGTGTGTGTGTGTGTGTGTGTGTGTGTGTGTGTGTGTGTGTGTGTGTGTGTGTGTGTGTGGTGTGTGTGTGTGTGTGTGTGTGTGTGTGTGTGTGTGTGTGTGTGTGTGGGTGTGTTTTGCTGGACATTAACATAATGACAATCGCAGCTCAGAAAGATCCTGTATAATGCTTTCTCTATGCGTGACCTAAATTGCTCTTTGCAAACTCCACAGAGACAATTTCTTGTTAACTGTTTGAGGGTACAACTTACTGTAAACACCTGAAACAAGTGTTTAAACATTTTAATTTGTATACAGCACCATTTGTGGACCAAAAATATAATATACAGAGTTAGTATATTACATGTCATTTGATAGACACTTTTATCCAAAGCGACTTACTTAGTATTCAGTACTGTGGACAATCCCCACAGGAGCAATTTGTGGTGAAGTGTCTTGCCCAGGGACACAACGACATGCTGACTGCAGTGGGACTCGAACTTGGTACCCCCTGATTCGAAGTCCAGCACTCTATGAACTGAGCCACAGCCGCCCTATTACTTAACTTCTCTTCCCTTCAGCCCAGCATGTGTGTTTTAATAAATATGAATATTTACCCATCAGCCTCTATCCAGTCAGTGAAAGGGCATCCTCCGTAGGAACCTGCATCTCCAGAAACTATGTAAATAGTCACAGAAATTAGTTAGCACCTTCCCCATCTGAAAACAAAAGGAAACATTATTAGAATATACAGTATAGCGAATCATCAGTAGCCCATTCGTTCTTGACTTATGGCCAAAAACCTCCCAGTGACCTTGATCAGTTCATAACTGAGTCTTGTGCCAATTTGAAGAAATTCCCTCATGGTGCTCCTGAAATATCCTGTCACAGAAAGGGGACAGATGTGAGGTCATAGTGACCTTTTAACACCAAGTTTGTATCAGTTCATTCTTAGCCAGACCAATCTCCACAGTCCTGCACCCATAATCACTCTGGCACACACATTTTATTATCATTCACATCGTCTTTGGGAGGACTAAGCAAAGACACAGAAATAGATATCACAGATAGTGGAAGGGAAGGCATTTGTGGCACATCTCAAGAAATTCTCTCCTGAGTTATCCGGTTGACAATAATGGGACTGACAAGTAAGCATTGTATGAAAACTGCATGAGGCAATTTCATAGTCACTTAGAAACCCAGGCTGGTGCTTCATTAGCTAGTTGAGTGGTCCTTCAGCCCTCAGGGGAAATTCAGCAGGGTTTGGGGGTCGACTGTTTTAGGTTTGTTGTAGGTCAAATCAATACGATATGATCACAAGAAGAAGCCAAACAGCCTGCTGCTGTGGCCCTGTGCTCTTATCCCTCAGAGGAAATGTTTAATCTTCAAGTCCTTTTAAAATGTTTCTTCCTGTTGTATTGTTGATGGAGGATACACCATGTTGGCCTTGGATAACCTAGTTTCTTATATTAAACTAACTAACTACTGCCACTTCTCTCACCGGGTCGACTCGGAAAAGGGTGACATTTAGACATGTGGTACTTCAGGCAGCAATTTGCATGTGGATCTTTTCATGTATTTCTATAAAGGATGTCTTAAAGTGGAAATGTTCATTCAATAGCATAGGATTATAGAGTACTATTATTCACTATGTAATCAGACTATTAGACTCAGGATTCCTTCTCTTGCCTAGATACATTGCATGCTACAGTATAGTGATGTCTTATTATCTTAGCCAACACATTAAACAGAGAACTGTACATGAACATGAAATAAAAATAATTAGTTGAAACCATAGAAATCCACAAATATGCTTCACATACTGTAAATCCTCAAATGTGCAAAATGTAATAAGTGAGTGCTTAAAACAAACCATTCAAATGCTGATTGGTGTAAGAAGATATACATGATCACAATCAGACCATACAATTCATAAAGAAACTCAACCATAGAATAAAAGGAAGCATTTGAGGGAATGATTAAAGAAGCATCATCAGCAATCGTTTTTTTTTCAACGTTAACCTTGATCTATTTTCTGTGAAGCTAAATATAACCACGCACATGTAGCTCTTACTGGCATTAACTAGCACAGCTGATGACTGACTGGCTGTTAAGAAAACACCCTTAACATTCGGTAACCGGACGATCAAGGGAGGTGAGCCATGATATAAGTCACGAGGAAATGTCCAGAGGCCGATCAGAATAAACGTACATTAGTGGCAGTGCTGCTTTTAATTAACCTAAAAACGAGCCTCTGAGGACAGCTGTGACATGCTCGAGCTCAGAGCTCTGGGGGTCCCTCCCAAAACGCGCGTGACAGATGTGTTGCCACATTCAGATTCTGAATATTACATCACCGCATTGTATTCTGCATGATCAACATCCCCTTATTGACCTGCATTCTTACATATAAGAAGAAATGTCAAAGTGATGCGATGATCTGTCCTGCATTAATAAATTACTGCATGATATCATACGATCTTTCAGACAGGCCTATTATCCTGCCTTACCGTGAATACGACGGCAGGGAAAAAACCGTGCACTTAAGGTTCCTTGATGTGTCTTTCGATTACATTCCTTTGTGTGCTAAATCATATCTCCTCCAAAACGCAGATCACATTGCTTTCATGCAATTGTTCACGGTTTTCTTTCCTTCTCATGTTTTTGCCTTGTATAGAAACAGTCACCGAGACGGAAATGCCGACAAAAATAACGTGTCGAAAACAGCCATATAGGCCAATTACCGTTATTCCGGTCAAATCCTGAGAACATGGAGCTCACCTCAGTTCAACGACGCAACGTGTTAGTTTCTCCTCCAGTCTGCACGGAGGTCGTCCCTGTGAACGTGTATCTCTGTGGTCTGGAAAATGTGATTAGATGTGGTAAAATGGAGCAGCCAGGAGATAAATAATGCGACCGCACATCGCAGCACTACAGGCTGTGGACGGACGCTCCCCTGCAGCAGCAGCAGAAGCAGCGCGGCGGAGCGGCGCACCTCAACACGGTCAATCAGCGAGCAGCAGCTTCATCATGGTCCGACATGTGACCGCAACATACACGACCACACTCCACACACTGTGTATACAATCATGCACAGTCTCAGCAAAGTCATGCATGCTATTTTGGAAATATGTTCCAAAAGTAGACCAGCTCAACAATTCAACAATAGTGTACATGTGGGTGTGGGTGTCGTGAATAAAGGCCTATGTTTAGTGTGTTTGACTGAAAACTCATCTCTTTCGACTCCAATTCGAGCAATAAAATGGAATAAACAAACAAAATAAAAAGCACTTAGATACTAGTAGTAACCAAGCACTTACATACTAACAAAGCACTTATATATATATATATATATATATATATATATATATATATATATATATATATATATATATATATATATATATATATATATATATATATATATAACAAAGACTGACTTATCTAAAGCCATTGAGTAGCACTTAAAATGGTTTTGCTCTATGAAACCTGATGTACTTATATGATTCTGTTTTCTTCAAGTTTGTATCTTCTTGGTCGAATGCACTTATTGTAAATCGCTTTGGATAAAAGCGTCAGCTAAATGAAATGTAATGTAATGTTTGTCTTTGTATTTCTGGTATAATGTGTGGGAATGTGTGAGTATGTGTGAGTGCATGTTTTTGACAGCCTGGCTCCATATTTATTATGGGATTAGTTTTGTATCATAAAGATAAAGCAACACTTTCTCAGAATAAAGCAAAACTATGAGTTTAAAAGGAAAAAAAACTGAGTCAAGCAAAATAAAATACATTTCAAAAATAAAACTATAAATTGCAAACAAATAATTTGTGTAATCATGTAAACTATAAGTATTTTTTCTTTGTTTTAACATAGGTTTTTCTTGGCAGTTCTTGTTTCTTCTTTCTCAATGATCAGACTTTTGCTCTAGCTGCAGCTTTTCTCGTTTGCGCTCCCTCATTTTTTGTTTGAGATTTTGACACAAACATCCCAGGTGGGCGGGACTTTCAGGGGTGTGTCCTCATTGGCTACTCAGTTTTTGAGTGACAGCCCACTACACCACAGATCATACAGTGCAACTCATGCAGCAAACTCCGGAGTCCACTCGGCCACGAGTTTTCATGAACATATCGGACTTCTCTTATGGATTGCTGTGCATTATACTTGTGTTGTGTAGTTTATACTTTATTCCAACTTTAAATATTTTAATACATGAACACACTGCTGCTGTTAATTAACTTCCCAATCTGGGATTGATAAAGTGTTTGTCTATTTATTTATTTAATAGATAAAATAAAAACACATCTATGTATTTTCAAGCTAAAGGTGATGCACAATATAAACTGTATACTATTTTTTTTTTTCAAAGACATGTTACATTTCAAAAGCATATGTTGCTATGTTTAGGACAAACAATTAAAGACTGCTTTAATTTGACAAATTCTACAATATAAAAGTGGCAGATTTGCTTTATGAAACAGACCAGACCTAGGCTGCATACCAACACAATTAGGAACATGCTCACATCTTACTATGTTGGTCTGAAGAGCTGAAGCATTCATACACAATGGATACAAACTGTGTTGTCTCATTCTATATCCTGTGAGAAAATTATATACATTTAGCATTAAAAACTACTATTCCTAGCCTGAGGAAGATATGAATAATCAACAGATTTGAATGTAATCTCTAACATTTTCATGTAGAATAAAGACAAAAGAGTGATTATACAAATTACATTTATTGAAATTTGAACCAGAAGATGAAGTCTCAAAGAATGTTTTAAATAAAAGGACATAAAACAAAAAGGTGGATAATAATAACATCTATTAAATGTATATGTAAAGATATTTGACACTGAGCCAGTGATAAGTAACAGCAACGCCCAGCGTGGATGAAGATGGTGCAGGTCTTTCTTCATGCCCCCCCTCCTAGGATCTAATGCTGTCCCCTCATACCTCATTCACACCAACGGTGTTTCAGGGCCGGTTCGGAGCTGGAGCTTGAAAAGCACCGGGTTTTCCTCTTCACACCGCAGCGGAGCAGCCTCACACATACACCTCATTCACACCAACGCAACTCCGGTTCAAGCTCCGTGCTAGAGCTTTTCAGGTTCAGAACCGGTTCTTCGGTTTAGCGGAGGCTCTTTTCACACCGCCCAGAGTCCGACTGGTGCTGCGTCATTGCGTCATCGTTTGCGTCATGACGTAACCGTTTGCGTGCCTGCTTCATAAAGCCAAACCGCGCGGAAACCCCTCACAGCTGACACCGACAACAACAACAATGGCCGATTGTGCTCCAGCTTCCTCTGTACCTCTTCGGAAGACCAGATTCCCAGTAGGTAGCTGGTCTCTTCAGTGGACCACTGCTGCTTGTTAAGTTTCTCCATCGTTGTGTACAAGCTGGATAAAACGCGGTGTGAATGAGGTAAAATACCTCATTCACACCAACGGTGTTTCGGGGCCGGTTCGGAGCTGGAGCTTGAAAAGCACCGGGTTTTCCTCTTCACACCGCAGCGGAGCAGCCTCTTAGCTCCGGAATCCGGTTCGTTTCAAGCACCAACAAATTGTCCGGCCAGAGCAAAAGCACCACATATGTCACGCTTACGTCGAGGCGGGGGCAGAGACAGATCAACTCCTGAACAACAACAAGAAGCCCGCGTTTTATCCAGTTTGTACACAACGATGGAGAAACTTAACAAGATCGAGTTTCAGTGTTTCTGCCATAGACTGTATATATAAAGGTTTCTGCTCATGGTGAAGCAACGTGTCTGCGTGTTATTGATTGATTGATTGAAAAGTTTATTAACAGCTTGTATATTGGGTACAGTACAGTACAGCTCAAAACATACAATTGTTAAGGGGATGCAGACCAGAGAAAGACTTTCGTCTTGTTTACATCAGGGTCCCCCATTTCCAATTCATCATGTCATTTAAGACATATTTGACATACAGATGGCTTATTTACAATTTACATACAGGTGGTTTTTTTAGATACAGATTGCTTGTTTACAATTTTCATTTTAGATTTCGTTCTAATACATCCTAACCGGACATTTAAGACATACCAAGTCTACAGATATACAGTTAGTAACAGAGTCTAAAATGCGAGTATAGACATAGATGGGGGGGGGGGGGGGAAGCTGTCCATTGAACGACAGGTTGAGATTTGTTCCATTACCGGGGCCAGTTTTGCAATGCTCTCCCCCGAAGGTGCTCTTTAAGAGAGGTTTTGAAGGTAAGTATAGTTTTACTTTCCTTTACAGTTGTGGGAAGAGCGTTCCACCTTGATGTGGCATAATTGCGAAACGTGTATTCCCCCTTTTTTGTGCCAAATCTGGGTTTCACATGATTTGTGAAGCTCCCTCTGGTGTTATGATCATGGTATTCCTTGACCTTTGGGAAGAATTTTGACATGTACATGGGTACCATAGAGGTGTAGTGGATCTTGTAGACCAGGCCCATTGCAAGTAGCTGTACTCTGTCGTCTACTCTAAGCCATCCTAGGTTGTCAAAGTGGGCAGAGGTGAGGTGGGTTCTAGATGAAAGGTCAAGCAGTAGTCTGACCAGTTTATTTGCGATGTTTGAAGTTTTATTTTTAGCGCCTTGGAGGTGCTATGTGTTGTGGAAATATTTTCCAAGGCCCATAACTTTGACCCAGTGTATCAGTTCAAACTGTCCTGACTGAGCACAGGCACCTGTAACCTTGGCTGCTGTGCTCTCAGTGTTTTGTCTCCCTGTTCCTGCCTGTTGGCGTCAGCTGATAGAGGTGTTATCATTCTATCTTGTTATGCAGCATGTTGATGATGCTCTCTGAACTAGCTAAATACATGGGTCTGAGGTAGAGTTCTTCAGAATTGACGTGGCAACTCTACCGTGAAGTCAGAACCTCTGACTCTTGGACTTGTGATGTGAATCCTCCGGCCGTAACTCCAAATAAACCATCATGTGTTTGACATCAAAGCTACTGCTCTTCCCGTGTCTCCTTCCTGAGTCGGTGACTCCCACTGCATAGCTACACAGAAGTTTCCTCTACAAATTGGCGTTGTCGGCAGGATGCCAATAAATCTACAGAGCTGGTAAGTGTGATTTTCAAATCTACATTTGGACATTGCCTTACCAGAATCTGTGATTGACGGTATCCTAAAATTACCTGTGAAACTGATCGGCTGCGTTTCCTTTTGGTTAATGAACATTTGGGGATGATAAACCCAGGAGATCAGTGTCTGGGGACTCAGTCCTGGCTTATTTCCTCTGTGTATGCTGCTCGGGACGGAAGTGCCATACAAGCATGCACAGCTCATGTTTAGAGATACCTTAAAGAAAGGGCATCAGTGAAGTGGAGCTTCTGTGTGAATTGAAAGCAATGTAAAAGATTTGTATTGGACAAATCGCCGGATTTTGAGGGTCTTAGCGGCCAAACATAGCAGTTGAAAATAAGCAGCCAGAGATATTTACTGCTATCACCTCTCTGTAAAAACACGGCTCCAGCTGCAGTCTTGCGTGTGTGTGTAAAACCTCACCGTGTGTGTGTGGGGCTGGAGCAGTGCAGGCTGAGAGGAAGAAAATCACAGCTTATTGCCTATAGGCTTTAACTCACGGCACCGCCGTCCTTCAAACGGGACAGTCTAAAAGCACTCGTTGTTTAGGACCGCTTTTCTCATGGTTAGACGGGCCAGCGCGAAGTGCGTGCATCACCCGATGCGCTACGGCTCTCTGGAGCAGGTGGCGGTCAGGAGTGCATACATACAATTATAGGCTAATTGATCAGAGGTGTGTAGTGGCAAGCAAGCATAGGCAAACTGTGTTTCACCTTGAGGTGAACTCGATAGCAAGTATATATAGGCTGGTCGTACGGACTACAGTCAACTGAGCTGTTGTTTGGAGAGAAAGGGCAGGGGAAAAGTCTGTGGGCTCTGATCGGGGGGGCACAGCGCCACTAGAAACAGATAGCCTAGTGGTTGTCGCAAGAGGATAAGCTAGTTATCGCTCTTGGACGGCTTTCAGGCACCGATAAATCACTTGTACAAGGGTGGACGCGCGAGTAGGTGCTCCATTTCTATAATTCCCCACCCCCTCTAAGATCTCTAAAATCCGGACTAAATTGAGCTGGATGAGCTTTGCTGTCGCGCTGGTGTTTATTACGAGTTCATGTTTTGTTTGTCTGATTGTTTGTATGGGGGTCTATATTGGTTTGTCCCGCCGTCTTGTGTATGTTTTGTAACAATAATGAATCAGTCCATAGACAGGGTAAAATGAACTAAACTTTAATTATCTCACCAAAAGTAAATGACCTGAGAAAAATAAAAAGTGTTTTTATGTCCTGCCTCTGAGTGCAGGGGAAAATGTAAACAAGAAGCACACTGTTCAGGGTGAGCGCTAGGTGTAAGAAGAAAATAAGATTATATTGCTTTAATAATCCATTCTTAAATGGTATTGCTGGTATGTTAAGATATCTTTGTGACCTTGTATAAACCCTATGCCCGTCCTGCGCCCCGAGACCCTCAGAGACTTGCCTGAGGAGATCAGGGTTGCAAAATCTGTTTTTGTAGGTCAATGTTGTATTATTTGTTTCATTTATTCGTAATCTATGTATTGTATAGTAATAATGAATAAAAACGTAATGTATTGAACACATTCCGAAACAAAGCAGATAAGCAGAACAAGACTCAGACATAATACTAATTGTTGTTGAAACCTTTTGCGCTGTTGCAGCAAAATGGAAACTGTGTTAATTATTCTGTTCCAACTGGCCACTGGAATCAGGTAATTAATATAAGTTGAAGTTCAATTACAGTTTTAAAAATAGTTTAACATTCTTTATTAAACTGCTCCAAATTATTTCTAGTATCAACCAATTGGTCTTCATAGACATTACTAAAATTAAAATAGTTGTTAAACTACTGACAAGTTTTCTGAAACCGAGCTTATGAACAACAGAGTAAAGGTTGCTGGTTAAGCCAGGATCAATATATTTGTTGAAGTTTTTATTGTGTGCATAATAAATGTGTTAAATTAATTGAGCAATTCTTTAAAAGTATAATGTTGCAATTTCTTTAAAATAAGTAATTACAGTTACAAAATAGGTGTTGTTTTCCAAGAGCCTCTCTTTCACAGGCACTTTGAATCATGACACTTCCAAGTCCTACAGAGATCAGTATCACTTTGTGTTGCAAGCCAAATCCAGGGGTTCTACTCGAGCCCAATTTTAAATACCATAAAGAAAAGTATTGAACCCAGCTCGAGCTAAATGTCAAATGTATTTAATTAATGTGCAAGTGTTTTGATTTATTTAAAATGTTCCAGTCTAGCTTCCTTCGAGTTTAGTATAAACAACAGATTGGTTCTCATAACATTCTCACTGCTGTGCTGTCCCAAATGTTTTAAACCTTGGGCAGATAAGCACACACACACACACACACACACACACACACACACACACACACACACACACACACACACACACACACCACACACACACACCACACACACACACACACACACACACACACACACACACTTTGGATGAGTAATCACTTCATCCAAATTGTAAATTGTTGCCTTTTTAAAGTTATTAGTAATTAAAGATTAATTATTAATTAAATTAGGTACATAACAATAAATAAAATAACTTTGACTTGATCATTTTGTTCACAACATTAGACCTTGTCCTCTAATCTCTACTAGAATAAGATAAGTGTGCATGTTTGGGTGTTGAACACTCCTGTGATGTACCTAATCTTCTTATCCTTTTCATTACAGAGCTGGGGAAATGGTGTATTGCTTAGATTCGGATCCGTGCAAAGTCCAATTTTGACTGACTTTAGTTCTAATGTTAATTTGATTTCAACCCATAAGGAATTATTTAGATTAACTCAACATTTCACATGATGATGGATTAGTGCTCCACATTTTCCCCACTAAATTGTTGTGCAACTAGGCCAATGGTAAAGAGAGACATTGATGACCTTGTGTCCCTTTTGTTGGTACGTGGTTCCATTCTGTCTATGGCCTTGGACGGCTTCACTAAGAATCACCCAGTTCTGACAGTCCGGCTGAGTGCAGTCACAGAGATGCTATGGCTGCTCTACATGAAATTACATTAATGGTCTGGTCTGAGAATGGACACCATTACCTGCTTCCAGAGACAATGACGCTCCTCAAACTGAACAATACTGTCTCACGTGGGCCACTCCCCCCACCAAGCCATGAACTGAAAGCTTGACATCTGCTTTGAACACCTGGAAGCCTCCCGGTCACACCAGCACCAACCCTTGGGTCAGTCAGATGGGACTAACGGCTTAACTTAGGGCATTTGGTTCAGAAATATGACTCTCGTTACCGCAGAGTGGGTTGTTTTTTTAAGGCTATTCATACTACTATGCAGAGGATGCCTGTAGGTTGGCAAGCTGTTAAAAGCCCCTACTATTTTTTTAAATAGGCCTAAATGTCAGGAGCCTCTTAATGTCTAGTTCTACATGTATTCACATTATATGGACAATGTTTCCACCTGGTGAAACTGAAGGCTGCACGGTACTCAGGCTACAATACGACCATTCTGTTCTGCTCTAACGATTCAATTGATAGATTCTACATCAAAACAATTAGCTTTTATTGTTTCCAATGATAACGTCATTTTAAGAGAAGGAATGCAAACCTGTTTTCAAATGTAAGGTTTTGAATGTGTTTGACATTTCTCAGTAATGACACCCTCAGACACCCACTATCATTCATGCCTTCAGTGGTAACTCAGATGTTAAGGGGGAAGAAGCTTTTCCTCCCAAATCAGATATGCTTTGTTTTTTTAACAAAGGTATACAGTTCCTGCATAATATATGTTTCTCACAATTGTTTGTTTTTTTGTAAGCTGCACACAGGTGATACTGAGTCTTCTCGATTAATAGATTACACCATGCTTAAATAGACTCCTAAGTTATTATTTCATATGAGACATATGTAAGAAAAGGGAGGGAAGAGTCAATTATATTGAGTAATTGATTTTATATTGGAACATTTATTTCTCAAACCTGTTTTATGGAAGAGGAAAATATTTCTGATAAACTAATATGTTATCAAACGGTAAATGGTGAATTAATATAACATTTAGAATCATTGAGAAGGGGTGATATCTGCAGGGACTAGCTCACCTTTAAATTACAATAACATTTCTCTACTTTGGACTGATGAGTTTATGATTCTTGCATGTTAAATGACTAACACAAACCTTACATTTATGCATGTGCATGTCTCAGGAAGGCTCCCAAATAATTCTGAGGGGCCTATCCTATTTTTGTATTTAAATGATAATGTGCTAATCCATTACCTTGAGTTGTCTGCACTCAGGAAAACATCCCTATCAAGTGTTAACCCAATAACTAGGACAGCTCTGAAGGCCAAGGGTCAGAGAGAGAGCTACGTGGGTCCACGCCAGCCACTGCAAGGTCCTAGTCACCAACAAAAGTAGATGACAACAAGTGATGTGTCCTAATCACCAACAGAAGTAGATGACAACAAGTGATGTGTCCTAATCACCAACTTGCACCACACTTGCACTACATACACCAAAACACACTACACACAAGGTATCACGAGCGAGTGCCAGCTGAGCGGTTCCATATGCCCTCTGGTTCCTCGTTTGTGTTACCGGTGTGCGGAGTCTGACTGTCCGTGTCACAAAATCGACCGAAGGAATACACACACACACCCCATGGAGCATTCCCACCTCGTGATGACGGCTCGCCTGGGAAAACGACAACGCAACCGTGAGCAATACAACTGGCCTGGCCCAGTGATGTGGGGTTTAGCTCGCCACAAGATTACGTTTGGTTGTGCGGCGACAAGCTCTATCAAGTTCTGGCTCCCCTCTGGATAGGTACATGCACTCTAGTGGATTTGAATCCAGCAATCAGGCTTAACAACACTACTCTTTAATGTATTATCCATGCATAGAAAGACCTACAATGATGTTTCAAGTACTGGATTAATTTCAGTTTTGGCCCAAAACAAATATTTATAATATTTCATATAACAATTATGTAGCATATTTGATCCTCAAATTAGAGAAGTATAATTTAAAGAAATTGATATTCTCAACATTAGATAAACACAGAAGAATCCTTTCCAAGTACCATAAGTAGCTCAGGTAAGTATGGCTAATAGGAATACTTGATAAACTTAATTTGGTACAGATCAGTGGTAGCATTTACAAATGTAATAATTCAAGGTTTAAAAATGTTTAATCCTTCCTTTCCAGGTTTTTACAAAAGTCTTTGAATATTTGCCTAACTTTTCCTTTTCAGATTTTGAACAATGTACTTGACTAAAATGAATGTATTGATTTCACTAAATGCCTTACTCTTGACTAAAGCGTATTTAAGTAAACGTAAAAGTAATCCTAAAATTGAGGACACTGCACTTTTGCAGATTACAGATTGATCAAATCACCAGTGTGAATTCTATACTCTAACTGTACATTTGTAGCTGGATCTCTTACGATCCTGAGTTTTAAAATGCTTTTGACTAGTGATTGCCTTGAAGTAAATCTTTAAAGCGGCAAGCTGGTTTTGATTTTATAGTTTGATGAATGAAATTAACTAATGGTAAATGATAAAATATATTAGTTTAAAAACAAATATTTAGCCATTGTGCACCTGTGTTTTATGTGTGTTCATTATTATGCTTTTGACAAAAGATGATCAAACACTGATGAGAGATGATTTTTCCTATTATGATTGGCTGTATCAATCATTGTGATTGAATGTTTCAATCTTAATGTGATTGTTATTGATGTAATTGATGTTGTGTAAGTCCACACTCAAATCTGAAGATTCCCATTGATTTAAGTATTGAACTAAATATTATTAGACTAAGGGTTTTAGATTATCAAAATTGATAAAAAGAAAGAAACTTTAGATTATCAAAATTGATAAAAAGGAAGAAACTGTTGTGGAAATATTTTCCAAGGCCCATAACTTTGACCCAGTGTATCAGTTCAAACTGTCCTGACTGAGCACAGGCACCTGTAACCTTGGCTGCTGTGCTCTCAGTGTTTTGTCTCCCTGTTCCTGCCTGTTGGCGTCAGCTGATAGAGGTGTTATCATTCTATCTTGTTATGCAGCATGTTGATGATGCTCTCTGAACTAGCTAAATACATGGGTCTGGGGTAGAGTTCTTCAGAATTGACGTGGCAACTCTACCGTGAAGTCAGAACCTCTGACTCTTGGACTTGTGATGTGAATCCTCCGGCCGTAACTCCAAATAAACCATCATGTGTTTGACATCAAAGCTACTGCTCTTCCCGTGTCTCCTTCCTGAGTCGGTGACTCCCACTGCATTGCTACACAGAAGTTTCCTCTACACTATGGTACCATGAGGTGCAAGCATAGTCATAGTACCCTTGAATGAGTGCTCCTGCCAGAGTTTTCAGGGTGTTTTTGTTTACCAGAGAGGAGATCCGGTATAGGAATCTAGTTCTTTGATTGACTTTTTTTATTACATTGGATGCCATTTTGTCACAGGAGAGGTTTGCCTCAAGAATAGATCCTAGGTATGTAATTTCCTTCTTACTTGTGACAATAATGTCGCCCACTGCAACTGAGAAGTCGTCGGATTTGCTGAGATTATGTTTCGAACCGAAGAGAATGGACTCTGTTTTACCCAGGTGTAATGATAATTTATTATCGGCGAGCCAGGTGCAGATTCTGCCGAGCTCGGAGCTGAGGGTTTTTTCAACCTGCAACCTGTTCCTGTCAGAGACCAGCAGGGCTGAGTCGTCCGCAAACAGGAACAAGTTGCAGTCACATGCTGATGACATGTCATTTACATAAATTAGGAACAGTAACGGACCTAATATGCTTCCTTGTGGAACACCACAGCTCACTGGGAGGGGGGGGGGACAGAGTACCGTTTACCTCCACCATCTGTTCTCTCCCCTCCAGGTAGGATTGCATCCAGCTCACCGATAGTTTATCAAAACCAATTGCTTTTAGCTTGTCAATCAGAATGGGGTGATTGACAGTGTCGAAAGCCTTTTGTAGGTCCAGCATCACCATGCCGCAGTACTTGCCCTCGTCCACCTCTTGTTTGATGTGGTCGCTCAAATAAAGAAGGCATGTGTCAGTGGAGTGGGATGTTCTAAAGCCAGATTGAAATTCATAGATTAGTTTCTTTTCCGAGAGGTACTTTTCGACCTGTTCATATACTATTTTTTCCATGACTTTCGAGATGGAGGTAAGTATAGAAACAGGGCGGTAGTTGCCTGGGTCCAATTTGCTGCCCTTTTTGTGCAGGGGGGTTACTCTTGCAATTTTGAAGTCTTTGGGTACTTTTCCCTGTTTTATGGAGAGGTTAATTATGTGAGCTATGACTGGTGAGATGGCGGTTGCTGTGTCTCTGAGGAATTTGGAGGGGATATTGTCGTGGCCAGTGGCCTTGTTAGGTTGGAGGGCGCTCAGTTTAATGAGTACCTCTGCTGTTGTTACCCTTGCTAGACTGAAATCATCTTTGCGTACCCCTAGGTTTTTGTAGTAGGTCATGATGTGATCTACTCCAAAAAGCCCTGAGTGGGAGGGTAATTTATTTACAAGAGTTGTGGCTATGTTTGTGAAAAAAATGTTCAAGTACTTGGCCACATCCAGTTTGTCTGTGATGAGCCTGTTATCTGTCTTTATGTTTAAGTTAGAAAATCTCGTTTTGAGTTTTTTACTGCAGCCAAGCTGGTTATTGAGTAATTTCCAAAGTTCACAGGGTTTATTTTTGTTTTCCTCAGTTTTGACATTGATGAAATTCTTTTTGGCAGTTTTGATCATGGAGCTTACGTCATTTCTTAGTCTGTTTCTTTCAATTTTGAGTTCAGTCACGTGGGCCTGGAGTTCACTGCTCGTGCTTTTGGAAAGCATTGACTGACTTTTATGAAACTCAGAGCATTTTTTGTCTCTGGTTTTCATGGCGGTCAGTATGCCGGAGTGCATCCACGGCTCAGCGCGATTTTTTACCCTGGTTGTTCTTAGGGGGGCCAAATCATTGAGTATTGCAGAGAATTTGTTTTTGAAACCAAGCCATGTTTCTTCAACTTGTGTACTGTTATGGAAATAATTGTCATAGACGCCAAGATGTGACATACAGGACAAACATTGATGTCTGTTTACCTTCTTTAAGGACACAGGCTGCTTAGCCAATAATGTTATTGTTCCCATTCTGTGACCGGTCAATACTGGGTCACAGATGGTCTGTGTTGTGGGTACACTGGGACACTTCCTTCTCTGTATTTGTGGACTCCAAGGTGAAATCTTCGAGGTCATAGGTGTCCGAGGCAAGTAGCTCAGTGTTCCCACACTGTTTAGGCTATCTTCTCAAATATGTTGTTTACTCTCTGCGAAACCAGTTAGATGGGCTGGCAAGAGAGAGGCTCTCCAGAATTGATGTGGCAACTCTACCGTGAAGTCAGAACCTCTGACTCTTGGACTTGTGATGTGAATCCTCCGGCCGTTAACTCCAAATAAACCATCATGTGTTTGACATCAAAGCTACTGCTCTTCCCGTGTCTCCTTCCTGAGTCGGTGACTCCCACTGCATAGCTACACAGAAGTTTCCTCTACATGTACCACTGAGCTCATCTGACCAGTCCAGGCTCTCCAGTTCTAGGTTAAAGGCCTCGCTAGAGTAGTTTTTGAGGTCTCTAGATATGACTGTTTTGTGACAGCCGGCCCTTTGTTTTAGCTTTTTGCGGGTACAGAATATCATATAATGATCACTTAACCCGCATGCTATAACCCCTTTACTGGAGATCCTGGACTTGTCAGAGGTCAGAATGAGATCAATGGTAGTTTGTGTTGTTTCACATACCCGGGTGGGTTGGGTGATTAGCTGGCTGAAGCCGTGCAGATCACAAATCCTACTGAAGGACTTGAAGACGGACGTGTCTTTACGTTGCATATCCGTGTTCCAGTCTCCAATAATAATTGTCTCTACATCCCCCACATCAGCCAAACACCCATCTAATGTATCATAAAAGTCCCTCTGTTCCGGTGGTCTATAGATTGTCCCGACTATTACAGATTTAGCATTGTCAAAAAGAATTTCAACCCACACAGATTCAATATTTTCATGATGCAGGTCAGTACGGTTTTTGAAATTGGTGTCTTTATGTATGTACATGCAGACACCACCTCCATTCACGTTCCTGTCCCTTCTCACTACAAGATAATCTTCAATTTCAATCTCTGAATCTGTAATGGAATTGTCCAATTTGGTCTCAGGTAGAACCTGAGCATTCACGTTGATCACCTCTCATTATAAATCTATAAAACTATAAATATTAAACTTTACTTCACGTGTTCATTTGAGAACAGCAGTTACATACCTGGGTGAAGGTTACAGTTAATTTAAATGAAAGATACAACGTTACTCCACACTCATGGTTCAGTCCACCTTAAGAAATAAGACCGACCTCGGAAAAAAACTTTATTGACACGAGTACACTTGTTTATAAGAATATAACTAAACCACAGGAATGACTCCGGAAAAGCTGCAGATAGAGCCATAAGAAATGAATGCAACTGATTTCATCCGCGCGGTTTGGCTTTATGAAGCAGGCACGTAAACGGTTACGTCATGACGCAAACGATGACGCAACGACGCATTACCAGTCGGACTCTGGGCGGTGTGAAAAGAGCCAGAGCTAAACCGAAGAACTGGTTCTGAATCTCAAAAGCTCTAGCACGGAGCTTGAACCGGAGTTGCGTTGGTGTGAATGAGGTATCAGAGGAAGTGGGAAAACGGGATAAGACCTCTGGACGCCACGCTGTCTCTATAATCCACACTGTTAATATGAGAGGAAAATAAATGTTTTAGGAAATGAAAAATATGAAGTTAACAAATAAAACACAGCTCAGGGGCAGTCATGGATGGTAGGTTTTCCTACAAAGTTAACTCAGCCTCCATTGATTTTCATATCAAATTAGCGTGTTAATAAAATAAGCTATCATGGCCTATACTTGCATATCTAAACAGAATCATGAAGCCTGTTGGTAGAGTCAGGCACACGAGTCCGTTTGAGTGTGTGCGTCGGTGTCTGAACGCTCACTCACTTATGGAGTCAGATTTGGGTCAATATTCTAGTGCGCAAAACAAGCTACTCACGAGCGGAAAATGTGCTTTTACACGCGCATAAAATGACTCGTGCGCAGATTAACCCCCCGCGAGCGGCTATGCGCTCGCTCGCGAGAGAGACAGCCCTCTTGCTCCCTCGCGGGAGTGTCAGCCTCACTCGCTCGCGGAGTCTGTCTACGCGCGCGTGAAAAGTTTCTGGCATTTTGGGGCGGAGCCACTGGACTTTGATTGACAGCTGCCAGGAAGCCCGGAGTTGCCAGGTTTGATAAATGCCTGAACTACCAAGAGCCGAGGAGTGACAGCTGCAAGATCAGTTGGACGAGATTGAATGGTAAATGTGTTTAATTAATTTGATATAAAACAATATATTTTTGAGTGGGCTGTATCTGTCGAAAACTGCTAGCTACTGTCTGCTGTATGCACCTCCCTTACGAAATGAACTATAGTATTACTATAGTATATTATAAGAGTTGTATAGTGTCCTAGTTTGTAGTCTGTAGTATTTTTCACCAGCTATTGTATTACTATAGTTTTTTCTGTAGTGCCATTTTATTAGCTATAGTAGCCCTATAATATTTCAATAGTAATACTCTGTATCTAGATCTTTGTAGTATTCCTATATTATTTCTAAATAGTATAACTATAGTATAATATATAGTGTTTCTGTAGTTGTGTTTTAAACACACTATAGAACACTCCTAATAGCATGATATTGTCATAATGAATGCATATTATTACTATAGTGTTTGTAAAAGTATTGCACTCCTAGAATTAATGTCATTTTTTTATATCAAATTAATTGATATATATTAATATATATATTAGCTGTACACTTTACGAATATAATAGTTTTTTATGGACAACTTTACCATTCAATCTCGTCCAACTGATCTTGCAGCTGTCACTCCTCGGCTCTTGGTAGTTCAGGCATTTATCAAACCTGGCAACTCCGGGGTTCCTGGCAGCTGTCAATCAAAGTCCAGTGGCTCCGCCCCAAAGTGTCAGAAACTTTTCACGCACGCGTAGACAGACTCCGCGAGCGAGTGAGGCTGACACTCCCGCGAGGGAGCAAGAGGGCTGTCTCTCTCGCGGTTTAATCTGCGCGCCAGTCATTTTATGCGCGTGTAAAAGCACATTTTCCGCTCGTGAGTAGCTTGTTTTACGTGCTAGAATATTGACCCAAATCTGACTCCATACTCACTGCTCGCTTTGTTGCTAACTGTCCCTGCTATTAGGCTACTTAGCTTGCATTGTTATGGATCTAAAGTTAGCACAAGCTAACTTTCATAGCACAGCTTTTCTTTACTTCTCACTTAACACAATAAAGAAACAGACCGTATAGTACAGCACAAACAACACAAATGATCAATACTTACATATATTTTCACTTGTAGTATTATAATAGTTGAAATGCTGGTTCTTCTGCGGGTGTTCTATCCACGCTCAGCTACCGCACCGCAGCTGCCTGCACTGTTACGATCGCTGGAGGACTGGGCTGTAACTCAAAAACTGAGTAGCCAATGGGGACGCACCCCTGAAAGTCCCGCCCACCTGGGACGTTTGTGTCAGAATCTCAAACAAAAAGTGAAGGAGCGCAAATGAGAAAGCTGCAGCGAGAGCAAAAGTCTGATCATTGAGAAAGAAGAAACAAGAACTGCAAACAAAAACCTATGTTAAAACAAAGAAAAAAGACTTATAGTTTACATGATTACACAAATTATTTGTTTGCAACTTTTATTTTTGAAATTTATTTTATTTTGTTTGACTCAGTTTTTTTCTTCTTTTAAACTCATAGTTTTGCTTTATTCTGAGAAAGTGTTGCTTTATCTTTATGATACAAAACTAATCCCATACATATTGGCTATTATGCAAAAAAGTAGCAAAGCTTGAGTTCAAATATCAAGGTAATAAAATGTGGTGAATGAGTTTTTAGTTATTATTAATATAATACATTACATTTCATTTCATATATATGTATATCCAAAGTTACTTTTTCGTTTTTAAATATTAGAATACAGTAGAGTGTTGTTACTATAAAAAAATAATCCGCATAAATGTAATTTAGCCAAATTGGCTCACGATGCGTCATTAGGCCAACGGATGACCAATGGTGGCTAGACTGTACCAATGTGTGAGTTTATTGTGAAAAGACAAACGTTTCACTCTGTACCGGTGTTGTAAACTAAGCTCACCCCTAGACACTCAACTATTGACTGACATGCAAACTATCCAATGGCAGAGCAGCACGTCTCATCTCGACCAATCAGCAGCTACCAAGTCAGGCGTTCTGTGTTTTGTTTCTGTCAGACTAATGGGGGCATGATGAGAGAGTCTATCATGGCTGCTTCCTTGGTACGGTGGCTAAACAGATTGTATGTTTTCTTGTTGATTTGTCCACTCTGTGTCCCAGCCTTCTTGAATCTAGAAGAGCTGAATGAGATGAAATATGGGATTCAAATTCTTCCCGATCCCGTCATGTTGGGGCAGGTGAGTGAGGGTACTTGGGGAAGGTAACCAACCGTTAGCTTGCTAGCCATAAAGTAGGTTAGCTCTCGTACAATATCTTCCTTTAATGTTACTAGTGCGAGTATTGAATAACCTCTGTCTTAGCTAGTTGAGTAGTTGTATTTAAGTTGTACACATTAAATGTAGGAGAACACGTACATTCTGAAGGTATTTCTATGAGAGCTACGCAGCAACCATTGTTGACAGCTGTCACAACACAACATCCCCACACACTCAGCTAGTTGCAACTGCTTTACATTATGAAAGACTAACCACGAAGACAGTCTCAAAACAAGGTAGTTAAGAGGATAAGGTGCAAATGTATGCCATTGCCAGACTTGACGAAGCTGCAGCTGACAGTGTTTCTCCTTCAGACCAAGGCAGAGGAGGTGATGATGGTGTCCAGTAAGTACAAGCAGCTGTATGAGTGTCGACTTCCAGCCCAGGCCGTCCGGTTCCACCAGGACTCAGCCTCTGAGCCGGAATCACAGGGGTACACTGGACCGGACATCCCGGAACTACTCAGTCCAATGCACAGTGCCCAGTGTCTGGTGAAGGTTAGTTCTCTACTGCTTATCTGGGGGATCCAATAATCAAATGCATATGCTGTTTAGAAACTAATTCAAACTTGTATCCATCCGAGATAGAGCTGTCTTTGATGTAAACTGTAAGACACTGACTACGACTTTCACTATTATGTATGTTGGCTTTTTAAGGAAGCATACTTGTGTAAATAAATGTGTGACTGAGCCAAAACCCTTCCACACAATTTTGATCACTCAATCCATAGTTGATGGTGTAAATTGTGTATGTGTAGTATATTCTTTGCAGTATGAAACTAGTTTGTTTGTATAAGAATTTAAACAATTGGTCAACTATTCGATGACAGAAAATAAGGACCAATATTTTTGAAAACATGTAATTTTTAAAGACATCAATTTGGTAACTTTGTTCTGACATTTTATGAGCAACCAACAATTAATCTAAAAGATAACCAGCAGATTTATTTTAAACAAATAAATGTAGCTGTCCTGGTGTAAAGAAAGTGGATATTGTGCACATCCATTCACAACTTTCTGCAAGAACAAAGAAGCATACAGCATAAAAAGGTAGAGTCTGTACACTGAATTTTGACAATAAAAACCATCAACCCATATATACTGTACACCAGATAAACCTTTTTATTACAACCTCTGTCAACTTTCAGCATGTAATTCAACATACAAGGAAAATACATGCCATACAATTCCAACTGGGTTTTTCCGTCAATACTGAACTCAAGATAACATTGAGAAAACACAGTCCTTATATCCAAGTGTATGGCAGAACATAAATCTGTTAAGTGCTTGTAGTTTCCTCTGGATAATGCAATTGATGTTGACATCAACCAGTCACAATTGGATTTGCTGTTAACACAATCCTGATATATCTGGATACAAAGTCTGAGCATAGCCACTAAAACTGAGTCATATTCATACATGTGGTCTTTCCAGGACAACCACATTCCTCTTACTCATTGCACTGAGTTGCTTCTCTGTATGGCACCTTTTACACAATTAACTTGATTTATATCTTCACTCCACTGGCTGCCCGTTCTTTCGAGGATTCAGTTTAAAACTCTTTTATTTACTTTTAAAGCCCTCAATGGCTTGGCCCCGCCCTACCTCGCTGAGCTGTTACACAGCTACATGCCCACTCGCACTCTCAGGTCAACTGATCAGTTGCTCCTGAGGGTGCCAAAAACAAAATCTAAGCGCAGAGGGGACTGTGCTTTCTCTGCTGCTGCCCCTAAACTGTGGAACGACCAAGTAGATTGTTGCTTTCAGTGGTCTATTGTTTGTACTATATGGTTGTTTTTGTTTTTATTTTGTAATTGTTACGTTTATTCTTGTTTGTTTTTGTGTTTCGTATCTTTTATGTGATTTTATACTTATTTTCATGTTTTGTGAGCTGAGCTGTGTGATTTTATATTTTATGTATCTCTCTGTACAGCACTTTGGTCTGGACGTTTTAAAGTGCTTTATAAATAAAGTTGGATTGGATTTATAAATCATTATCAGCTACACAAGTAAGTTTATCTAGTGCTGATTAATGTTTTCACTGTTTAATTTCTAGAGTTTAGTTAAGGTTCCTACCACAGAGATCCTGCTGTTGGAACAAAATGGAAATTGAAGATTACACAACTGTGTTTAGTTCTTGAGAAGGGCGTCACTGATTCCTTTACTCATGGGTATTGAGCGCTGGAAATTAAACTGTCTGTTTTTTGTTAACAAGCCTTCCTGTCTAGTGTGACTGTAGGGAACCAAGTCTTTGTTCCAAAACAAATTCGGCTTAAAAAAAGCAGGTTGCTGGCAGGATATTAATTAGTTCCTCAAACCACTTCCCAATAACATACTGTCCTTAACACCTCATTAGATACTTGTGTCTGGCTGCGTTAAAACAAGCCACTACTGTTACTACCCATGCCATTATGACTGTGATTGTGTTGGAGACAGTATATCATTTAGAGCCTCATTTTAAGTAATAAGCTAAAATAATAGATGTCATGAAAAAAACAAGAGTTGATGTTTCACATACCAAAACCCTTTATTGTTTTGTTTACAACTGTGGCTGATGTTGTTATGACTAAAGTGCTGATCAGGCTATATGCATCTGCTGACTCTTCCCCCTTGGGAAACCCTGATGTATCAATACAACAGGAACTTAATACAGCCTGTAATTGTTTAAACAGTACAGTTGTTGATATAAAATAGCTGTCTAGTGCGCTTGCATTGAGAGGATACAGTATTTTGTAAGTATTTTCAACATACAACTTGACTTTATCATTTCAACACAAACACACACTAGCTTAATAGTCCTCGTCCATCCTGACATATACATTTGTATCAGCAATACAAATTGACTTAGCTTACAAGTCAACACATTTAGAAAGTATGTTGTAAACACCAGTACAAGTTGTTAGAGTATGTCAAATTGTTATAGAATTAACGATTATACTGTAGATGACACTGGGCAAGTACTATAAATGAAAAGGAAAATATGTCCGTTAATCAATGTTTATTAAACCGTTGCTGTCTTTGTTTTGCCGCAGACGAAGGACTGGTGGACGTATGAGTTCTGCCATGGTCGGCATATCAGACAGTACCACCTTGAAGGTAAGAGCCCACCTTGATGTTTTTTATCTGTGTTTATCAAGAATCGCTTTGACGGCTGTTGTTCTTCTCTCCTCAGACACAGAAATCAAAGGGGACATTCTCTTCCTGGGTCATTATGAATCTGAATTTGATTGGAGCAATGACACGGCAAAGGTGAAGTTGCCTTAATGTTGTGGTGGTTTTTACATTTAAATAGCAGATGCATGATTAAATGGCCTTCAGCTTTTTAGGCTAAAGTTATTTTGGGTTAATTAGGAAATTCATGCTAAATTACTTATTTCAGTTGACCTATAAGCACCTCTCTGGTGAACACAGGTTTAAAGTTGTGCTTTAGAGGATTTTTTTACGGGGACACTTATCAATTGATCAACTATCGTATTTTAAGTTGAATAAGAATTTCTAAGGTCAAGGATAGCCCTACATGATATTAGTTGAACCCTATGTGGTGGTGGTTACTGGAAACCGCCACATGCAACTGTCTCGGGTGTTCATTTAACATTTTCCCATCACATAATGGATGAGTCCCTGACCTCTTTTGATAGAAAGTTTTTCTCTGTTTTCCAACCAAATACATGGTAATTACTCATCATCCTCCATCTTTAAGCTACAGACAAACATATGAGATCACTATTGTATTTGCTAAACATTTGCATGTCTAAGGAGTGTTTATCTTCTGCTGGTGATTTGTTATGCAAAGAGCTGCAGGTGCAACCCAAGCATGCTCTTCAAATAATGTGTTAGGTGATTAAACCTGTTAAGCCCCGAGTCTGTTTTTCAGGTCTCAGGCTTGAAAATGACATTCCCAGAACAAATGACCATATCTTCCCTTCTAAAAGGGTTAAATTAATAATCCTTTTTCTCAAAGCAAGGTTACACCTGTGAGTTAGATGTAGAAGTGTCAGAATCAATATAGATGTTTTTATTTTAAAGTAAATTCAGATTGAACACAGTAAATGATTGTGTCCGTCCAATTTTTTTTTTTACTTGTAGTGAAACCACCCTTGAATGATGGGATGGTAGACTAAAAGCTTTAGGAATCCAAACTACAACATATAATAAGTACCCTGTATCAAGATTGATGCAAAACAAGTGAAATTTGACCTTTTTAGAGAGATTTAGCACAAAAAAAAACACTTCTGGGGTCATTTGGGTGGATTTGACCTATCTCTGGCCCCCCTTGCTCGATTTTGCTGATTGGACATCTCTTTCTAACCGTCAGAGCCAATGGAATCGAGGGGAACTCCCCACATACTCCTTATTTGGTAATGTGTGTGTGTGTGAGACTGACGCATAGCCAAAACCGGAAGCTGCGATAACTCTGGTGGCTACCATTAGCAGCTAACTTTTACTCTCCGATTTTTACATACAAATTGAATTATGGATTATAAATTAAAAAAAAATATTCCATAGAAACATTATCAAGCTATGGATTAACCGATTCATCTGCGTTTTTCTCGTTTTAATGCCATTGAACAAGTCTTTTGATCAGATTGACAGCTAAGGTGAGCCGATCTCCCGTAAAAGGTACGTAAAGGTACGTGTTGTGATGTCTGTGTTTGCTTCCCCTGTCGCAAGTTCGGATCACTCAGTGATGATATATATACCTAAATAATCTGTGGAACCTCAGCTTTCATCGGATATCTTGTATGTGCAGCTACGATAAGTAATAAGGGTATCTTTTATCTTGAGTTCTGTGCCAAAGTGCGTTAGCATTTTTCGCTCAGGGGTCATTTAGATGCTTCTTATGAGACTTGTGTTTTGTTTTCAAATCAAATCAAGTTTTAATATATAGCACATTTAAAAACGATTTTTGGTCGAGCCAAAGTGCTGTACATATAAAAAAAATAGCCTACAGTAGAGACACTTTACAGCAAATACAACAGCACAGATTGTTCAGAATATCAGTATGAGAAAAAAACGACACCCTCTATCCTTAGACCCTCACATCGCCATCGTTTTGGTAAAAATGGTTTGTATCGTCAGTTAGCTGAGATTATTCCCGTTAATCTGGTAAAACACATTAATAGGTTCTTAAATATTGAGTTCCCTGAGACACAGTGTCGTGAAAAAAAGAAAAAAAAGTACCCGCCGAGGGGGTCCTTGGGGCTTAACAGGTTTCAGTAATGATGACTTTCTGTGAATCATTGGAAGTGCAAGAACATCAAAAGCATCACATTTTGTCTTATCATGATAATTTCTGTTTCCCAGGTCTCGAAACAGCACAGGCTGAAGCGCTACCACAGCCAGTCCTATAGAAATGGCTCAAAGTGTGACCTCATTGGAATTCCAAGAGAGACTGAAGTCCGGGTGAGACTTTTGAATCCAGGATAGATTTGTACCCTTCTTCTTTGGCTAAAACTGTATTTGAAGTTGTGTGCATAAGGCTGATATGACACTGACATGAGTATGGATAATTATTTATCAACTAATTTAAGAGAAAAATCACAAGTACATAATATAAACAAAAAGCAACATGTTATGAAGCAGAACAAATAATCTCAGAAACTCAGAAAATGTATCTGTTACTCCAGTATTCATTGTTTTTACTTTCTGAACCAATAGCTAAAGTAATTAAAGCCTGGTTGCCATTTACTGTGACTATTTGGTATAGAATTAGGCTATGATAATTATTAAGATCAATTGTGTACACATGAATGATCTTTCTGTGTATTATTTTTCAGGACACCAAACACATTCCTCCAAAGCTCATCAATGTTTCTGTAATAAAATCACACGTGTTTTAATATAGACTTTTTAAGATTGAGCGATGGCAAAAAAACAAAATTCTGGATATACTTAATTAATTTGTTTCTAAGAACTTTTGGGTGATCATAAAGTATAAATGAGGTAGAAGTCCACACACAAGATTCACAGAAACTCTAACCCCATTGAAAATGATTCATGTTGTACCAAGTGATCTTCTTAAACACAACTCATTCATTTGACTTAATTTTTCCCAGTTTGTGTGTGAAGAAGGCTCTAATGACTACATCGCCCGAGTGGACGAGCCTCAGTCGTGCCGCTATGTTCTGACAGTTCACACCAGTCGTACCTGCCAGCATCCGTTCCTGCGGCCTCCGTCCACTGCCAAGCCCCAGGGCATTGTGTGCCAGCCAGCTCTGAGCGCCCAGCAGTACATGGACTACGTCAAGGCTCAAGTCTGTGAGTTGACAAAAATGAGGGGGCCAGTGACGCAGCATATAGAGAAGAGAACATTTTGCTTTCATTCTTTAATGTGTTGGAGCAGGATATAATGTGGGAAAGGAGTATTTAACAGTGTGATGCTGGTGTGATATAGAAATAAGGAATATAAGTTATAAGATGTTCAACTTACATTTGTGGATAAAAGGTGTTTGATATAGTTTTCTATATCAATTTCTTCAACTGTCTAATTTTAAAACTATAAAAAATGTGTGACATGATTGCTCTTTCTTCTCCTCCTTCCTCTTTCCCTCTGTCGGTTCCCAGCGGACACAAAGCGTAAAGTGGAGCAGATCTCAGAGGAGCTGAGGACTATCGATGAGATGTTAGCTGCTAATGAAGGGGCAGATGGAGCAGTGGAGGTAACAGCAGAGGAGACATCACCTGCACCAAGTGATGACCTGGGCCCGTCAGACAATACAGGTTTCTTTTCTTTTACACAAGAGGCAAAATACAATCAAAAGTATTTTAGTATTATGTAAATTAACAACAGAAAAATAAGCACTGCATTTGTATTTCTGTCTTGAGAAATGTAAACCTTGTGTGTGCTTTTATATTGAAACAGATACTGCTGGTTTATCTGAGAAGGACGGGTCAGAGGAGGCAGAAGATTCTGACTTCTGGGAGGGAGTTTCAAAGCCTGGGAGTTCAAAAACAACAGAGTCCCAACAGGACAAGGTAAAGAAATACAGCTTTAGAGTCAGTAGTCCTTTTTTTAATGATGCTTAATAAAAGAGCTGGCTAGCCTTATCCTGTTCACAATGTCAAAACACTGCTTATCTTCTATGGATAATCCTCAGGATATTTTTAAATCTAATTTTGTTGGAGTAAATGTTTAAAATTGACACATAGTTGATGCATTTTCAATGAATGATGTGTGAATCCACTTAACGTGGTTGACATGATATTTTTCTTTAATTTACAGGTCATTTTTCCTCCAACCTGAGCTCAACCACTAGAGGGTGTAGGTCACTTCATCTCCCCACTCCATAACTCTAACCCCATTTATTTTTGTTTTCTACACACAGGCAGCAGATGACGGCTATAACTCATTTACAGACAATGAAGTCATAGATGAGGGTGATGAAGGTGCTACTTAAATTTTTTGGTCTCTACTTCTCTATTATATGCACAAATACACACACACACACACGCACACGCACACACACACACACACACAGCAGATCAATGCCATTAGTGATAACTAGTCATTGCTTTTGAGAGCTTTAAACTAAAATATATTAGAATGTGTTTGATGAGTCTTTTATTTCAGAATGATCAGAAGTCCAAATGAAGTTCTTTTGAATAACACTTCTTCTGTGTGTGGTTTTTCAGTGTTTGACTTTTCTCTCTTCACTTTTGTCTCTTTCAGTCGAAAAATTCAACTTTAAAATCATTACTGACCCAGCAGACCTGATGAAATTTGTCCAACATCTCAAAGAGAGTAACAAGAAGGTCAGTACGTACCCAGATTAAAACATCACTACTCACCGAGGCCTCATTTATAAACGGTGCGTACGCTCAAAAGATGGCATACGCCAGTTTCTAAGCAATCTTTGCGATTTATAAAAAACAAACTTGACGGGAAAATGTGCGGTCCTCCACGCAAACTCTGACCCATCCGTACGTGGTACGCAAAAAAACGGGAGAGACGAGAAACTGCGACACCGTTGGCAGAAGGAAGAATGGAGAGAAATATGTGGGAATAATACCATAAATAGAATGTTACCTCTCATTTATCATATGAAGAATTCATTTTCACAAATTGATTAAAGCCAATCTTAAAATGATTAAAAAAATGCCTGGGTTGAGATGCACAGGCTGCAGTGGAGACGCTGCGCACAGCTGATCGACAGCTGGAACACAAACCACCAAATAAAAAATACAAATGTAGATCCAGTCGTCATGACTCCACTCCGGAGAGAGATTCCCCGATCATTTCTTACAGTTTCTCATCATGGGGGGTGTCTCCTGTCCCCGGTACAAACACTGACACACTGCCTGAGGAAGGTTATGTGTATTTTGTCATTAACTTATTTCGGACCACTTATTTATTTATTTATTTATCTTGGTAACGATCCGACCTCCATGCTGGTTCAAACTGCATCCACCAAACAATATGATTTGTCTCCACCTCCCCAAAAGAACCAAAATCTGACTCTGTTGTTCTGTCGTCATTTTATTACATTACATTTCCTGCGATCTTCATGCAGTCAGTCAAAATGAATATTAATATGGGGCGTTTCTTTGACTATTTATAGGCAAATATGGGCGTTACGTGAAGCCCGCAAAAACTGCGCCGCATTTCGAGTTGATTGTGATTTATAAAGGGAAACCGGCGTAGGACGTGCGTGCGCATTGTTTTATAAATCGGAATATTTTTGTGCGTATTTATTTTCTTTGTCCTACGTAAGCAACCTTCCCACGTGAATCCTATGCAAAGCTTTATAAATGAGGCCCCTGATCACGGGTTTTTCAAATCAATAATTTTCTTCTTTTTAGAAAGCACAACATCAAGCCAAAAGTCAAGGAGAGAACCCGGCAGAGAGCAGCAGAGTAACCGAGAAGCTGGGCGAGGATGAACACTTGCTACAGGACTTCGAGGATGAGATTGCGGACCTCTCAGTGCCCTCTGAAAAGATTGAAGAGATAAAGGAGGAAATGCAGAAGGATTTTGACAACATCATTAATGAGGTTTCCCGCTAGAGACAATATGAAATGTTAACACCAAGATTGATGTTAAGAGAACAATATTAACATGTTATAAGCCAGATCTGCCACCACGACTTACCAATACTCTGACATGATTGGCTTTCTACTGTGTTATAGGCTCAGCAGGAATTAGAGACAGAAGGTCTTAAAGGGGAATTTGATCGAACTCAAGCTACACAGACACTGGAGACGACGCTGGACAAGTTACTTGACAATTTGGAAGAGAAAGAGGTGCAGGATCCAGAGCAGCAAACAGCTGGAGGTCAAAGAGCCAGCGACCCCACCAGGGGAAGCCCCAGCCTGGCCCCAAAACAGCCAGGTAACCCGGCCTCCTGCCCTTATTGGCTCATGTTCACATCTGTACACACTGTCTCCATCCTCCTCATGTTTCATTCACATGTACTGTAGTTGTTTGTTGTGATCTTCCATCCAAAAATATACGCACATATGGAGTTAGTATGATTCACAGAGAATTTATGTTGTCAGATTATTATTTTTTAGCATAGTTAGTGGTCTTTTCTCTGCTGCCATTGATGTATATGTGGGTGATTTCAATCAGTGATTACATCCAAATTGATAAACTATCACAGAATTATAAATCTATGACGGTTCAAAAATGTTTAGATTACACATTCTTGGCTCTTACCTCCTCCATCCTGTGGCCCTGCTGATGGGATTTTGCGGTGAACTGTGTTGTTTGTCCCTCTTTCTGTCTCGTCAACCCAGACCAAGCGGATGACGACCATGTTAAGATCAAAATTACTAAGTATAAGACGGGCAGCAGCCCTGATGGGGAGGTCAAAGTTCAGGAGATGGGCGAAGGAGACCCGCAGTGGCAGCACATAAAGGACGTGGTTAAAGAACAGCTAGAGAAAGCAGGACTCAAGGCAGAAGGTATGGGGGGGGGGGGAGAGCCCGAAACACTCACAGCCTTTTCTCTCTTCCATCTGTTATCTTGAGCACATGGTATTTCTGTACTTTTCTATTCTTTAAAAAACAACAATTGTCAGATCTATGTTTTTACAAAGTTAAGCTGTTAAGAAGATGCTTAACTTCATGCTTAAAACCTGAAAGGGGTCCTTAATTGTTTATGCTGGCAGCAAACGCATGCTTTTATGAAGATCATGATAAAAGATGTGAACACTAGAGGTTCTTAATTTAAGAACAGCAACATTAAAGTTCGTAGTAGCGGGAAATAGCTGTAGCTTATCTTAGAGACAAAGGGAAATACAAAGTTGGGTCCATCTGTGTCCTTTCTTTTTCATCCACTGTTGTGTTTGTGCCATTCTTCATTATGATTTATTGTTTTTTTTCACAGATTTGAGCCACTTATAAGTACGTTTGTTTGACTGGAAAGCCTACCTTCCCCCTTGTTTTTCTATCAGGTAAAATTGAGGTGAAGATCTTGACACGAAAAAATGCAGAGGACGCAGGTGATCAGTGGCTGACTGAAGAAGATACTAAGTCCTTCAGGGAGCTCCTCATAAATCTCCTGGTAATTTAAGAAGTGATAATTACTTTTTTGGTGTTAATTTAAAACCTTATTTTAGAGAATTATGCTCTGAAATTCTGTGTTTACTGTAACAGCAGTTATGTGCTTTAGAGTAAGCTAGGTAATTATTTTCAGCATTCAGTCGGTAGGGCTGTGGTTGTTTTTAAAAACATGTTTTCCACCCATCTTCCAGACTGGAGGCACAGAAGAGGTTTACAAAGAGCAGAAGAGGCAGCAGGAGTTGGAGAACAACTATAGGTTTGTGTGGGGAGAGTCCCAGGAGGAGTCCCAGTCATCCAGCACCACTGACTCAGACGACCTGGACATATGAGATCATTCAGTGCACCTTTTGTGAAGGTGAACTCTTGTGGAGAACTACAGGGAGGGGGACTCTGAAGCGCAGCCACCCAAAGGATTCAATTACTGCTATTAAACCTGGTGGATAATGTCAACTCACCTATTTGCACATTCAGAAAATGTGTCCTTGTGTCTTGATTAGGCAATATGTTCTGTTGTAGGCACCATTTTAATGTTGCACGATAAAACTGCAACATCTCAGCTGTTCTGTGCAACTGAATGAAGTTATTCCCCTTTCTGATGGGATTCAGTTTTGATAGATGGCGATGTACAGTATCTACATATTTTTTTTATATTTCAGTTAATTTGTACTGAATGTTAGCATTTCCATCTGAAGTTATCACTGTTTAAAGTTGAATTATAATTTACATTAGTTTTTTAGGTTGCTATTGACAAAGAAGTCCTTACCTTTAATGGACACAGGTAGGGGGATTTGCGCATGCCTCAACAAACTGGAGGAGTGTATGCACAGGTTGTTCATTTCAGTGTTTACTGATCGTGTCTGGATATGGAAAAAGCGAAAAAATACTAAAGAGTTCACGGTTAATTTCCTACTTTCAGTTGCTGCATTTGGGGGATTAGGTTAAACACCACTGTAGATTACAAGTGTCTGTACAGTGCTGTGTCACTTCATAACCCTAGAACAAGGTTCTTTAATGAAAATGTTTCTTTTCATTTGTCCTGGGTTGTTGAAGGTATTCAAAAGAAAAAGCAGTCTAGGATGGTCAGATCTTTCAAGTGTGTACTTTAATTTCTGATGAGAATGTTATTTAGCAAACGAAAACTATTTCAATCAGTTTCAGCGTATCAAAAATAATAAATCCACACAAAACTTTTCTATGGATCCTTCAAAGGTGTACTTAAGGGCTGACTTTGTATAATTTGTGAATAATTGTGATAACTTGTAATTCAACATGTACATAATTATTGCGTGAATAGATCTTTTGATGATATTTGATTTGTTGTATATTAACACAAATGAAGTGGGGCTTGAGTTATCAGAGTAAATTGTGTTCAAATTTGTGACTGTGCGTCTCCTTTATGAAACTCAAGGTCACTATGTAACTAAGTCAATACAAACGTTATCAAACACAAATAAGGCATTTGATCCGTAGGGAACCAGCGTCAAGAGTAGATTGGCTTTTCTTAACCGACTATTTGTCTTATCAGATCATGTAGATTGCTCTTGCATGTTATTGCCAAGTAAAAAACAACCAGCCAGACTTTGTTCAAGAGTGGGATGCAGGATCCAGTTCCTTCATGCAACTTAAAGGTAAACAGAAATATCAATGGTTTAAAACCCTTCAACTTGTCCCTAACAAACAAAGATTTATACTATATTACTATAAGGAACCCCATGTTTTCATAGTTTGGTACAATTATAAATGTGCTGCATGTTAAATGCAATTATTTAACATGTGTCAACATGGAGCCGAATGGTATACTGCTTGGTGGATATATAGTACCAAAAAGAAAAGAGACCAACCACCAGTACATTCAGTACACATGTCACAAAAATGCGGTGAAGAAGAATATAAAATACTTCCTTTGGAAATGTAATAGAGTAGAAGTATAGAGTACAGGAATATTAACATACTGACTTGTAGTTATTATATCACTGGCTATAGGTCATAGTTTGGTTAAAAGCTATCAAAGTGTGTGATCTTAATGGTGAATATTCAAGATATTGAATGTGGACAAATGAATCGAAGCTGTTGATTGATTTTCTCTGGAGGAAACGTTTTTATTTTGAAATAACGCGACTAGACCGGAAGCTCTTTTTTTTACTGGACGTTAGACAGCAGTCAGTCAGATAAGTTAGATGTAGTTTATGCAGCGTTTTGGAGCACTTTTATATTGGTATTAGTCTGAAGGCTGTTTATTTACACTGCTGAGATAATCCAGTTAACAGTCGTTTCAGTTTTCGCGGTGAGCTGAATAACTCCGTTACGTTTAGCCGCTATGTTGACACGACAGGGAGGATTAGCAATGAAGTTAGGCGTGTCGAGACAATTAACAGACTAGCCAGCTAGCTAACGATAACACCAAGGCCAGGAACTGAAGGCCATAACTGCTGTTATCAGTCGTGTTTTTTTTTATATCCAGAAGATTATTGATATGGCGTTGTGGTAGTCTTGCTGCGATAATTGTTAGCAGCATTTTGGTGTGGCTAGCTGAGCGGAGAGAGATACAAAAACGTCAAGGCAAAACCTGGCTGAGTTTTCGCTTTTCAAAGTTGATGTTTCCTGTTGAAATGAAGTAACTGCGAGATCACCCAGCTGCTATGGTGTCTGCAATACCACTGGTGAGTTTCTTTTTAACTGTTTGTTTCTTTTAAGTTTGTCTGTCGAACATGTCTTGACAATATATACAGAATATTCAGGTAACAGCACAAGAGGAGCTGAATATGAGGAAACAAAAAGATAGTTCTTTACAAACACGAGAACACAGACATTTGGATATTCACATGGCAGTCTCAAGGACAAAAGTTGTACAAATAATACAAGTGGGAGTGGCGCCTGATACTTGTCACCAACGTTGGGCCATTGTAGTGAAACTCGTGACGTGTATAAGTCTTTCTCCATCATTATCTCACCCAGCACCTGCCGAGTTGAACGACTGACAGAGAGACACCGGTGCAGCATGAAGGCCATCGGGTCCAGACTGTCCTTCTGCGCGGGTTTCGCGGTGGGAACCCTCACTCTGTACGTGTTTCTGCGGCAGGTGTGGTTGGAGAAAACGTTGTCAACACAGCAATCTGATAAATTCCTTGACAACCAGCAACAGTTAAATGACGAAGATACGAAAGTATGGAAGAAGGAGAGGTCTGCTCTTTTCAACCTGAAACACCCTCATCATACAGGTACGCCACATGGACGTTGTATGTGTACAATAATGCAACGACTTTTTTTTTTTTTTTAGCCAAACCATATTGACTCACTTTATCAGGTTTGAGCTTCCTTGTTCTCAGCCTGTATGCCTATAGTAGCCTGCTCTGTACATTCTGTCCAGTTGTTCTGTATTACAAAACTGAATTATTCTAAAGTAAAGAACGATATTATTGTAAAGTCTAGCTACAAAGTATTTTACCCAATATATGTTTTACAAGGCCTGCTATTTTTCTTGTTTATGCACTTTGGAAGCAGCTAAAGTTATCAAAAAAAGTCTACTAATACTCTAATCTGCACTCCTGTAACAAACATACTAGTTTAACTTGTAGCAAAACTTCTAAGCTGATTTGTATATCCATTTGTTATTGTATAGAAATTAAAGATTGAAAGTATCTTGACAGAATTCTCCAATATTTTTGTTAAAGTAATAAGAACCCCTCACAAATAAGCTCCCCAACTGCATATTAATGTGTATATGTCCTTCCTAGGTGAGGACAGCAGCATGGCCGATGAGCTATACAAAAAGGTGCGTATTCTTTGCTGGGTGATGACTGGACCCACGAACCTGGAAAAGAAGACTCGTCATGTGAAGTCCACGTGGAGTCGACACTGCAATATTTTGATCTTCATGAGCTCTGTAGATGACCCGGACTTCCCCACAGTGGGCTTAAATACAAAGGAGGGTCGGGACCAACTGTACTGGAAAACGATCAAGGCCTTCCATTATGCCTATGAGCATCATGCCCACGAGGCGGATTGGTTCCTCAAGGCAGATGATGACACCTACGTAGTTGTAGACAACCTGCGGTGGATTCTTGCGAACCACACGCCAGAAGAGCCAATTTACTTTGGCCGAAGATTCAAGCCCTACACAAAGCAGGGCTACATGAGTGGAGGAGCGGGCTATGTGTTGAGCAGAGAGGCTCTGCGGCGATATGTCGAAGGATTTAAAAGCAAAGTGTGCACTCACACTACCCCTGTAGAGGACCTGGCAATGGGGCAGTGCTTGGAGAAAGTCGGGGTGCTGGCAGGGGACTCCAGAGACTCGTCACACAGGGAGACATTTCACCCATTTGTCCCAGAGCAGCACCTCACCGCCAAGTTTCCTAAGAGCTTCTGGTATTGGAGCTACTGCTACTACCCCATCGCTGAGGCAAGTGCAGCAAACATTGCATAATTTCTCCTTTCTGTTTACCTGGTATCATACTTGTATGATGCAACTTCAGTTCTACTAATGTTTGAAAGGATACTGGCCCCACTTATATCTGGCATTAGAGTCCCTCTTGTATCCATATTGTATTTGGATATGACTTAACCTGACAACATTAACACCTCTGTATTAATGTGTACAGTTTATCTAGTTTGTCCACATTGAGATCAGATTATGTTTTCCCTCTTCCTGCTACTGCTGTCAGTTCTTTTAGAGGAAAGGTGGCTGCTTGAAGTGAAGTGTTATGACATTTTGGAGATTCACCGTCCAGCACTAGGATTATTTATTTTTTTGTTCTTACTCTAACTGGAAATATCTGGATAAAACATGCTGTCATAGAGAGTTTTGACCTTAGCATATTCTGTGGTCAAACTGTCTGAGCCACAGTAACAATGAAAGCCACACAGTCACCACAAGCAGGGCCGGCCCTGACCAATTTGCTGCCCTAGGCAAGATTTTAGCTGGCGCCCCCCCCCCCCCCCCCCCCCAAATGCAGACACTTACACTTACTATGACTCGCGCGTGCACGGTTGTGGCATGACCACCAAAACAGAAAGACTGTAACTGTATCTAGTTTCCTATCCATTTGAACATGATTTAAGTGGGGGGGGGGGGGGGACCTCACCTCCTCTAGGGGGGTCCGGGGGCATGCACCCCCGGGAAGACTTTTTTTTTTAATATTGAAGTTAAAAGCATCAATCTGGTGTACTTTGAGAGCAACATTAGGAGATCTATGGATACATCTCTCAACACCCAGATGAAACAGAACTCTAAGCAGATTTTCTTTTTCTTTATGGATATTTTACAAATCACTCCCCTTTCAAACTGTATTCTTGTTTATTAATAACAACTTTTTTGTACTGTCATATAGTATTTTATACCTGTTTTTCACCTATTCTCTTATTTTTTTATAACTATAATGATCATATAAAGGTGTGCCTTAACCTCACTGAGCTGAGGTTATCAGAGCCGCTCAGTCTTTCAGGAGAGAGCTCTCTAAAGCTCTCCCCCCGCGGCCGCTTACATAGTAAATTCCAATGTTAATAAAAGCACACAGAAGCTGTGTACGTATTTTGGGAGTTAGATTTATTTTTAAATTAACACAAATACAAAATTAAAACCTATAATTGCACACTAAAACCATTATTTAAAAAAAAGAACAATTTCACATAAACCTATGGTTTTTACTGGGGCAGTTCAACTTGATTTGGTGGGGGGGTAGTTTATGGGCGCTGTACGCAATATAGGCGTAGTTCTGTTACTATAAGATAATAAGATGTACTTTGTTGATCCAAAATTGGGAAATGGTGTTGTTATGAAATAATAAATAATTTTTTTTTTATTTCTAATTTTTTTTTTTTTGTTCTCCCCAATTTTCGGCGCCCCCTATGGGTTGATGCGCCCTTAGCATTCGCCTATACTGCCTATGCCGAAGGCCGGCCCTGACCACAAGGCTTTGAAATCATTTAAAGTTCTCAGTGTTGTAACATTAATTAACTTTGGGTGTGTCTCTCATACCAAGACATACAGGGTACTTGTATTTCTGGGAATTTGGCCATTTTGTGGGGCGTAACAAAAGTGCTTGAACATCTGATGTTCAAGAAGGTGTGGAAACGATATGCAATGTGATATTTACCAATTGTGTTGACAGGTACTTTACTTCAGGTAACACCGCTCATAAATGTGGTGATTTGTCTCCATAATCTTTCATAACCACATTCTCTGTTTCCTCCTCAGGGTCCAAACTGCTGCTCGGATGTGTCCGTGTCATTCCACTATGTAAATGCATTACATATGTATTTAATGGAGTACTACACATATCACCTGCGTGCCTATGGCTACAGATACCGTTACCAGCCCCCTGTCCCGCTAGGATACAGTTTTTCAGAGTCAAGTTTGCTGGGTGCTGCAGAAAGTAAAGAAGAACTCATTTCCAGGGAGAAAGTAATGGTGGAGGGGGGCGATCCGTCCGATACTGACAAGAAACAGGATGCAGATCCTCCTCCTGCCGCTGTGGAAGTCGCTCCTGCTGCTCCAGCAGCAAAATAACAGTTTGAATGTGTGCATGAAAGGAACTGATCTTTTCAGGTAGGCCGACGTGGGTTCTGAATGTTTCTGGTTAATACGAAGGTAGAAAAACAGTCCATTTAGATTTTAAATGTCCCCACATACGAATGCGTCGCTGATGGACTGCTCTAATGTGAATTGTGCACAAAAGACTGGTCTTAGGGATACGAGGTGATTTATGTCTTTTAGTTTAGTTTTCTGTTTTTTTAGGTGTTTTTTAAGGTTTTCTTTTTAAATTTGGAATAGCTTTCTTTAAACTGCTTTTATTTGGAAAAAAAGCACTTTTTGAAACCACGGGAACCTGGAATGGGAACCAAGTATTTCACAAAACCAGTTCATTCAAATTGTTCCCAATAGGCGCGTTCACACCGCAGTACTTTTCCCACTTTAGTTCCGATATAGTTCCGAAATGTTGCGTTCACACCAAAAAGAGCCGGAACTAAAATTAGTTCATGAGAACCTTTTCACCCCCTTTTCCGTCCCCGCTAGAGAGCAGGGACTTTCGTGGGAGAAAAAGGTTCCTATGTCTGATTGGCTGGGCGGATTGCAAACCACGCCCCGTCAAACTCCCAAAAAGTTTTGTGAAGCCGCCATTTTATTATCCTCGCATTAGCATTATTAGCATTAGCCCAGCGCAGAAACGCAGAGAGACTAACTTATGGCAACACAAAATAAAACATGGGAGCGGTGGAGATGAGGAGGTGTCGGCGTTCTGGCGATTTACTCGGAAGGCTTCAGTAGAAGCTCCTGGGAGTCCCAGCAGCTTCTACTGAAGCCTTCCCCAACTCCGGGGACTTCCGGCCGGGGACTTTGGGCGGCAGTATACGCCGTGAAGTGGTTTGCGGCCTGCCAGTAAACCCAAAGCAGAAGAAGAAGAAGAAGTGACGTCAGCGGCTTCATTTGCCTAATCCTCCCCCAGGGACTTATTCCGGTGTGAACGCGATCTGTACTTAGTTCATGAGAACTAAAGAGTTCTCATGAACCTTTGTGGGAAAAGTACTGCGGTGTGAATGCGCCTATTGTTTTACCCTTGACTATTGCAACCCCGGAAGACAACCTGTTCTGCCACTCTCTGCAGCAAGACATTGGTTTGGAGTTGTTTGACTTCATTGATAACTATCTGCCTTCGAAGACAATGAGACCCAATTATATGTCTTAAGCTAACAAGACAGCTTTTGTCATACATATTCAATTACATTTAAATCCAAGTGCCTCACCTTGTACAATCATTCAAACAAATGTTTTGACTTTAGGTTAAGGAGTTTCTTTGGAACAGAACAGTCACAATTTGTTGCCCCCCAAACTTGTTTCACGCTGCATTCAAGTGTTATAGCAAAGGAACAAGAAAACACATGACACCCGTCCCAAAACCCCACAAACTATAGACATAAAGTTAACTTCAACAGATGAGCAGTTTACTTCCTATTTCTCAATGGCTAATTAACATACATGATGTGACCATGATGTTTTAAATGAATGGTCCACAGGACGAAATGTAAACAGGCCAGCCAAAGATTTCTCAAAGAGGGATGATGTCAGACTGAAGGCAGGCTGGTCAGAATGTAGGTGTCATTATGAGTAATAAGGAAGTAACGAATCCGGGTGCTTCTTGTTTGTTTCTAACTGTATGTTCATTTGATTGTAAACGTTCATGATGTGTGTCTGTTCCCGACCTTGTGTTAGTTTGACGTAAATTCCATCTGTGGTGATTGGATCTCCTTCACAGCACAAGGAAGCAGTTTGTCAAATGTCTTTCTTTTATGGAATGAAACCCCATGTTGCACGCTTATCTACCCGTGCTCCATGAAGCCGTCAGTGGATACACAGACAGACAGACACACACACACACACACTTCACAGTTCCCTTCATCTCCCCCAAAAGGACTCATCAGCTTGTGCCTTGTAAATGTGGGATTGTATGAGCCGTCAGCAGCACTGTGACTTTACCATGATGAGAGTGATGCTTTCAGATGGACGATAGTTTTCCTGAATCCTTCCAATGTAATGAGCATGGCCTTTGTGCAAGCCAGCGATTACTGTTCATGACGCCGCTTTTTGGAAGGGACAATTTTAATGTTTTAATTTCATCAATGTTGTGAATTTCTTTTCCAATTTTGGGTGGATCAGCTTTGTTTTTTTTTAGTTAGTACATTATGTATATTTAACACTATTTTTACCAGGTTCTTTACTACTTTGTAACCAAACAATTAATTAAATTGGGTGTGTGATAAAGCAACTACCAAATACAGAAACTGGCTTCAGGAATCAGGCAGGATGCAGCGATGATTCGAACAGAACAACTTGTCAATTTATGAGAAAATTAAATGCACTTTTGAGTGTTTATAATAGTGTTTTTAACCACTTAAACTTCGTGTAGTCCTTCACATATTAAGATGTATGAGGTATTTAATGCCTATCAAAATGCCTTTTGTTTGTTTACACACCTTCTGGATATGAGCACACAGCATGTTCAGTTTTCTTTATTTTAAATGGACCTGTCCAGTTTAAACCAAATCAACATGGTATTCAAAATGGCTCCCTTTAAAAAGAATTTGAGATTGGTGCCCAAACCTCCACCTCTGGTTTCTGATGCTAGTGATACAACACATTCAGTCCTTGACAATCTACTACATCTAAATTGTATCCAAGGGAAAGGTGTACATTACTGTATTTATATTTGAAAAGTATTTATGTTGCTATTGGAGTCTTAATTGAGTCGACACAGTTTAGTGTGTAAATGATTTTGTGAGAGTGTCAGCACATGAGATCAGTGTGCGGTATCATTTTCAATCAATGGTACTTTAATCACTATAAATAAATGCATATTTTATTGTACATTTGTTCTGTATTATATTCTCTACATGATATTACATCTCAGATCATTTTCCAGTGACGGTAGAAATGAATTCTTGCATGGTTAATATAGGACTTTCAAGGTGGCGTTACATGTCGCACTGCAGAAAGCGTTGACACCTGAGAGAGAGCGAGATCAGAAAAAGGTTCAGCAATACATTTGTTTTTCTCATTTATCTGAATGGAAAGTGTTAAACAGGCGCTTACCTCAGCCTATAGTAGAGAGTTGAACTGTTTACCGCTCCTTATCTGTAAATACTCCTTGGAACACGGAAACGCTTTTCCTTTTGTACACGAAGAACAGAAATGTGTCACTCTTTGTCAAACACAGATAACTCTTATAGCCTTTAAACCAGGGGTCGGCAACCCCTGGCACGCGTGCCAGCATTGGTCCGCGGTGGCACAATAGGAATAAGTGGAATAAGTGTGCACAAATATTTAAATTGTATTTTCGGATCCTGAACGAGACCGCCGCCAGAGCGCGTCTCCCCGTTACCTGCAGAAGGAAGCCATGCACGCAACGCAGCCCCGCTCTCTTTACAGGTGACTTTCTGCCGCTTTCCTCCGTGTGCAGTGCTGATCGTTTCACCACGGAGGAAAGCACTTCGCTAATTGCAGTACCCATAAGGAGCTGTACAAATGCCGCAGTTTTTGCGTGGCTGTGTATTTGGTATTTAGTTGAAAGCCCAGTGGCGATCTCTCATCGAAATAATATGCTACAAAGGGGCGGACTGGCCATCTGTGTGTTGAACTTTCCTGTCGGCTCCCAGACCGTAGTCGAGGAGGGCAGAAGCAACAAGCTTCAGGTTCAATAACCCACTGGATAGAGGCGAGCTCTGCTTGGGAGGCCGTTGCATTTATTTAGCTGTTCTGTACAAACACACGTTCCCTCACTGTCGCTCTACCATCCACAAACACACACAAGCCACCTCTCTCTCTCTCTCTCTCTCTCTCTCTCTCTCTCTCTCTCTCTCTCTCTCTCTCTCTCTCTCTCTCTCTCTCTCTCTCTCTCTCTCTCTCTCTCTCTCTCAAAGGGACTGCGATCTCATCTCACTCTGCATGATAATTATAACATGTGTGCTCTGCTTTTTTTTAAATAGCACTTGATATCAAAAAGGTTACCGACCCCTGCTTTAAACTAAACAGTGCCTGAACGTCACTCAGCGGTGACAGGGTGTGGGACAACAGTTAAAACTTGTGTGTCTGGCTTTGATCTTTGTAGGCACGGAATTAAAAACTGGAAACTGAGTTTATACTGTGTATGTTTAATCTGGCCAGGAAGCGTAGCACAGCGCAGACCAGAGATCAGCAGCCGTGAAGCAGACTCCTTTGGCTTCAGATTCGGATCAGTCCTTCCATGTGATGAACATGATGATTTAATAATGTTGGAGATTTAGGAAAGTAGATTTCCTTGATTTAAACTTGAATAAGACTCATACGATTGGATTATACCCTACATTTAAATGTTATCAGCACCTTAGAAGTCATACATTCAGAGTGCTGTCAGCAGTGAACAACCTGATATACAGGATACTAATGTTCAGGTGCCACTCACCAGTGATTCACCAGATCAGCGAGAGTGTGCGCCATGCGTCCTGCATTAGATAAGGAAAAGACCAATTATAATAATATTAATGAGGTAAATATAATAATGATTATAATAATAATAATAATAATAATAATAATAATACATAGCATCTTAAAAAGAGTCGTGACCAACAAAAAGTTGTAAAACCGACAACTAAACACATAACAAAAATACGGAGTAAAACAAAAAAGGTGATATAACATTCATTCAAATCGCTAAAGTTTGAGGTCATTACAGACACATTTTTCCTTCTGGTTAATAATGTGAACTGTTGGCATCAAGGTGTTTATGTCACCTGCCAAAATAAATACAGTGTCCGTGAGAAACTAAGAGAGGTGTTTCCTGCTAAACATAACTCACTGTTTGGGTGAGCAGCACTTCTCCGCCCCATCAGACCCACAAAGCTGCCATAGTCCACGTCTTTAGCCTAAAATACAAAACATTGCAAGACTCAAGATTCAAAGGTTTTATCATCATGTGCACAGTAGCTACAGTGTAGTTAAGGCAATGAAAATCTTAGGTCCCGAGCTCCTCCAACAGTGCAACATATTATATAAAGGACATGAGATAACAATAATAATAATACAAAAATAAAAATAGTTCAAATGAAACAGAGTATGATACATTTTAATAAAATAGAGCAGGTGAAAGAAACAGAATGTAAGGTTAAGTACATTTACATGAAGCATTAGGTCATAACTCACCGTACTTTGTGAGTATCAATGTATCTCGTCTTACCTCTTTCAGTGATGTGTAGGTGTCCACCTTACATTCAGACATCAGAGGAAATAAGACCAGGACGATTAAAGCAACCAGCGAGGTGAGAGAGCAGCGGCAGTTTGGGGATTTCTCCATCACTCTGAAATGAAAATCAGATCCAAAGGCTGCACATAAATCTAGGCTGAGAGTTAGTTTTCCTACACTTTGTATGTACAAATGTTCTCTGACAAACCTCAACTAAAGGTTTTTACCATGGTGTAGGTTTTGTATCGTGGACATTTCTTTAGTTATGTAATTAATTATGACAATTCAAAACATGAAAATATAATGGAATATAATGCAAAAAGGCTCTCAGACTTATGTGTTCATATTACTCAGTACACATCCCTGCTAAGTCAGCATACAGACACGATTCACTCTTCACTACTCCTTTGAGACTTTTTGAAACTTTCTGCACATTCAAAACATATTCTACCAATGGTTCTCCAAAATAGAATTCCTCTGTCCACACTTTTATTTTACAAGTTTAATGCTTTTTATATAATTAAAGTTTATAATGTTGTATTTTGCATGGTATTTGTATCTATTAGGTTCACAGATACTATACTCTCTCCCCCAATGTTATAATTAAAACTCCTTGCAATCAGTATGACTCCTCGTAACAAGCACAGCCTGTTTGTTCAACAGTGTGTCTTAGCTTTTTTATCACTAGATATTTACTTTACATTAATACAAACACGTCGAGATGAATTTGAAGGATGTTGTGATAGCCTGCTTCCACTGTGTGCCTTGTAATGGTCACTGCTCATTGTGAATTTCATTGAGAAGATATTAGCACACTATATAATATAAAAGGTTTTTGTAGGCTACACTCACATTCAGGCTCAACATCAAAGGGTGTCCCCAACTGATTTAAAATATGTATTTAACTGTATAAACATACATTTGATAACACTGCGTCCATACATTCTGGTAAAATTGTATAATTCAATAAATTATACAAGTGTTATAGGACAAATATAAGATCAACGCATTCAATCAAAAAGTATTCTAATATGTATATCTTCATAACAATAGTTGAATCTCTAAATGTTAAGCTCCTTTATCACAATTATTTAGTGCAAATGAAAGAAAACAACATGAAATCCTCACCTGGTAGCAGTGTAGGAAGTCTTGATCTGACCCAACAGGAAAAGCAGTGATTTCCTCTTTGACTCAAAATACGTCTGACCGCTCAGTAGCTTCTTTCTCAATTATTATAGGACTTGAGCTCATTTGTAATCTAATTATTGCTCCGACCAAACCCCCATTCCACCCCTATATGTACACACACACACACACACACACACACACACACACACACACACACACACACACACACACACACACACACACACACACACACACACAGTTATAACAAGCAAAACAATGATTATGTGCAGTATACGATAGATAGTAACATATTAACTATATCATTCTGTAATTCTTTCATCTTGTAAAATTGCCAATTAATATTATACATCTAGATTTTACAAATAATGTCTTTATAAGCTTTCATACTGTTTCCTTTTCGTATTTATTGTCATAATACTGTGTTTTCTTGTCATTACCATATTATGAGGTTTTTATGAGGTTTTTATGTTCTTATGTTTTTATGTTCAATTGGAAATTTGATCTCTATCTCATGATTTATTACTGATTCAATTCGGTGTGTGTATCGAGTTTTCAGACTCCCTGGGTCGACGTTTAGTGTCTCCCCTGTAAACGCATTCGGATTAGGCTTTGTGTGTGTATGTGTGTGTGTGTGTGTGTGTGTGTGTGTGTATGTGTGTGTGTGTGTATGTGTGTGTGTGTGTTGTAGAGTTATATTTGTATTTATTCATGTTATCAAACTATGGATAAGCTTAAAATGAGAATAATTTGGGTAAAACTGTGAGCTGCATTTGGGGCCTGTTGACATGTGTTTTTGAGGACAAAGGAAGATGGGGGAAGGTGAGAGCATGTCCTGATTTGCATTCAACTTAGAACAAGCTACAGTGGTTGTAATATTAAGAGAGGTCCCTTGGGTTTCTCTGGTGCTTATCAATAGTAGCAGTTAAGTGAATACTGTTCAAATAATACCTGTGTTTGTGTTTTATATTGATTTCTCTGTTTTATCCTTTCATAAATGTAAGGACTACAAATGGCTATAAACATTCTGGGCTGCTTGGAGTAAACAGGGTTTTATTGCTCTGTGGGGGAGGTGTAGGTATGCAGGCCTTGAGACCTTTGGTTGTAAGGTGAGCCTGTTTGGTTTCCTGCTGGCCAGCGTTGCGTCTCCCAATGAGATGACCTGAAAAGATGACCAGCTGACCTAACACCAAACCCCTCCTTCTTACTCTGGTATATATCCGGAGGATCCCTGGCGTTCGGCCTCTTCTTCACATGCTGCCCTCGGGTGAAAGTAGCTCTGCAGTATGCGAACGAGTGCAGGAGTAAGCCGGTATTACTCCTTAAGCATTACAATATAACTGTAATATATCATGTTGTATTGTAATGATTGTATTGCATTGTCATATTGCCATTAAAGTAGATTATTGTTAACGGTTACTTTGTAGATATGGATTCCTTCCTGTATTATAACCAGCTTCATAGGAACGCGCGGAGATTTGAAAAGCGGACCAGTTATCCCTCTAAATCTCTAACAGTGTGTGTGTGTTTGTCCCTGGATTAATTGACCATTATGTGCCTGTGTGTGTGGACTGGACGTGTAAACAGCGTACGCCCTGCAGGCGGATATTGCCATCCTGTCTTCACCATCAATGACTGGTTAATAAGAGCAGAGAGCCGAGAAAACTCCCACGCTCTGTGGATCAATGAAAGGACAAGCAGAAAGCCTCTGGCTGACCCTCTCCTTCCACATTCAAATACTCCAAAAGTTTGATCACAACCACTGGAATTTATTAGGTCATATTTGAACAGAAAAAAATCACCCTGTCCCACAGAACTGTAACTTGACCTACAACTATATTACATTACATGTTACTTGTAACCAAAGTGACTTACATACATTCAGTACTGTGGGCAATCCCCACAGGAGCAATTTGGGGTGAAGTATCTTTCCCAGGGACACAACGACATGCTGACTGCAGTGGGACTCGAACTTGCTCGAAATCTAGCACTCTATCCACTGAGCCACAGCCGCCCCTGACACATATATCTGACCATGTGTCATTTTCTTTACCAACATTCATTTTTGTTACCATTTAAAGTACACTGAAACACTACATTTAAGATGGCCTCATTGACTTTTTATAATACAATTACAGACCAGCTTTGGCTGTAGTGTTCTTTGGGAGCAGCAATGCAAACTTAACCTGGCCATGTAAGAGATCCTGTGAGAAGGATTTAGACACAGATAAAACTGCCTCTCTTTATGGCACTGCACTCATCTTGGTTTATTGACACACTTCCATGGCTTTATCTTGACTATAATAATGACAGATGGCTATTACAGGTTATAAGAGGAGCCAAAGTGTGTGTGTGTGTGTGTGTGTGTGTGGGTGTGTGTGTGTGTGTGTGTGTGTGTGCGTGTGCGTGTGCGCGTATGTACTCGTGTCTTTTAACCACAGGAGACTGTAATGCATGCTTTGCTCGTCACTCAGGACAAACTTGAAAAACTGTTGCCAGTTCTCTCCAGAGGTGGGAGGAGTACTTAGATCTTGTACGTCAGTCAAATTAGAAGTAAGAGTGTAAGAGAACTCTGTTACAAGTCAAAGTCCTGCATTCAAAATGTTACTCAAGTAAAAGTACAAAGGTATTGGCATCAAAATATACTTAAAGTACCAAAACTAAAAGTAGTCATTCTGCTGATTGGTGCAGTGATCATATTTTTGGATTATAATTATATGCATTAATGTGTTTATCAAAACTGGTAAAGGTACAGCTAGTTTGAATTACTTTGTATGTTGGAGTATTCTCTCCAGGTGTAACTAACGTCTTATTTAAGTATTGTTTTTATTTCCCATTATGTATCTTAATCTGCACAGTAACTAAAGGTACTGAATAAATGTAGTGGAATAAAAGTACACCAAAGTAGCAAAACATTGAAATACTCGAGTTCTTCCCACCTCTGGTCTGGACCTCAACATTACAACCTCCCTGGCAACAATTACAGGATTACCTTGAGACAACTGTAAGGGAGTATCCTAGATTGCAGAAGAGTGTGTGTGTGTGTTTACATATGTTACGTGCCGTAGTGTTTGTGTGGTCGTGTGGGTGTTTTTCTCTCTCTCCCTCTGACTCCCCAGGTGCAGCCTTGATTGTCCCCAGGTGCAGCCTCTCCCCAGGTGCTCCCAATCCTCAATCCGGGCCTCCATATGACAGGAGGAAGGTTGCTGCTTTCTCTCTCCTTCTCATCTGGCTGCATGTGTGCAGCATGTCTCTGTGTGAGACCCAGCATAGTTGTGTGTTGTTTACTGTAAGTTTGTTTTGTAATTGGGCTGGTGAGCCGCCTTACTTCTTAACTAATTAAAACCTCACTTAAACTCCTTCAGCATTCAGTTTCCTCTCCTTTTTCTCTCGTCCGGCTATCTTGTGTGTCGCTACTTCCCTTGGTACCCCTAGCTCTACAAGGGAACGTAACAACATAGTACAAATACTATGTTTGGTGAGACTGAACAATCTCACCACAGGGTTTACTCAGTGGCTCTTCTGGAGCTCACATTTAACCTCAGGAAACTGAAGACACACTTTGCTTTTTATGATCACTTTAAGGATTTAATGTCCATGTTGACAATACACACTATGCATGTGGGGGAGTTTTAGCTTCTGTCCTATACCATATTTACTAATCAAATAATGTAAAAATAAAGCTACGAAAAACAACTCAGTAAGTGCGCTTAAATACATTTCAGTCCCTCAAAATTGAGAAGGCTAAAGGGAGAATTTAATTTAAACAGTTCATGACTTTCCAAATATATTGCATTTCAGGAGGATTATTTGTGGATATGACTTCCTGATTGATAACTCTGTCAGTTAATTTCACCCAGGGCCGCCCCTCCCTACAGGCCAATCACGCAGGCTGCATGGGGCCCCGCCTTGCGCAGGGAGCCCCGCCCAGAGGGCCTCAGCTGCTGTGCGCAGTTCTCCGCTCAGTTCTCCGCGCACCCCCCGCGAGAGTGAGAGTGAGATGTGACAAGGGGAGCACGTCTGTAACCCGACACCGTTGCAATGAATCGACATCTGACCAATCACGGCTTTGATACGGCCACTAGTGCAGGCAGGGCCGCCCCTCCCTACAGGCCAATCACGCAGGCTGCATGGGGCCCCGCCTTGCGCAGGGGGCCCCGCCCAGAGGGCCTCAGCTGCTTTGCGCAGTTCTCCGCTCAGTTCTCCGCGCACCCCCCGCGAGAGTGAGAGGTGAGACAATGGGAGCACGTGTGTAACCCGACACCGTTGCAATGAATCGACATCTGACCAATCACGGCTTTGATACGGCCACTAGTGCAGGTGAAGAGATGTCGGTGAAAAGACAGTTTCAGTCCGGCGCAAAAAACAAAACATGAAGAAACTAGAGCATCACTCGAAGGTGGGTTATTGTATGAGTCAAATGTACAACTTACGAATGTTGTATAAGTCAAATTGCCAATTGCCATCTTAAAACATCAGCTGCAATTCACAACATGAAGAAGGCAGTCTCTGCAGAGCATACAGGCTAATGGAGATGCAGTTATTTCCAGCATTCTTTATTTACCATTCATTCAAGTATGTTATGCCTTTGATCTGCTAATGTACAGGAGGAAGAGTGATACACTGTCTGTCTAGTTGGCTTACATAACAGTTAAAGTTTACAGCCTAAAAAACATGGAGCATTTTTTTCCCCTTTTATTCATTTTTATGTCAATTTGCACATTTCATGGTGACGCTCAGCCTCTCCCCTTAACTCCTAACAGTCATCATCATGGTGACACTCAGCCTCTCCCCTTAAGGCAAGGCAAGTTTATTTATACAGCACCTTTCAACACAAGGCAATTCAAGGTGCTTTACAAAAATGAAAGACATTCAGACAAAGGCATTTAAAAACAGTAAAAGATAATAAAAGAAACATTAAAAGAAAAAATATATGAATAAAAAGTAAACTTTTACTCCTAGCAGTCATCATCATGGTGACGCTCAGCCTCTCCCCTTAACTCCTAACAGTCATCATCATGTCAACCACAACACAGAGAAACACTGATAGAAATGTGTGTGTAGTTGTTGATGCATTGCTGACAGAGGGAACTAGAATACAGATTTAAGAAATATCAGTTTTTGAGCATGTCATAAGCATGTTTTGTCTTGACTATATTACAACTATATTATAATAAAACAATATATTTATATTATTGAATTGATTATTATTATTATTAGTAGAAGTAGTTTATTTGCATTAATTATATTTTAATCTTTTTGAGGCTAGTATTTGGCAGGAAATGCAAAATTCACCTGTAAACGCATACTGAACGACATACATTTACCATTTACCTCACTGTATAAAAAAGTAACTGTTGATAATAATAATAATAATAAACAGGAATTATATTTGCAAAGTAGCCTACTTTGTTTCCAAAAACAACTGTCGGTTGGGGGGGGGGCCTCATCTCACAATGTCGCTTGGGGCCCCAAGTTGGCCAGGGGCGGCCCTGAGTGCAGGTGAAGAGCTGTCGGCGAAAAGACAGTTTCAGTCCGGCGTATGTAAGAGGGAAAGAAAAAAAACATGAAGAAACTAGAGCATCACTCGAAGGTGGGTTATTGTATTAGGGAAATGTACAACTTGCTAATGTTGTATAAGTCAAATGTCATGTTGCCAATTGCCATATTAAAACATCAGCTGCAATTCACGACATGAAGAAGGCAGTCTCTGCAGAGCATATGCTAATAGAGATGCAGTTATTGCCAGCATTCTTTATTTAACATTCATTCAAGTATGTGATGCCTTTTATCTGCTAGTGTACAGGAGGAAGCGTGATACACTGTCTGTCTAGTTGGCTTACATAACAGTTAAAGTTTACAGCCTAAAAAACATGGAGCATTTTTTTCCCCTTTTATTCATTTTTATGTCAATTTGCACATTTCATGGTGACGCTCAGCCTCTCCCCTTAACTCCTAACAGTCATCATCATGGTGACACTCAGCCTCTCCCCTTAAGGCAAGGCAAGTTTATTTATACAGCACCTTTCAACACAAGGCAATTCAAGGTGCTTTACAAAAATGAAAGACATTCAGACAAAGGCATTTAAAAACAGTAAAAGATAATAAAAGAAGCATTAAAAGAAAAAATATATGAATAAAAAGTAAACTTTTACTCCTAGCAGTCATCATCATGGTGACGCTCAGCCTCTCCCCTTAACTCCTAACAGTCATCATCATGTCAACCACAACACAGAGAAACACTGATAGAAATGTGTGTGTAGTTGTTGATGCATTGCTGACAGAGGGAACTAGAATACAGATTTAAGAAATATCAGTTTTTGAGCATGTCATAAGCATGTTTTGTCTTGACTATATTACAACTATATTATAATAAAACAATATATTTATATTATTGAATTGATTATTATTATTATTAGTAGAAGTAGTTTATTTGCATTAATTATATTTTAATCTTTTTGAGGCTAGTATTTGGCAGGAAATGCAAAATTCACCTGTAAACGCATACTGAACGACATACATTTACCATTTACCTCACTGTATAAAAAAGTAACTGTTGATAATAATAATAATAAACAGGAATTATATTTTTAAAGTAGCCTACTTTGTTTCCAAAAACAACTGTCGGTTGGGGGGGGGGCCTCATCTCACAATGTCGCTTGGGGCCCCAAGTTGGCCAGGGGCGGCCCTGAGTGCAGGTGAAGAGATGTCGGCGAAAAGACAGTTTCAGTCCGGCGTATGTAAGAGGGAAAGAAAAAAAACATGAAGAAACTAGAGCATCACTCGAAGGTGGGTTATTGTATTAGGGAAATGTACAACTTGCTAATGTTGTATAAGTCAAATGTCATGTTGCCAATTGCCATATTAAAACATCAGCTGCAATTCACGACATGAAGAAGGCAGTCTCTGCAGAGCATATGCTAATAGAGATGCAGTTATTGCCAGCATTCTTTATTTAACATTCATTCAAGTATGTGATGCCTTTTATCTGCTAGTGTACAGGAGGAAGCGTGATAAACTGTCTGTCTAGTTGGCTTACATAACAGTTAAAGTTTACAGCCTAAAAAACATGGAGCATTTTCCCCCCTTTTATTCATTTGTATGTCAATTTGCACATTTCATGGTGATGCTCAGCCTCTCCCCTTAACTCCTAACAGTCATCATCATGTCAACCACAACACAGAGAAATACTGATAGAAATGTGTGTGTAGTTGTTGATACATTGCTGACAGAGGGAACTAGAATACAGATTTAAGAAATATCAGTTTTTGAGCATGTCATAAGCATGTTTTGTCTTGACTATATTACAACTATATTATAATAATAATAATATAGTATTTATATTATTGAATTGATTATGATTATTATTATTAGTAGAAGTAGTTTATTTGCATTAATTATATTGTAATCTTTTTGAGGCTAGTATTTGGCAGGAAATGCAGACGTATTCACCTGTAAACGCATACTGAACGACATACATGCACAACCATTTACCTCACTGTATAAAAAAGTAACTGCGTTGATAATAATAATAAACAGGAATTATATTTGCAAAGCAGCCTACTTTGTTTCCAAAAAAAAATGTTTCACTCCTGTCGGTTGTGGGGGGGGGGCCTCATCTCACAATGTTGCTTGGGGCCCCAAGTTGGCCAGGGGCGGCCCTGATTTAACCTGTGAGGGCGGGACATTGCACGTCTTTATCATTCTTATTAGTAAATGAGTACATTCCTATTTGTTAACTATTGTCACTTCTGCAACGTTCCCTACAGAAAAAACTGTGTAAACCATCAACACACACCTGCCAGCTGTCAGATCTTTTTCATTTCAAATTTTGGAGAAACCAAGGGAAGAAAAGAAGATAATTTAAATAATAAGACAGAATTGATCCATTTAGAAGTTGTAATGTTCAGTTTCTTTATGCAGTTTCTCAAGCAGTTTGAGGTAGCAGAATGATTTACAATGTGTATATCATTTTGGAACAGCATGACATGACAAACCTAGGAAGCCATTACAAAAATGTCATGACATGATGTCAGTGACATCCATCTTTGTATAACAGTAGATTGTTCTTCCTGTGTCTAAAGCCATTGTCAGGGCAGACCGAACTATACATGGCAATATTTAAACAGATCTAACTTCTGCTTCATGTATTTGCCGGTCCAGTCAGAGATACTGCACATAGGACGAAATGTTGTAGTGATTATACAACCAAAAGATCTATGACTATGGCCTGTGAAAAAGCCTCCACTAATGGGCAAGCAGCCACAAAATCACAACAATAACAACAACAAAATCAGTAGCCACAGTTCACAGAGTAGCAAGAGCATTAAGGGGGTACGACTGATAACCTGGATTAAGTTACCTCTGACACAGGTTTCTGTGCTGCTGTCTTTGTTTTTGGCTACCTATGAGCATTTGTTCTTGAATTAGCCTGCTGTACTCTCACATTGTTTATTCTATTGTGCATATAATCATCAAATCCACTTTTAACAGAGATGTATATTTATAATGTATAATGATGCATCATTGCTATCCAAAAAAAATCATATCTACATTTTTGGAATTTGATTTAGGAGTGTTCTCATGTTCAAGATTGTCCTACTTCTTGAGCTAATGTGAAAGAAAATAGAATTATCTGAAAATATGCTCTTTTTAAACCTTAATTTTTTCGAGATACACTTTTTTCACATGACAGCAACAGCCTGCTCCAGGGTAAAGTCCTGCTATTCTGGGAGCCAAGTCTTAGTGCGAGTGAATGGGGCTTCACAACATAAAGGAAACCTTTTTCTAAAGGAAGTAAGAACAGGAAAGTTATGTGTTAAGATTTAAAAAATATATATATGTATGGACAGTAAGAAATTCTGCAGTAACAAAAATACATCCATTATGAAGTGGAGTTTTGTTTATATTTTAAAACCTATTTTATTAGTTAAATGTCAGTCTTAACCTCAGATAGCCCCCTGTTTTCCTCCCCTGTCTTGACTGTGTAAGAGATAAATGTGCTCACGGCATGAGGGGAAATGTATTTCAAGTATTTGGGTCAGAAACAAAACATAGCGACTGAGAGAGAGCAGAGCGCTGGGGGAGGGATGAGAAGATAGCAGGGCAGACAAACAAAACTGCTTAAGAACACATGGACTTTCCCCACGTGAATCAATATTCAAGCCCCGATCTCCCTGTTGAGCAATGAGGCCGCAGAGACGAGGGAGCTGAAAGACAGATGAGACAGAGGGAGGGCTGTGGGATGTCAGGTGTAAAGAAGGAGATTCTCATTGGAGGCAAAGAGAAAGAACATCGCTATGCATGTTTTGAGAGAAAAGGGAAAAAACTAAAAGCATCCTACACGCTGAAACCATCTTTGTTGCGCTGCTGCACTCTGGACTCCACATCCTAGAGTTTTAAGGTAAGTGCTGGACACATAGCTGCCAATGGATACAAAGATGAAATACAAAATGATGAAGGTTTGGATAAAACAACATTTCTATTTTTAGTTGCCGTTTGTTCAGGGGAAAAAAAGACAAACTCAATGTCGAGGCTTCAAGTTGGGATGTGTTGCATTGTTAAAGAATGTTTTAAAACATTTTAAAATGTCGTTTTTATTTGTGTTTGAAATGTGTGGTTGCACTATGGCAGAATGTGAGAATCTCGACACTGGAAAACATTTTCACTCACAAATTATAAAGCAAAACTGTTTTTCATCAATCTTCCTGATAAAGATATTATGATTTCTCTTCTTGTAGACTAATAAACTAATTCACTTTTAATGAGATTTTTTTGCAGGAGGACTGCATTACAATTCTGAAATCATAAATTATACACAATCATTTTTACACTAGAAATATTACATAATGAGAGATTTTCTTAGTGTGTAGTATGTAGTACTGTGTGTAGTACAGGTGCAGCCACAAAACCTCCTAGCATACATCCAGTTAATCTCTGCATGAGTGTAAGAGACAAACACACTTAATTGCAGAAATAAGAGAACAAAGATGACTCATTTGGTTGTTTTTCTTTTTGTCCCTCTTGTGTTTAATGTAGTAGCCTTGGAGGAGAACAATCTGTAACAAGACTGGCATGATGTCCTCAAAGTTGAAGTGGCTGATTGTGATCCAGCTCTTGCTGAATGAACAGGCTTTGTGTAGGGTCCCTCCTCCTCTGGCACTTAGAAACACTCCTCTTCCAGAAGCAGATTTCAATGAGGCGGGAGAGGAGACAGCCAAACAGGAACATCCATCTCTCCTTGAATCCCAACTTGATGTCCCATCTGCAAAAAAACATGATCCTGCATTAGAGGTCGAACAAAAAGAGGAGAGAGTTCGATCTGCCCAAAATATAACATCCGTGCTCAGGGCAAAGCTCGTGGGGCAGATTCAAGATCATCTCCACATCCAGGGGAAGGTAAGCTGTGAAGAGCTGCTGTCTGCCAGCACTGTGGACGACCCATCATCCTCCATGTTCCCCCTGGAGCTCCTGGGGCTTTCTTTAGTGCCCGTGTTGTTGGTGGCAGGCTGCCCTCAGGAGGCACACACCTTGGTGCTCAAGCTGTACGACCTTTTAGGAGTGGCTGACGCGGAGGAGCTCCTGATGGAGGTAGAGGGTCTGATGGAGAGGAGGATGAGCAAGTCCACGCCTGCACCTGCATATGAGAGGGATGAAGCAGGGCGCCACATAGAGGCTGTGATGTTTAACATCCAGCAGCTGGCCACGGTGGGGGAAGATTCCTCCAAGCAGGAGGGTCATTGTGAGGGTTGGAGCAGGGTGAGGGGCACCATGCTGGCAGGAGCAGCAGTGGAAGGAGCCACAGGTGATCTACAGGAAGCCGTGAGCTCCTGCGAGAGGCTGGGGGTCCTGTGTGCCGGTGTGACCAGCAGTGGACTCAAACCTGGGAAGTACCTGGCAGTGTTTAAGAAAGGCAGTCGCGTCCTGCCCTCTGAATCCACAGTGTCTGAGTGTTGGATCCGTCAGTGCAGCACAGATGAGGATGTTTGCACCTCTGCTGCTTCAGGTGGACGTCTGAAACGCAGCTCCCAGAGGAGCTGCATCAACAAAAGCGAGCAGCGCGTGTACAACGTGGTGGAGTGGATCCCTGCGGTCAGCACCCTCTACAACCTGGGCACAGCTGTGTACTACGCCTCGGTCAACTGCTCTGCAACCGCCAAGGAGAGAGCCATCCTCAGCGCCGTGGACCTCGGCACCGACGCTCTCATGGTGGCCACGGGGGGGGACGGCGGGGGTGGCAGGCTACGCCCTGGGGGCAGGGATGAAGACCGGTGTGAAAGCTGGCGTCAAGTATCTGCTCAACTCCATGAAGAAGGAGGATGATGTGCTGGTGAACCAGTTCAGCTGGGAGGACGGTGTCATCACCATCCAGTAGACTGGGGATCAATACATTAAGCTGCAACACTTGAGCAATACATATTGTTATAAGTAGTTCATTTAAAACAACACAGGATCAATGTTTGATGATTGACATGGTTGAAGATTAATTGGTTTGTTTTTTAGGGAACAAGATTACACATTTTGGGGATTTTCAGAATCAAATTGAAAAGTAAACATGTTTTGTCTGTGTGAGCGCACATACACACATTTAATTTTAATCTATTAGACAAAATTATTATTATTTTTTTATTTTTATGACGACAGTGATTTTCGAATTAGTATGTAACTCATGTAAATTAGTTTCACAGTTCTTTTGGGGCAGATACGCCTAAAATGTAATGAAAATTCAATTACAGTAAAAAGCTGATTACATTACACTTTAATCTCAATGTAAGGAATAGAATTAGGGCCATATGTGATTTTCTTTTGTTGATCTGACCAATTTGTGTTTGTTTTTTCAGTCAGAACTCAAAATAAAATGATGTCAATAATATAAAGGAAAAATAAACCAGGTCATAAAGTACATTTTGAACATGTTAGCTTTTAGATAGCGTCTTGTTTGGATAATGGCTAATAGTGTAACATTGTTTTATATTAGGCAGTAACGTTTGAAGAACTGGTCTCAGGAAATTAAACCTTTAATCCTCAAGACTTTCACTTTGCTTTCCATCCAATGTCTACATTTTGTTGTTACCTATCTGTGAAGACATTTTGTCAGGTCAGTCATATTCCCACCCCTGGTGTTAACTGCAGGGACAATAGACAGATAACTAAATAATGTTGTTATATATGCTTTTTCTTTGTTTAAAAGGTCAATAAATTGTACATTTAAACCTTACAGTGACTGTCAGTGTCGTAGTTTTGCACAATGTTTGTATTTGTATAGTAAGATGGTCTCATGGTTACAAAACAGTTGGCAATTGACAAGAAAATACTATTCAATGTGCATTTTCACATAAAACTATGAGTCATGGTGTGCATACTTAGCTCTAGCCACATCCAGTACTTATGTCTAAACAAAGTTTTTATTTAAAACATGTATATTTAGGGTATACAAATCTTTACCACTCGGCATCGGTTGAGGCTAATGGGTTAATGTGAATGGAGTAACTGACTTTTCAAAGCCTGATAAAGGTCCCACATGCCTGCTGCTGATTTACAAATACACAATGTCCTCCAAGAAGAAACTAAATCAGCTCCCTGCAGACACGAATGAATGTAAATAAAAACATGTCTGCCTCTTCAGATCTCAACATAATAATAATAATAATATTCATTTCGATTTTTATAGCACCTTTCAAGAAACCCAAGGACACTTTACAATGGGAATAACAAAACAAAAAAATTATAATAATCACACAGACACAGGTTGAAAAACGGCCTGAGTGAACCGATGGTGTTTCCCAACCCACATTATTTCCTAACAATGCTAATAGAACATAGGAGCACTTTTGATAATGCTCATGTGTAACTACTCACATGCTGTGCTACAAAGTGCAAACCATGGTGTACCACCGTTTTTTTAAAGTGTTGGTGTATCATACCGTTTCACCCTGTGATAGAAATTTGGCCAAAGTGGGATCTTCTTCTTGTCCAATTCATACTGCAACCAGCAACCTGTCCCAAACAAGATATTTCATATGGGCCCAAATGACTATCATAAACAGACGTGAGTAATTAAAGATGAACGGATCTCTTTTTTAATGTGCTGTCCTGTGAACTTTGCTCTTTGTGCAATTATTGACCAATAGATTACTCTAGAAATTCTCAGTATTAATCCACAACTCTCTGCTTGATTAAGAAAACGTCCTACCTATAATATACTATAACTGTATTTAGAGTATCACACATTACATGATCTAAACGTAGTGGAAAGAGATGAGTAACAAGCTTAGTATTGTTTAATCGGATAAGTCCAGTAAAGCACACACTGCCTGCTTCCTGTTAACGGAAAGGGATTTTATTAGAAGAGTAACAATGTAAGGTCCATTTAATAATGTTGGAGAACATTTCCTTTTGTGTAGAGGGACGACAATCTCAGTTTGAAATCTGTCGCTTTCTCCCATCTATCCACAGCACAGATCTAACATTGTTTGTTGAATCAACAATTTTATTTTGTTTAATTTAACAATTAATCAAAAACAATGTGTTTTGATGGTATCAAAGGCAAGTAGACTGAACAACAAAATTAATGGGAATTTGGGGCTGACCTTTTTGAGAACCAACAGCCTTAACATGAGTTATATATTGTAAAAATAACCTTGGTTGAATAACGATATTTTGTACATTCAGTGCCCTTAAACTTCCTTTGAACAAACGCAAATAATAATAAAGAATAAAGAATTAAATGGACAGAGGATCTGATTGCATAAGAATAAAGCGGTGCGCAATAGATCAAATTCTTTATATAATTCTTGCTCAGTTGATATACTTCAGGGAGGGGGCAATTTTTAAATCAGGACCCCTGAATTTCTGCATCCAAATATGTAAAAGGTTTCTGCACTGGGGTTTAAATGTATTCATTTATGTAATGGTATGGCATGGGTGACATCTAATGGTAAGAGTGGGAACTGAAGGAATGAGTGAAATAAATTCTGTCATTGGTATGACAGCCACACATGTTTAAGTTTACATTTGGGGGAAATTGTAAATAATAAGTTACCTTATATTTAGCAGACACAGATTGATACCTGCGTATTTGGCTAATGTTGTAACCTATTATATGTGTTTACCTTTTTAATTTAATTGAGATTCTGCATACAAAAATGTTAATTTTACATATTACTTAACATAAAATCTGAAACATTCAAATATTAAAGAGTGGGGGTTGTGTTCTGACTTTTAGAGATACAATATGAAGGGTGGAAGTAACCATTTATAGATAAAAGTGGAGTCATGTGAATTGAAAAAGGGTAGAGGGGTAGAAATGAATGTGAAAGAGAAAAAATGGTGGTGAAAATGATGAAACATGGCTTTGTTTTCATTACACCTCATAATGTTTTAATGAACTTAGCATTACATTACATTCTTTTAAATAATGTATTAATTTTGTTATCATTATTGTCACTTGATTTAACATTTCACCTTGTTTTATTGTATCCTGTGAATGCATAAACAGAACGTGTTTTATTTTCTTTGTTTTACCCATGCGTCACATGCTCGCTTTATCACATCACAACAGTCAATGATCACAACCTAATTTCTCGGGAAATCTTGATACAAGGCATAAGTTTCTATTTTGCTCAGCGTCACTTCCCTCGCTACTGATTGACGTGGAAAACGTACCAACAGCGCGTGCATTGCTGTGTCCGGCTCGACCAATAAGCTGTTAGTTCTGAACCCACTAGGAAACTGTGGTAGCGGTTCCGGACATTTCGGCTCTTCAATGACTGAACAGCAGTGATGTTAGAGCCAAAATGGTGCCCACTGTTAGAATAAGAAGAACCAATTGGGAGGGATTACTAGGTATCCAATGAAATGGAAATACAAAATAAAAAAGTGTTTAAGGAAATAACATTCACGCTCCTGCGTTTTGTCGGAAGTTGTTTTGTTTTACCAGCGTCGAACAACGGATATCAGTTAAAGCTAGAAACAAGACTTAGCCAACCGTTAAAACGATAGTAATGCGCATGTCTTAAATGCTAGCTATTTACTAAGACATTTATAACTGGTCTCGGACTGACAGCATAAACCAAGGTGAGTAAATATGTTGTTACTAATAATAGAACATATCTAGGCTGTAGACGGATAGTCAAAGACAAGCATAATACGCACATACAGTATACTGAGTCTCTCAACCTATGGTCTCAACTACATAACACGATACGAAGTCATGTCATACAAAAGTAACTTACATAATAAGCAGTCACAGGTTGTCTCTGTTTGCACTTTGCTCCAGCTTCCTTCAACTGTTGATGATCGGATTGTTACAAAGCTGTCATCGCACCATGTATTAACTTACATGCTTAACAATTTTATGATCTAACGTTGAGCGTTTTATACTGTACAAATAACACAATTTTCCTAGCTGTATTCAGTGGTTTGAAATGAGAGAGACAGTTTGTATTTAAGGAAATACGTTTAGAAAGCAACTCAGGATTAGATACATCTATTTGACAGAGATACATGCACATGCAAATCTTTCAAAGGGGTTAACGTGTGGAATGGATGTGACATTTAATGGTAGGTAACTTTGCAAATGAAAAACAACGTGGTAATCACACAAACAACTGAGTCATACATATTGTGTATTAAACAACTGGGAACCTGTTTTTGTAAACCTAGTCATGAAAGGGTTGACTAATAGAATGTGAATGTTTAAAGGTATGGTAAGCATACCTTCAACTTCAATCCACACCTTCTTGGTCAATTTTTTGTTCGTTTTCGATTTATTTGAATGCCTTACTTTGGAAGATTGTCAATAAGAACAAAGATAAATCACTAAATTAATACCAAACTACCATTACTACTACTAACATTCTTGAAAATGGTTTACTCTTTGTGTTCCCTTGTTAACCAGGGTTAGGATGGCTCAGTGGGATAAACTGACAGAGCTGTCTGATGCGTACACGCAGCAGTTACATGAGCTCTATGACAGGGATGATTTCCCTATGGATGTGCGGCACTACCTCTCTGTCTGGATAGAGAAGCAGGATTGGTAAGGCAGCAGTGATATTATTCAACCAGCATTATATAATTCAAGGATTAGAGTGAAATGACCTGTTTGTCAAATACTTGTGTTTTTCATTTCCTTTTTTTCTGTAGGCAAAGAGCAGCCCGAGAACATGACTTTGCTATGGTGCTGTTCCAGGTCCTGCTGGAGAATCTGGATAACCAACACAGCCGCTTTGTCCAGGAGGAGTCATTCCTACTGCAGCACAACATTCGTCGCTATAAACAGGGTTTTCAGGTTTGATTGGATTGAATTTGTAATAGAACAATAGCACCTTTGGGTGCCCTATTTTACTTTGAATTGGAAAAATCCACCGAAAATATGAAGATCAAAATGGTTCTGATCCCACTGGTCATTGGCTGTGGCATTCATCTGACCTCTCTCCCCTGACAGAGATACCTGGAAGACCCCTGTGCCTTGGCTAACACAATCCTGTGGTTTTTGAGCAAAGAGAAGGATATCCTGCAGAATGCTGAGCTGGCTGAGCAGGTTGAGAAAACGTTTCATCAACTCATTGACACGCATATGAAATGAGACACACCCTAGTAAATACAACATTTATATATGATACAGCAAGCCCACGAAAACAACCACACTGATATTGCTCTATAACAGGTACTACATATAAATCAAATTAAGCTGTGTAGTATGCTTGGCCGACAATATTGCATGGGCTTAAAGTGCCATGTATAAATATAACCTTTTATCTTGCATACAATACTTACCTTGTTATATAATAATAACATATAATCATAGGTAACTAGTTTGCTGTCATGTAAAGGTGCCAAACAGGGATTAAGGTGAGCTAGCTCATTTGATTGCACAAGGATTCTTTTGTGTAACTCTATGAAGAGTCCAATTTGTCTTTTTGGACATTTGTTAATGTGACATCTATTTTTAAAGAATTTTTAAAAACATTATCAAACAATACTTAATCAGCCCACTGTAAAATACCAATGCTATAGAATAATGCTAATGGACAATGACATGAAAATGTATCACATTATATACATATTTTTGCCCATGTGACTATTTGGTCATCCACCAAAAAGGAACGGGCTGTGTTCTGCAATACTATAATCTATTCATAACTATTACATATTTAAAACCAAGTTTACAAAGGACATGTTTAATGTGTCCTGTGTGAATTTCTCCCTCTGTTTGCAGTTGATGACAATGTATGAACTGTTATTTAGAAAGTGCCAGATGTACTGAACACATACTATGAACTCAGTGTGTGGGCTAAAAAGCAAAGATTTTCCACCAAGCAGTGATATCTTATTAACTGCCACTTTCACTCTCACGTTTCCAATGCCAGGCGAAAATACTACTCTTCATTGTTTCTGAAAACTCTTAATCTCTATACCTGCTCCTCCTACTCTTTTACTTTGTTTCAGGTCCAGTTGCTGTATGTAGAGCAGGAAGCCATGGAGACAAGCAGCCAGCATGACCTTGAACGTAAAATGGTTGGCCTCAGAAATGAAGTGCAGGTGCAGATAATGTTGCTTGATGATATTATGCTTGGCTTAGTATTTGAATGATATTGCAGTTCATCCATTTTCTTTTTCTCCGGACCTTTGGGACACAGTGCATGGAACATACGATATTGTGTCTGGAGGAGCAGCAGGACGAGTTTGATTTTAAATACCAAACACACAAGATGGAAGGTAAGCAGATCAAGTCCTGGTTTAATTTGCATTTTGTGACAATGTTCTTTGAGGATGAGTAATAAAGAGGCCTGAATCACAGCCTCATGTTCTCTTTTGTTTCGATCCATCTTGTATGGAAACTGTAATCCCACTGTGGAAACTTGTATGCAGCTGTGGTGGACGAGGCCGTGAAGAAGAAGCAAATGGAAGTTCTTCAGATTCTTGTCAACAGACTGAATGACTGTAGAAAGGTACAGAGTTATCCCTATTTTTAAAGAGTTGTAAATTGTGGGCCTTTTTGGAAAATATAATAGTCTTCCTTTTTATATATATATATATATATATATATATATATATATATATATATATATATGTGCTTTGACTCATACAATCACCTTCTCTAGGGTACACTGTCAGACCTCAAAAAGCTCCTGGACAGGACTGAAGACCTGATCAACATTTTGGTGAAGAAGGAGCTGGTGGAGTGGCAGAGGAGGCAGCAGAAAGCCTGCATCGGATCTCCAGACAATGTTTGTCTGGATCAGCTGGAGAATTGGTATGTCCGGTCCCATTAGCTCCAAATCAACTATTATTTTCAACCTTTAATGTAAAAATATATCAATAATCATTCTTTTAATGAAGTGCTAAAATGCAGAAAACAATGCTGTTTTATAATTGCAACTGGGGACTTCCAAAATCCCACTATTATCCCATATGTTGTGTTTCTTTGTGAGTTTTTTTTGTCTTTTTAAGAATCGTCATTTGCTCTTTTCCCTCTTGTTTGGTAGGTTCACCTGTGTGGCAGTGTGTCTGTTCCATGTGCGTGAGTTCCTTGGAAAACTGGAGGAGCTTGTAGGAAAAGTGTCCTATGAAAACGACCCTGTGAAGACACAAAAACCTGCACTGCTGAGTAGAGCAGATACTCTTCTGAAAGAATTACTCAAAAGGTCTCACTTTTAGGAAACACTCTTAAACTAATTTGCATTCTCATGATTTCCTTGTGAAGTTTCCTGACATTATTGTTTTTCATGTTTCCTGAAGTTCCTTTGTGGTTGAAACTCAGCCATCCATGCCTCAGGGGAAAGGACCTCTGGTGCTCCGCACAAACGTCCAGTTCTCTGTCAAGACCAGGTCAGTGTGACACTCCAGGCAAACAGTATATTGCCTTTTCTTCACTTTAATGTATGTTTGTAACATACTCTTCATGTACAGACTCAAAATGCACTGATTGGACCTTTTTTGGCTGTTTCCAAGTTTTAATGTCGATTGCCAAATCTAATTCTCTTTCTTTCTAAGAAATACACATATTAAAAAAAAATGTTCTTCAATTATATGTTCAAAAAATAAAATATTTACTATTTTATAAATAACATGTTTTTTCAAAATGTAACAGGAGCTTCTTTCACTCTCACTTAATCACATCTTCAATTAAAAAGGCTCGAGCTTGCTTAAATTCAAGTCCATTTTGTAAACTTTGTTTTGTGGATTGTTCCTATTTGTTTTGTTATTTTCTTGTTTCCTCACAATTTATTTCTGAAATCTTCCACCTGTCATAATATTTTCAGGCTTCTTGTCAAATTTCCTGAGCTGAACCACTCCATGAAAGTGAATGTATCAATGGACAGGTGAGAGTCCTCCTTTTAGAGTAACTTTCCCTACAAACACAGCAAACCTGCAGCCTTGAATTATGAACTTCAAACTATACACAATGACGTTTTTGTTTCCGCACATTCATCACTGATTTTTTCCCCCCTTGAAATTAGGGAGGCTCCTCAGATCAAAGGGTGAGTGTTTTTTAAAGATAATCTAATATGAATTCTTGAATAACTGTATTAAATTGAATTAGTTTTACTGAACCCTTGTATGTTTATAGTTATCGACGTTTTAATGTCCTGGGGACCAAAAGCAAGGCATTGAACATGGCAGAAAGCCAAAGTGGAGGCATGGTGGCAGACTTCAGACATCTTGTGAGTGATACTTTATTATTTGCCCCTTTTGTTTTGTTTGTTTGATGTTTGTTTGTTTGTTCACCATGTAAAGTGGCCTTGGGTCCCTTGAAAGGCGCTTTACAAATTCAATCTATTATTATTATTATTAAAAGATAAAAACAATTATTAAAATAAAACTGTTATATTGTGGTTTTGACTTATTTCGTTTTTTCGTATTTGTCTATAGAATCTGAAGGAGCAGAAGTCTGGAGGTGGCGGCAAAGGAGCCAGTGATGTGAGTTGACTTAGAGTCCAAAAGATACCGTCATTACTTGCTGTTATAATCAGTCAGAACTCAAGAAGATGTTAACAACAAATAATGTGTGTGTTTTTCCGAGGACAGATTTCTCTCAGTGTTACAGAGGAGCTTCACATCATCTACTTTGAGACTGAATTTGAGATGAAAGGCGTGTCCGTTGAGTTGCAGGTGGACTTTATACTTCCTGTCTCGTTATATTGTCAAGCTTTATCAAAATAAAAAAAACCTATATCTGCTATGTTAAACAATTAAGCATCATATAATTGATCTCATTGCCTTATGGAAAATGGAAATTCAATTTATTTATTTTTTTCTAGGCCTCCTCCATCCCGGTGGTCATCATCTCCAACTCCAGCCAGCAGCAGAGCGCCTGGGCGTCGGTCCTCTGGTTCAACATGCTCAGTCTGGACACCAATGTGAGAGATCCCCATCACTTGGGCAATAAATTGTTGGCATTATTGGGCTCAAAATCAATCATAACCTCTTAGAATACATTAAATGAGAATGGTCGAACCGAAAAACAGTTCTGAACCTCCTTTTGGCTCTGCTTTAAAGATTTTAGAACATGTAGACCGTAAGTCACGTTAAAACGATGAAAGATTTATTCAAAGGAGGGGTATCTTTAAGCATAAAGAAACTATTACAGCATTAGACACAACTGCCTGCACTGCATAGCAAACCAAAAAGGAAGAAGGACTTATCAAGAAGAGAGTCCGGCAGTATTGGCAAAGCATTTTAGAGATTCAATTTTGCTTGTTTAGTCTTCAGTTCACATCTGTGGCTAGTCTCGTGATGGTATTAACAGCATTTTCTTTGCATCTATGAAGCGTTTCACCTACTGTATGTTGTAGGTAGCCTCAAATCAAAGTATGTCCACACTCTTGTGACGAAAATATTTAAACGGACTAGGATGATGTTTGAAATGAAGGACTGGTACAGGTACTGTTGCGGCTGCACATGTTCACACAAAGAGGGGAGCTGTGGAGAACATATTTGTTGGCAAACTTCTCTGTTAGTTTGTCGGGCTGTTTAAGAAAAAAAGTATGCCTGAGGTACCGATTTAACAACTTTTACGCTGAAAAGTTTTGATGTCATTTTTGCCAAATATTGACAAAAATAAACTGTCTCACCCAGTTTTTGCACACCATGTTGCATGTTGCATGTTGCATGTTGAAGTTTAGTTCTGCGATTGTTAGGAATTTGAAAAATATTGTGAACATTTTTTATTGATATGTGTCTGTTTCTCCAGGACGTCATGTTCTTTGCCAACACTCCTCCAGCCACTTGGCCACAGTTTGGAGAGATGTTGAGCTGGCAGTTTCTCTCTGCCACTAAACGTGGTCTGGATGAGGCTCAGCTGGAAATGATTACACACAGGCTCTTTGGTAAATATTATTTCTCGGTCCAAATCAGTTAATCAATTCAAATGTATTTATATATATATATATATATATATACTGTTGCTTTTCCTAAGTAAAAACTAGTGTTAAAGTTACTTGATTGGTATTATAACAACCAGCAGGACTTTCTCCCAGTTCATATTGATTTGTCAGAATATCATAAAAGATTGCACACTATAATTAAGCATTCTTTATTGATTTTATGTATGTTTAATTCAATATTATGTCTGTGAGTGAGTTTTATAATGCATCATTTATTTTTCTATCCTACCAGGAAAAAAGCAGAACTATGACGCCTGCAAAGTAGCTTGGTCAAAATTCAGCAAGGTAAGAGTACTGATTATTAGAAAATATGTATCAGCATGGCTCATAGAACAAACCCTAAGCACAACACTCACTATATAGATCTTAGTGAGCCCCCATATTCTTCCTTTATCTCCACCCTGAAGTTTTGTTGTTATTTGGATTAAGATGTTGACGATTTGATTTATTGACTTTATTTGGTACACACATTATTGTTAAATCTCGTGTCCCGATGGCAATGCTTTTCTCCTGTAGCGCAAGGTCTAATCAGGTCCATTGTCAGTTTGTTCGATATCTTGGTTTAAAACTAAATACCTGCAAAAGCAATGACATCCCATGTATTTTTCTTTAGTTTGGATGAATATGTCAGCTACCTAGCATGGTAAATGAAGGTATTAAACATGATTATTATTACCAGCATGTTCAAATTGCAACCATTACACACTAACCTCAAACATTTTAACATTTAATTTACTTTGACTAATTAGGATAAAAACAAGCTGTGCACTTAAACGTTTATCCATGATATCATTTGGTTTTCATTACAATACAATGATCATTGCAGCCTCACAAAGCATTACGCTTGGCTGTATATTTTTTGTTTGGTTTAATGATTGTTTGTGAGTATAATGTATGTTGGAATTGATTACCTTTTCCACATCTTTTCTTACAGGAAAATCTTCCTGACACCTTCTGGGTGTGGTTTGATGGCATCTTAGTGATGGTTAAAACGTACCTTGAAGACCTTTGGAGGGATGGGTATGTTTTATCTGCATTTAGCGGAGAGTATTTAAGCAAATGCCAAGTTTCTTGTTTTATGCAAGACTTTTTTTTATCTGTACTCTAGCCTCATCATGGGTTTTGTGAGCAAAGGCAAAGAGAAAGCCCTCCTAAAGAAGAAGCAGAGAGGCACGTTCTTATTGCGCTTCAGTGAAAGTGTTATTGGAGGAATCACCTTCTCCTGGGTAGACACCACCATAACTGGTGAGTTATCTTTTTAACCATAATTGTAAAACTATTTTGAACTTGTTACATGGTAGACAGTCACCATCCTCTGTGTATCGTAGGTGAGCCTGACATAAAGACAGTCCAGCCCTTCAGCAAAGTTGACCTCTGCCAGATCCCCTTCCATGAAATCATCAGGAATTTCCAGATCTTAGAAGCAGAAAATATCCCAGAAAATCCTCTGCTTTACCTATATCCAAACACCCCTAAAGATGAGGCGTTCGGAAAATACTACTCTAAGAAGACTGGAGGTAAGGGCATCAAATATTTTTGCTGCTTTTTGCTTATCTAAATATTTGCAAAATGACACTCCTCTCATGACATTTACTGTTCTTGACCTCTGCTTTTAGAGTGTTGTTCTTGTCATGAATTTGTCGTAGGTATAAATACAATGTATTGATGTGTGTGTTCGCGACAACAAATTAATTTCTAAACTCATTCTCTTTCAGCTGACAATCCTTACTTCAAGTACATCAAAACCAAGCTGGTGTTTGTTTCAAAGGAGTAAGTATATTAGTGATTTCCTTAAGATTTGTTCAGTATGTTAGCTTGTTTGAATTAATACTATGTGCACTTTGTACAGAAACCAAAATATAAACTAAAAATGCACTTAATTCATCTAGTAAGTAGTGTACCAACGCCCTTTTTTCAAGATGTCATCAGCATCTGGTTGTAATGACTGCTTGTCATTGGTCATGTAGGAACACACTGGAGGCCAGATCACCCATGTCCTCTGACATGGCACAGGGTGAAGGCCTGAAGCCAATGAATGGCCTGTGTGGAGAGACAGCCGGTGAGTCATGGCTCTCCTTGCTGTCCAATCCAGCTAAAAACCTAATCCGACAAATTGCTCTTTCCTTTCGGCCTTGCGTTGTAAGAATCAGATGCTGTCTAGATATATGTCAGACAGCTATAAAATTGGTTAGCTTCTAACTTACAGCGTATCCTGTGAGGCTGTGGGCTGCTTCGACTGCATGCACATGTTCAGTGGTAATTATCTACTGAACATAAACTCTAACAGGTGTGAAGATGATTGGTTTGGGCAAACTAACTAACACGTTAGTTTCTTATAGCTTTCTACCTTCTGATGCTTGAATATTGTGCTTGTTGCATGTATTAAATCAATGAATATACACCTAAAACAAAAACACCACATACAGTACTAATGCTATACAATATCACCAGTAATGATTACGCATGAAATCAAATCTATTTTGACCGTATTATATATTTGTTATACTATTATCAATAGAAGTGATTGTTGTAGCAATAGCATTTCATTTTCATTCAATCCAATGTAAATATATTTTTCAGGGGAAGAAATGCATAGAACTTCTCAGTCAAGTAAATACTGAGCTGGACTTCATGCAGATCAATGCACTATTATGTTCAAAGAAAAGGTTTGGGACCATTGGGAAATACACTTGTACAAACGGTTAAATAGTTAAACTACCAGCACCTCAATAACGAACAAGTTATTGAGTTATCTGGGCGGTGGTGGCGAAGTCAATAGGGACTTGGCTTGGCAACTGGAAGGTCACCAGTTCAAGTCCCGGCAAGACCAAGTGCTACCGAGGTTTCCCTGAGCAAGGCATCGTTCCCTACACTGCTCCCCGGGCGCAGTTCAAAATGGCAGCACACTGCTCCTAACACTAGGATGGGTCAAATGCAGAGAAACAATTTCCCCACGGGATTAATAAAGTATATCAAAATATCAAAATCTGTTAAGCCCCAAGCCTGTTTTCCAGGTCTCAGGCTCAAAAATGACATTCCCAGAACAAATTACCATAACTACACTTCTAAAAGGGGAACATTAATAATCTTTTTTCTCAAAGTAATGATAAACCTGTGAGTTGGATGTAGAAGAGTCAGAATCAATATAGATTTTTTTTTTATTTTAAAGTAAATTCAGATTGAACATAGTAAAAAACACATTACTTATAGTGAAAACCACCATTGAATGATGTGATGTTAGACTAAAAGCTTTAGGAATCCAAACTACAGTATAACATATAATAAGTACCCTTTATCAAGATTGATGCAAAACAAGTTCAATTTGACCTTTTTAGAGAGATTTAGCAACACAAAAACATTGATGATTTTGATGATTGACATCTCTTTTTAACCGCTAGAGCCAATAGAATCGAGGGAAAGTTCCACATACACACACGTTACCAAATAAGGAGTGAGAGTGACGCGTAGCAAAAACCGGAAGCTGCCTAACCTCTGGTGGCTACCATTAGCAGCTAATATTTATTCTCCGATCTTTGCATAAAAATGGAATTATGGATTATCAATAATTTTTTCAAAGAGACAGACACATTGGATTAACCTTCAGCCGCGTTTTTTCTCGTTTTAATGCCATTGAACACAACTTTTTATCAGAATAACAGCTAAAGGTGAGCATATCTCCGTGTTTTGCTACCTAAAGCTACGTTGTGTGTTGTCTGTATTTGCTTCCCCTGTCCCGAGTTCTAATCGCTCAGTGATGATACTATATTTCTATAATCTGTGGAATCTCAGGATGTTAGCTAAACTTGTTTGTGCAGATCCAATAAGTATATCGATCGGTATAGAGAGTTCTGTGATAAGTGCGTTAGCATGTTTTCGCTCAGGGCTCATTTAGACCGTTCTTGTGAGACTTGTGTTTTGTTTCGGTAAAAATGGTTCGTATCATCAGTTAGCTGAGTTTCTTCCCGTTTGGAGGGTATGACACATTCATAGTTTTTTTTAATATTAAGAAGCCCTGAGACACAATTAAAGCTCAGTGAGTACTTAACTTATGTGGCCGAAAGCAACTTTGTACTTGCCTTGTGAAAAAACAACAACAATCAGAACCAAGAAATAGTGATTTGAGTATTTATCAGTGGTGGTGCCGCTGTTTAATGGATAAGTAAACATGCACAACTTTTCTTTTATGGCTTACAAAAGGTATAGAGTACTTCAGGTTGAGCTTTAAACAACCTCTTGAACAAACTGAAAAGAAAATGCAAACATCAAACACAAATACAAAAAGTGTATTCATGCATGTGTTATTGATTAACTTGATGACCTGAAGGAAAAATACCAACTCTGCATGAAATTCATGAGAATTCTTCACAAAATCAAATCCTTCCAATCTAATCGTTTCATCCTATACTTTATTTTTTATGTTTTGGGTTTGGCACATCACAGTTTTTGTGTGAAAATAACATAGCCAGAACACAGCCATGGCAGCAGAAACCGTAACTTTCTCTCTTCCCTTTCTTTGCTCTCAGAAATAAACGAGAGTCCTCATTCTCTGCAGCAGTCACTTCTGGAAATGTATCACCCTGATGATCCAATGCTGTCTGACTCTGTTGCTGCCACAGAGGATTTACTGACATATCTCAACAACCCCAACGCCTTTGTTGACACTGATAACTTGCAAGAGGAGCCGGAGCTGACTGATTTCAGTCTTTCAGGATTTAATTGCCTGCCCCAACAATCCTGTGGCAGCATCTTCCAATAAGTCTCTGTTGTGTATAGTTAACATAACCACTATGTTATTCATTTTCTGCTCTACTTTCTGGCTTCTTACATTACAACACACATCATGAAATTGTAGCATCGGTAGCAAATCCACTCTACATACAGTACTGTCTCATGATTTGAAACCACTCTACATCCTTGCTTGGCTCATGCAACCTCATCGAGGCGTGTCATTCTTTTTTCTTCCATCCTGCTAACAAAGATATGACTCAGTGAGACTATTTGAAGACACAAAAGAAAGCAAATGTAGCTAACTCCAATTGTGTGCAAGGCATCTGTACTAGACCCCTCAACTATCATGATTGATAAACTATTATCTATGAACATTTTTGATATCATGGAATTATATCTAACTGACCATGTAAGCAGTTTCATAATGTTTCTTTTTATTGTTGATAACATTCCGTGGACTGCACATAATTTATTGTTTTAATGTTTGTTTTGAGCCCATTTGTGCTTGTTTTATTGTTGCCACCTGCAGCTTGTGATATTTTGAAATAACACATGGCACTTCCTGCCTTTTAAGTTATCTTTTTATATTAATTCACCTGTTCAAATATGTTATCACCAATCAAAGGGAAATTGCTGATTGTATGTTCCATTAATTATTAACTGAAATGTTGTAAATGAATAAATTGGAGAAATAGCTTATGTTTCCAGTAGCCTATTTCAAACTGCAGCACTGATCTTAATCAAAAGTGTATGTTAAAAATAATAAGAAATATTGAAATAACCAAGCTGTGTGGCTCAACTAAAATTGTAGGTTCTCTTACAACTTTGAAAACATTTAAATGTATGCACGTTCAAATTAGGTTGGAGGTTCTTTTCACCTTCCGCCCGGGCAGCATGGACAGTGACACAGGTTGATAAGAATGAAACACCAACAGCTAGCAAGCTAAAGGACTGGATATTTTACTCAGAAGGAGACGCAACAAAAAAAATAAAGCTCAGTGAGTACTTAACTCATGTGGCCGAAAGCAATTTTGTACTTGCCTTGTGCCGTATGTCTACAGACAAGTCTGTACTTGCTAAAGTGTCAGTTAAGCTAACGTTAGCT